>NC_057716.1:48919536-48945438 GCF_004010195.1 Chiloscyllium plagiosum | reverse complement strand
GGAAATGACGACGGATGATATGATGTATATGGAGGTTGGTGGGGTGGTAGGTGAGGACCAGTGGGGTTCTGTTCTGGTGGCGATTGGAGGGGCAGGGCTCAAGGGCGGAGGAGCAGGAAGTGGAGGAGATGCGGTGGAGAGCATCGTCGATCATGTCTGGGGGGAAATTGTCGTCTTTGAAGAAGGAGGCCATCTTGGTTGTACGGTATTGGAACTGGTCCTCCTGGGAGCAGATGCGACGGAGACGAAGGAATTGGGAATATGGGATGGTGTTTTTACAGGGGGCAGGGCTTGGCCAGTAGCCCATTCGTTCTTTGAGAAACAGCTAAAGCCTATGCTGGGGGTTGGTTATTTCCTATTCAGCCAGTAAGAAGCGACAGATGGGTGAGCGGCAACACTTGCTCAAGATGTGTCTGAAAAGGCATACTTTGACAGACCTTCACTGGTTAAACTGCAGAGGATCACAGCGCTTCGGTCTATACTGAACTCCATGCTAACATGGATAGCCAAGAGGGAGCTTACATTTGCAAATCAAAGGCTGTTTTGAGCATGGGGATAAGCCGGGCAAGTACCTAGCGTACATTGCTAGGAAAAAGAGTGCCCCCCAAGCCATTACCTCAATCAGAGAGCACACTGGAAATTTAACCAACAATTCTAAAAGGATTAATGCAGCATTCCAGAAATTTCACTCTGAATTATACCAATCTGAAAGCTGTGAGAGTGAGTGAGTTCAGATGAAGTCTTTTTTTAAGAATTTGGACCTTCTGGGAGTGAGCCCTGAACAAGAGTCTCTCCTCAATGCCCCGTTGTCAGAGCAAGAAGTGCAGGAGGCTGTGAGGCAGCTCCAGAAAGGAAAGGTGCCAGGTCCTGACTGGCTCCCTAGTGAGTTCTATAAGGAATTTATAAGTATATTGTCAGGATCGATGCTTGGTATGTTTAATGACTTATATAGTCACGGCCTCCTTCCACCATCTCTAAGAGAGGCGAACATCTCTTTCATTCTTAAAAACAGGAAGACTCTGGAGGACTGTGCTTCCTATAGGCTCATTTCACTCCTGAATGTCGACCAAAATCCTATCTAAGACTCTGGCATTAAGCTAGAAACTATACTGCCCTCCATTTATTAAGGAGGACCAGATGAGTTTCATAAAAAGTCGCATATTGATGGATAATGTCAGGGGATTGCTTAACATGATCCAAGTATGTCAACAGCAATCGGTACAGGGATTGGTGATCTCCTTAGATGTGGAAAAGGCATTTGACCGGGTTGAATGGCTATATCTTTTTCACACATTGGAGCAGTTTGGCCTGGAGAGACCTTCATCAGGTGGGTGGAGGTTTTGTACAATGATCCTCTTGCTGCAGTCCTCACCAATAGTGTACGGTCAATCAATTTTAATATTTGAAGGCTTTTCATATTGGTGATCGAACCACTGGTGGAGGCAATACGTAGGGATCCCAATATAACTGCTCCAGACGTGGGACAAAGTCACATAAAATCTCACTGATGTTTTTGTCTTGTTATCAAACCCAGTAATCTCAGTGCCATACCTGATACAATGCATCAACTTATTTGGTGGCTTCTCGGGTTATAAGATCAATTTTGCTAAATCAGAGACCATGCCCATGGGTGGTCACCCGAGAGTGCCTGATCCTGAGGGCAGTTCTTGGTTCCCCTTTAGATGGTCGCAGTAGGGCTTTCTCTACTTAGGTAAATTTATTATTCACATTTATGATTAGCTATTTAAAGCCAATTTTGCCCATTTATTTGACAGAATCATGCAGGACCTTCATAGATGAGAAGTGCTTCTGATCTCTTGGTTAGGTCATTAAAACAAACATTCTGCCCTGCCTGTTGTATCCTATGAGAATGTTTCCACTGCTTTTTACTATGCAAATATTTAGAAGACCGAACGGCTGGTTCAGTTCTTTTATCTGGTATGGCAAGCGGCTCCAAATTAAATGGACTAAACTGCAGTTGCCTTACAGACTATGAGGAGTGGCCGTCCCAGATATCAAAAACTATCAGTTAAGCTTCTTGCTATCTTATGTAAATGACTGGGCCCGGGGGACCGTCACTCACTTTGATTGGACATCAAAGCATGTCAGGCAAGTTGCCCCCTTAATAGGCAGCTGTTCTTAGACAAAATGAGAACATTTAAGGAATATTGCCATTGCCAAATAGTCATCAATACTGTCAAGGCAATGTATCAGGGTGAGGGCAATATTGCCAAAACATCATTTTTAACACCCATTGTTGGTATGCCAGGCTTTCAACCATGGTTGATGGACTCTGGGTTTAAACTATGGGCAGCTAGGGGTGTATCTAGCCTGGGTGATATATTCAAAGAGGACATATTGATGTCCATTGTCCAGTTGGCTCGGAAATATGAATTGCCCAGTAGGGACCTCTTTCGTTTCTTTCAAATTAGAAATTTTATACAAAAAGACATCACACTTCTAACTGATCCTTATAGGTCCAACATGGAGAAGAGGGTGTTGAGTGCTGAGGGTACATTATCTGTCAGCAATGCTTATCACCTATTGGGAGAGGATTCCTCAGATGAGACTGAATGGCTCTGTAAGGTTTGGGAGATGGAGTTGGACGTTGAGATCTCTTCTGAAATATGGGAGGATATCTGGGAAAAAGCAAGAAGGATCTTGATTTGCAACAGGACCCAGGCTTTGCAATTGAAGATTTTCCACAGGGTCCATTTGGCCCCAGACCACCTCACTAAATTTAAAGCGGGAACATCTCCAATGTATCCTAAATGTAAAGTGAGCATGGCTTGCTTACTCATTGTCTTTGGTCCTGCCACAAACTGTGGGCATACTGGAGCGCTGTCGTAGGCGAAATAGGGAAGGTCTTGGGGATGGAGGTGGAGATGGACCCGGTATCTCTTCTTCTTGGCTTTGTTAATTCAATTTCATTAGAAGCACACAATAAAAGGCTTTTTAATATCCTCACATTTTGTGCAAGAAAGAACATTCTATTAAGGTGGGTATCGGAAACCCCCCGGGGCTGGCATAAGCTAATAATGGAGCACATCCCCTTGGACTTTCTTACGAGTATGGTGCACCATAAAGCTGAGAATTTTTATAAAATGTGGCAGCCCTTTTTGGACCATCTGGGAACAGATTTATCTGCCATACTAAAAAACTTTTATATAGCCATGGCAATTCTATGTAATGAATCTGGTATCCAAAGAGGAGGAACTACGAACACATGAATATGTATAAACTTACACGCTCGATGATCGAGGGCTATTGCTTTGTTTCGCTAAGCTGAGTTGTATTTATTATTATTATTATTATTAAGATTTTCCTTTTTTTAAACTTAGTTATTAGTTATTATTTATTTATGTAATTAGTGGATTTGTTTTTTAACATTGGTTTGAATTGTTTTGCTTTATATTTGTTGTAATATTCAAAAGAAAAACACATTTTATACAAATATATATATAAAAAAAGCACTCTAGCTACAATTTATGACAGATGGCACAAGAACATCAAGGACAGTCCACAATGTATAGACTACAAGAATGTGTTTTATGATATGCATGATGCAATCATGAAATTATTTGATTTGATTTATTTATTGTCACATGTATCTTCTTCGAAAATACAGTGAAAAGTGTTATATAATGTCAGCATTTTCTGCACTATCTTAACACACAGAAAAATAATTGAATATAAAGGCAGAAAAATGAATAAGTAAAGTGTCCAACTTTACAGTCTTTCGTGTTAATTTCTCAGTCATGGGCCATGGGCTTGGTGGCCAGGTATGAGACCCCTTCACCACGTCACCGCCACAGGAATGAAAGTGACCACTCGTCAGCGTCGTCTTTCCTCCACTAATATCCTCACCACTATGAGTCTGAGCTGGACCTTGCCAATGTACATGACATTGATGCTGCAAACGAGCCCAAATTTGACTGTTACCACCATGATTCCACTTCAGGACCACCTCACCGATGCAGATGCTGCTAATGCCACTGGTCTCCTACGGGCCCAAACTTGCCTCCACCTCCATGAATCTGCACTGCATGCAGATGCCACTGGGAACCCAAACTCCTCTCTGCAGCAGCAGCCGTCAGTTGGCATTAGGATCATCTCAATGATGCAGGAGCTGCCGGGATTCCAAACTCTCCACTGATGCCATTGCCATATCCACGCTTCTGGGCCCACTCAGGTCTGTGCTAGGTCCATTCACTACCGCCGATGCTGACCGAGTTCTTCACCAAGAAGTAAGTTAAATAAGATAGAAGAGAAAAAAAGAAAAGTGGAAAAAATAAAATAAAAGAGAGTGGATCGAATGGGCCTCTGGCTAAGAAGCCCTACTCCACCTCCACCTTACTGGAAGATACATAAGCAGGGACAATGATGCATTACTATCAATGATTGGTTCAGCCATGCTGAAATGACCAACATTTCTAACTAATGGTAGCACGTTGGCTCAGTGGTTAGCACTGCTGCCTTACAGCACCAGGGATCCAGGTTTGATTCCAGCCATGGGTGACTCTCTGTGCGGAGTTTGTACATTCTCCCTGTGCCTGCATGGGATTCTTCCCACAATCCAAAAGATGTGCAGATTGGGTGAATTGGCCATACTAAATCACCTACAGTGTAGGTTATTAGTTAGGGGAATGGGTCACTCTTTGGAGGACTACAGAGCCTTTTTGTTAAGATTAGATTACTTACATTGTGGAAACAGACCCTTCAGTCTGTTTTTTTTAAAGATTAGATTACTTACACACAGACCCTCCAAAGTGCAACCCACCCAGACCTATTCCCCGACACCTAACACTATGGGCAATTTAGCATGGCCAATTCACCTGACCTGCACATTTTGTTTCGGACTGTGGGGAGGAAACCGGAGCAAAACCATATACTCCACACAGACAGTTGCCTGAGGTAGGAATTGAACCCAGGTCTCAGGCACTGTGAGGCAGCAGTGCTAACCACTGTGCCACCAACACTATAGGAAGCTACTACCCGAGATCAATCCTGCTCAGCAATTTGCACCCAGGAAGTTAGAGATGCTGATGCTTAACATAAATACCCATATCCCAGTTACCCCACGTCCAACTCCCCCACATCCCATAGCTCCCTCCTCCTACACCCTGTACTCCATGCCCCTACCCACAAGGTTCCTCCTCAACAATGATGTTCCCCCCCACTCGCAATTACCCACCCTCACACCCCCATGATCCCTCCTTGCCCAGCCCCTTGCCCCCCCACCCCCATAGTTCCCCCAGTCCAGCGCAGGCTCAGTGGCACGGCGGGGACATCTTCCTCTGATCACCACACGATGGCCTCCGCTCCTGTGTTGAGTTTTCGCCTCCTCACTCCAGGTAGGATGGGGAATGAAGTCCGTAACACAACCCGGCATTTCTCCCGGGCTCATAGCGAATCAGGCTCCCCCGGGAGCGGCGATGGCGGCCTCTCGGACGTTTTTAAACAGATGAGGCAGGCAGCGGCATGGCCTGAGGAGAGAGGAGTCTCCTCCGCCCACCCCGACCCCGGCAGGGAAAGGGGCGGGGGGCTGGAGCTGGAGCTGCCTTCCGCCTAGTCCCCTGGGGGAGTTAGGCCCCGAGCCTGCCATCTCCGCACACCTTAACTCCCCACCCCGGCCCACGGTAGAGGGGCCTGGCGCTCTGTCTACTCCTGCAAGCAGCACTTCCCTTAATCGGATGGGGGTTTCTAAAATGATATATTGCTATTTTGTAAACACGTTTAAGAAGTGCAAATAAAGGGAACATTACAATATGGTTCGATATAAAGTTTAGTAAGAGGATTATGCCAGATACCTTTATTGTAACTGCTACTGGCAATGTTGCCTTTATGACCAGAAAGTGCAATGCTCGGCAGGTCTGGCAGCATTTGGGGGGCGAGGAACAAAGTATCGTTTTGATTCTAATATAACTCAGAGCCTGCTGAGTTTTTCGAGTTAGGTAGTTATTTCAGATGTCCAACATCCACAGTATTTTGCTTTTACATTGGTACACTTACTGACCACCTCTTGAGAATTCAACTGGCAATACGTAGCTGAGAATTTCAATCTAGTGCTTGTGAAGGAATTTTTGTAAATTGTTAGGTGTGGACAGGGATTGCTTGCAGGGAAGTGTTTCACAACCCTGCTACTTCTTTTCTCTCTTGGTGATAGAACTCATCAATGAGAAGATACTTTCAAAGTGAGCTTGAGTTGTTGCGCTGATGTTAGCAGAACCTACTGCAGTTCGTACGCTTATCATACAAGAGTCTCTTGATAAACTGAGTCAATAATGTTCCACCCGGAACGTTTAAATATGCTTGTTAGACATATTGTCAAGGCTGACGTTTTTAGTTTTCTTTAGTTTGGATAGGGGACTGAAATGGAAAAAGGACTGGTCTAAGAACCAAGGATTGTTGAAGAATTTGTACATTTTTTTCAATGCAAATTGCCTGATGCTCATTATAAGTGCTGTTTACATGGCTGTTGATTGAAAAGCCTACTTACAGAAGGAACTGAAATATTTGCATTTGAAAAGAGTCCCCATTGGCAGAAAGTAGCTGATTGGTTTGTTGGCTTGTGACCAGTTGTCAAAGACAAAGGCCCTCCCCCTGCCAACAGACTTCTATGTAGCTGAATAGCTTGGGGTTGTGAATATTCAGAGGAGGAGCCTTCGGACTTTTGGGAGGAAATCACTGCTGTAGAAAGCACCCAAAGCCTGAAGATAGGCAGTTTATTTCCCCTCAAGTGTAGGTACTCTTTTTCTAAATAGATTTTTATTGCAAAATAGATTTTTAAAAATATTACAACAAATACAAACAATACAATTCAAAACATTATAATGAAAGAACACAAAAATGTAACAAAACTCAACCTACCCTCATGTATAAATATATATAGAAAAATATGTATTTAAAAAAAACCCAACTAACTATTTAACTAAATAAATAACCAACAACAAACTAATAAATAGTAATCACTCAACTCAGCCAAACAAAACACTCACACGTTCGCAGTTCCTCCTCCCTGGATATTGGACTCGTAAAGCACAATCGTTACAGTTATATATAAGCCCTTATTATTGTGGCAGATAAATCCGTATGCAGGTATTCCAAAAAGGGCTGCCATGTCTCATAGAAATTCTCAGTTTTGTGGTGTACCACACTTGTGAGAAAATCCAAGGGGATATACTCCATAACAATCTTCCGCCAACCTGACAGGCTGGGGGATTTTCGGATACCCACCCGAGCAAAATATTCTTTCTTGTGCGGAAAGTAAGAATGTTGAGAAGTTTTTTCTTATGCGTATCTGGGCAGGCCAAGAAGAAGAGAGATTGGGTCCTTCTTCACCCTTACACTCAAAATCCCTTCCATTGTACCCACCACAGTGCTCCAGTATGTAAGAAACCTACCACAGGACCAGAGACAATGGGTACGAGTGCCCGTACCAACCTTGCATTTGGGACATGTTGAAGATGCCCCTGGTTTTCATTTTGGCAAACAGTGCGGAGCCAAGTGAACCCCGTGGAGAATCTTCAACTGTAAAGCTTGGGTCCTGTTGGCAAATTGATATCTTTCTTGCATTTTCCCAAATATCTTCCCATTCCTGTGAGGATACCTCAATGCCCAGCTCTCCCTCCCACATCCTGCAGAGTCGATTGAACTCATCTGAGGTGGCACCCCTCAATTGATGATATAAGTGCTGACAGAAAGTGTACTCTTAGCACTGAGCACCCTCCTCTCTATGTCACATTTATTTGGATCAGTCAAAAGTGTAGTCTTTTTTTGAATAAAATCCCTAACTTGAAAAAAAAATGAGATAGCTCATATTTCCATTCTAACTGATCAAAGGACATCATTATGCTCAAATAAATTGCCCATGCAAGACACACCCTAGCTGCCCAGTGTTTGAATCCTGAATCTATCATCCCTGGGTCTAAAAAACAGGTAAATTGAGAAATTCTGTACACTTTTTAAAATCTTTAACTTTTGTGACTACTCTGGGAATTGGACAGCAAATCTTGTCCACCATTTCCAAGGCACAATTCAGGAGGCTGATGGATAAGTACAGATCCTACAACATTCAAGAAGCTTGACGCCATCGAAGACAAACAGCCTGCTTAATTGCTACCATATCTACACACATTGACTCCTTTCAACACCCACTCTCATCAGCAGCAATGTATACCATCTATAAGAAGCACAGCAGGAATTCTGTGAGGTTATTTAGATAACACCTTCCAAATCTATCTTGATGGAAAAAGGCAACCAAGGCATTTGAGCACCATCACCTCCAAGTTCCCCTCCAAGCCTCATGCCAGCATGACTTAGAAATATTTTTCTGTGTTGTTGGTTCAAATTCCTGAAACTCTCTCCTTAATGGCATGGATTGATGCAGTTCAAAAAGGCAGCTCACTAGCTCCTACTCAAGGGCAGTTGAGAAGGGCAATAAATGCTGGCCAAGCCAGTGATTCCTCCATCTTGATCTTAAAGGGTTGTCTAATGCAGTGGTGGTTTAGTACTCTGTTATGAAGCCTTCTGAGTACTTCGCTCGCTCATTGATCCTAGTTCATATTAATTCATCAAGCAAACTGTAAAGATAAAGATATTTAGAGCTATTGGCATTCTTTAGCTTTGTATCATAGTGGAGATGTCTTGTTGAATTGTCCTAAAATTTGGCAATGGCTTATATAGGGATCTTTCCAAGACTGATCAATTCACAAACATCTGAAAATGTCAGCCATCATTTGTAATACTCTGGCTTTGTAAGTTATTAGAGCTTGGCCATTGGCAAAAATGACTTCCTGAAAGGCTTTCGCAGAAGCGTTGGTTTTTGTTCTGACACATAAATCAAAGATGATACCAGAGGTACAGCCTCTCTGGGATACTTGATGATATGGCTAAGGCAGCAAATGAAGAACAGATTAATTGGGATTGGTGCTGCAACACAGCCCTGCTACACTCCTTTTGAGATCTCAAATGGAGCTGATGATATGTGATTTAACAGCACCTGGACTGTCATTCTCTCCTGGAACAGTTGTGTGATCTTGACACACTTTTTGGGTGACCATGTTGTTTTTTAGGATTGTCCAGCAGATCACTGTGTTGACCGAGTCAAATTAGTTTGCTAAGTTGACAAAGAAGTAAAGGACATGTTCTGCTTAAGGCAGTTTTTCTGGATTTGTCTCGCTGTAAACCCCACATCTACAGTGTTGTGACCTAGGTGAAAGCGACACTGAGCCTCTGTAAATTTGTTTCTGCCACATTGATAAGTGTTCACGATGATATGAGCAAAGATCTTTCCTGCCATGGACAAAAGTGACAGCTCTGTATTTCCACACTCTGCTTTGTTGCCTTTGTTTTTATACACATCAATAATCATGGCATTCCAAAAGTTAATTGGCATGCTTTGTTTTTTAGATTTATTTATTTGTTTATTTATTTAATATATTGTCACTTATGCCGAGGTACAGTGAAAAGTGGATAACATCACCCCACTCTGGCGCCATCTTGGATGACTGAATAAATTGTATAAATGGTAAAGCACAGAATAAATTAATATTAAATTGATATTACTAAAACCGAATCCGCTTCAGAAGTTCAGCTTTTGCTCTTTGTTGAGTTCACCCTCTCTGCTCCTCCAGTCACTGCCATCTGACATCATCCCTGGTAATATATTCGCTGCCTCTGAGCTGGTGACAGTAATGCTGCATGAGTGCTGGATCTCCTCTAATGCTGGACATTGACTGGTCCTGGCTCAACTTCCAAAGCCACGACCGAAGATTGAGTGGAGATAGAGATAAAAAAGGCCCCAGCCTCCTGCAGGAGGAGGCCCCAGGGCAACCAAAACAAAGAAAACTGTTACTGAGCTGGAAAGACAATGATGAAGCTTTGTGGATATGGCAGAATACATTACGTGAATCATGAGTGGACAAGCCCTGTATTCAGGAGGGAAATGCTGTCTATCCCACCGTTGTCATTATTCCGCATAAGCGGCTGTGTCTGTGCTTGCCACTTTAAACATTTCCACTGAGATTTCATTTTCTTTCCTGAAGCCTTGCCCATGTTTGTCTGTATAATCGCTTTCTTAATCTCATCAACAGAAGAAAGCAAAGCAAGCTCATCAATGACTGATCACTGAGGAATCTAGTTGAAAGCTGAGGAGTTGACTGTAGTTAGTCTATTCAGAGGTTGCTCAAGTGTTCTGCCAATCTTTCTATTATTTCTGCTTATCTTTGATTAAGAATAACCCATCAGCTGTGAAGAATGGCGTGGGGCTGTCCTAAACCCTCCACATTCAGAATTAAAAGAACTGAAAAGCTTTGAGTTGTGTGAGTCTGCATATTGTTGGGGATTCTTCAGCTTTCCTTTCTGAGTGTCGACCTTGCGTTACCATGCTGTTCTTTCTGGACATTGCTGTTCAGATGTTGGACCTGGTCTCTTTTGGAAATGGAGGGTTGATGTTCTGCCACTCCATTTATGTTCTGTTTTTGGCCTGCTGCATTTGAGAGATGTTTTGTCATTTTCATCAGTGCATTTACTTCAGTCTGAGAACCACGTTGTTTCAGTGACTATGTTTTTAAGTTTGCTGCACGTCTTGATTCCGTCTCCATCCCAAAGTCTGCTAGCTTTGGGCTTTTGATAAATGTATTCTGAAATTGATTGTAGCAAGTAATGTTACTCAGTTAAGCCTTATTAAGAGAAACTGACAGTTTTTGGTTGTTTTTGCAAACTTAGGTTTGGAAGTTGAGAATTGCTGTGATTAGTCTGTCATCTGTCTAACATTCTTCACACATGACAGAGATGATTCGTACATTCTGGGGATCAGTCTCTCCTATGCACAATGATGTTGATGATATTGTGCCATTGTTTTGACATTTGTATTTGTTGTCTTTCCTTATTAACTTATCAGAACATTGTGATGGTAATGGAAAGTTTGTGTTCAGTATATTTGCTCTGAAACAGAAATGTTTAAGTTTTTCAATCCTGTGATTACCCAGAACTTCTGTCCAGTTGTCTTGGATCACATAGGTACTGTAGTGTCCCAGAACCATGAGCTTATCACTGACAGACAGGGTCTTCATGAGTTCATCCAGATCCTTGTTCTTTGCCCTTAGGGCTGTTGAGAGTTGCTGAGTAGGCACTGATGATTGTCAGTATGAATTTGGTCTGTTGGTATGTGCAATTTAATGAGATGCATGTTTATCCCATTAGGGAATGTAGTGTAAAGTTTTTCAGTCCAGATGACCTGTTTGCAAATCCCACACAATGTATCCTGATGTCATTCCCTATTTTCCCTTCTAGAAAAAGGTATAGCCTCTTGCATCTTCCTTTAGTGAATCATCATCAGTGAGCCCTGTCTCAAGCAGTGCCCCATAATGTGTTTATACCTTGGATATAAGATTTGTTCTTTTCTCAGGCCTTGTTCTGTTATTTCTTGCAGGAGAGTTTGGGCATTCCAAGCTCCAAAGGCAAATCATGTTTGTTTCTTTAATTACAATATTATTTGATGATTTTGTGGCTGATTTGCCAAATGTGGTAAGCTGACCAGACATTTATAGAAAAAGTGATGTTTGGGATACCTTTTCCTGACCCCCTTCTTCTCAAGGAGGAGAAAGTGAAGATTGCAGATGCTGGAGATCAGAGTTGCGAGTGTGATGCTGGAAATGCACAGCAGGTCAGCAGGAATTCCTGATGAAGGGCTTATGCAGGAAACGTCAATTCTCTGGCTCCTTGGATGCTGCCTGACCTGGTGTGCTTTTCCAGCAACACACTCTTGACCCCTTTCTTCTCAAGGATGGGCAGTGCTGTCCTACAGAGGATCAATCAGTCTTGCTGGTTGGTGCTTACCTCCTGGGTACAGATTTGAATGACCTCTGGTCTGTCGGTCACTCTGTGTACAGGGTTGGAACTACACCTGCTAGTGGTCATCTCCATCTGTAGATTCATCACTCCCCCTTGCTGCAGGACTTCCAAAGGAGAAACAAAAATGAGTTTGGACGACAAGCTGTTCAAAAATACTTTCAAAGTGGGAGAAATATTGCACAGGAGCAATCCCACTTTCTCAGCTGCAGAAGTCTGTGTTCAGCAGCATGAACAACGGTTAAGACTGACGACTTCTTTGGCTGCAGTGGATGACTCTAACACCTTTTGTGCCTGGTCATGCCATTCATGTTCTACCACACTTTGCTGCATATCACTTTGCCATTGAATCAACTAAGTGATTACTTCTGCACAGTCTACTGGAACAATCTTTGCATGTTAGAGATAAGCAAATCCCAAAATCACTAAGGACGAGAGACTTGTTAGCTAACCTCTCACCTGGTTTATCCCGCCTGTCGAAATGGCTGCATGTGATGGTATGGTGTACAGGCAACTTGTAGAAGTGATGGGTGAGAATTGAGTAACAAGTGGGGACAGAATTGGGGAAAACATGCCGAATTTTCCTGTCGGGGTACCACTACCCTTCCCTGGGCATTCTATACATCACTGGGTGGTTCTTGCAGAAATCAGACTGCACTTTATGATTGTGCTTTAGGTGAATAAATATTAATTGATGGGCACCATTGAATTCTTACATCATTATCCTGACGATTGGAAGGAGATTGACAACATAGCAACTATCTGGATTTTATTTTTCTTATTGTTCACAAATAAAACACAACATAGACCATTTTCACACTATTGGGGTGGTATTGTGCCAAAGTTCTTTTAGGACTAGCTCGTGGTATCTTGTTTTGATACATGAGTCCTTTGTACTACAGTGAATACATTATTGGGGGTCATTGCCTCTTCTGTGTTTAATGCTTTCAGCCATTCCTTAATGCTATATAATATGAACCAGCATAGCTGGATAATGCAGCTGCAATGTTGGGGACCATGGAAAGTGATTGAATTGGGTATGCTTCTTGGCAATTTTTGTCTCGAAACATATTAGTTTTCTTACATTGTATTGAGTTTCAGCTGAGAAGGGGATGCTCACTTCTTCCAGCAAGATTGTGGTAGAGTAGCGCTTTTGAGCCTGGGGCTTGCCTGATCTGTCTGTTTTAGTTTTTGTTTCTTTAACTTTTCTCATTCTCCTCTTGTTTTTTTCTTCTATTATTTTGCTTCTCTCTTGGCGAAGAGCTTGGTCATGGCAATGGCATTGGCAGTGATGAATATACCCAGCAGTACAGACTAACGGCAGCGACAGCAAAGGTGTGTTTGGGTTCCCAGCAGCTTCTACCGAGATGCTTCGAGCGCCAGCTGAACACCTAGTTCAGGCTTCGGGTGAGTCAGGAGATTCCGGACAGCTGCAGCAGTGGATTGGATTCAGCCATTCCTCATGGATGCTTTGGCGGCGGCTGAAGATGTGGCCTTTCGATGTCCTTGGCGGGGTAAGATCAGGCCCTGCTTTTTAAGCACATGTGGCAGTAGGAATTGGCTCCTTGGGGAGAAGGAGCCCAGTTCGGAGGGAGTGAGCCTTTAGGGAGCACACGGCAACAGTGATTGTGGGTCCAGCCGGTGAGCGATGTCACTGGAAGGGGCACCTTCATTGTTGGGTGCAGTGCAGGACTTGAAGTGGTGGTGGTGACATCAGCTTTCAGTGAGAGGTTGACCTCTGAGGTTGATCAGCTACGACAATGGTCCCAATTGATACTGTGAGTGGATGGACAGGAGCGGTGGTTGCATTGATGGTAGTGTGGTAGGCCTGGTGTGGATTGGAATGGCTTGTGCGGAAAAAACATTGCAAAGAGAGGAGATTGAGCCTATGGAGGAAGTGCAGTCCCAATGTGACTAAGCAGTTTCGAAAGACTGTAATGTTTGACTTTTAGTTTTATTTATTTGTTTTTCTACTTAAACACTACTGTAGTTCTTAGTATTAATTTTTAACTTTGTTCTTTCTGTCTACTTTGTTCTTATGATTCTGTATCTAGGTACTTGTGCCTAAGATGGTGCTTTGCGTGGCGACATTATACACTTCATTGTACTCCTGTAGTTTTGGCATTGAATATATGAGACAATAAAAATCTAAATATAAAAGAAAGTACAGTAGTTGGGAGGTCATGTTGCGGCTGTACAGGACATTCGTTAGGCCACTGTTGGAATATTGCATGCAATTCTGATCTCCTTCCTATTGGAAAGATGTTGTGAAACGTGAAAGGGTTCAGAAAAGACTTACAAGGATGTTGCCAGGGTTGGAGGGTTTGAGCTATAGGGAGAGGTTGAATAGACTGGGGCTGTTTTCCCTGGAGCATCGGAGGCTGAGGGGTGACCTTATAGAAGTTTATAAAATCATGAGCGGCATGGATAGGGTAAATAGACAAAGTTTTTTCCCTGGGATGGGGAGTCCAGAACTAGAGGGCATAGGTTTAGAGTGAGAGGTAAAAGATATAAAAGAGACCTAAGGGTCATCTCTTTCACTCAGAGGGTGGTACGTGTATGGAATGAGCTGCCAGAGGAAGTGGTGGAGGCTGGTACAATTGCAACATTTTAAAGTCATTTAGATGGGTATATGAATAGGAAGGGTTTGGAGGGATATGGGCCGTGTGCTGGCTGGCATGGACGGGTTGGACCGAAGGGTCTGTTTCCATGCTGTACATCTCTTTGACTCTATGACTCAATCTAAACCTCATAGAGCCACCTCCAATTTATAGCTGCTAAATCATTCAATCCTGTGTTAAGCTGAACCTGGCAAGACTACAGCGCTTTGTAATGATCACTCAATTGTGGAAATAATTGGCTGTCTACTGTACTATCTTGAGGCATTGGTCCAGTGGTTTAATATTACTAGAATGATGTCCAGCATTAACATATGCTTGACAGTTTCTTTTATACCTATCTTGAAATAATGTTGATTCTGGGATGGCATTGTACCATAGCAAGGGTATTATCATATCTATGACTTTAAGAAGTTATCACCTTTACCTTTTTAAATTTAAGATACATTGAGGGAGTATTTTGACCTATTTTATCATCGATCTGACAGTAAACCTTGGTGGTTTGATTGTTAGCAATTGTAGGGAGTTTCAGATTGTCTTACTGAGAGGAAAGTGCCAAGTATTTATCCTTGGAGACAGAGAGTACACCATGAGTAGACACTGAGTCTCCCAGAGCTCAACAAATGTATTTGGGAGTCCATGATATACATTGTCATGAGTTTTTTGAAGAAGTAACAAAAAGGATTGATGAGGGCAGAGCAGTAGATGTGATCTATATGGACTTCAGTAAGGTGTTAGACAATGTTCCCCATGAGAGACTGATTAGCAAGGTTAGATCTCATGGAATACAGGGAGAACTAGCCATTTGGATACAGAACTGGCTCAAAGGTAGAAGACAGAGGGTGGTGGTGGAGGGTTGTTTTTCAGACTGAAGGCCTGTGACCAGTGGAGTGCCACAAGGATCGGTCCTGGGCCCTCTACTTTTTGTCATTTACATAAATGATTTGGATGCAAACATAAGAGGTACAGTTAGTAAGTTTGCAAATGACACCAAAATTGGAGGTGTAGTGGACAGCGGCAGGTGAAGAAGGCATTTGGTATGCTTTCCTTTATTGGTCAGAGTATTGAGTACAGGAGTTGGGAGGTCATGTTGCGGCTGTACAGAACATTGGTTAGGCCGATGTTGGAATATTGCATGCAATTCCGGTCTCCTTCCTATTGGAAAGATGTTGTGAAACTTGAAAGGGTTCAGAAAAGATTTACAAGCGTGTTACCATGATTGAGTTATAGGGAGAGGTTGAATAAGCTAGGTCTGTTTTCCCTGGAACATCAGAGGCTGAGGGGTGACCTTACAGAAGTTTACAAAATCATGAGGAGCATGGATAGGATAAATAGACAAAATCTTTTCCCTGGGGTGGGGGAGTCCAGAACTAGAGGGCATAGGTTTAGGGTGAGAGTGGAAAGATATAAAAGAGACCTAAGGGGCAACCTTTTCACGCAGAGGGTGGTTTGTGAATGGAATGAGCTGCCAGAGGAAGTGGTGGAGGCTGGTACAATTACAACATTTAAGAGGCATTTGGATGGGTATGTGAATAGGAACGGTTTGGAGGGACTAGATTGGGTTGGAATATCTGGTCGGCATGGACGGGTTGGACTGAAGGGTCTGTTTCCGTGCTATACATCTCTATGACTCTATGTTGACTTTTTGTGGAATGGGATGTAAATTTTCCTCTCACTTGTATCATTGCATCATGATGCATAACGTAGAATTGACCTCTATACCACCATGTTAACAAATGCCCATTGTAATCAATTGTTGCAATTCTTCAACAATGAGTACAGTTGGCAAGCATAATGCTAAGGAAAAGTGCCACATGTTAAATTGGAAGTGGTAAAGCATTGTAGAAAAGGTGAACTTGATGGTTGATATTGGGCACTGTTTGCATCTTCCTCAAACCAGTGTACATAGGATAGTAAAGAATGCAGATGAACATACTTGACCTCATCCTTAATAATCTGCCAGCTGCCGATGCATCTGTCCGTGACAGTATCAGTAAGGGTGACCATCGCACAGTCCACATGGAGACGAAGTCCTGCCTTCACATTGAGAATAACGTCCATCGTGTTGTGTGGCATGATCACCGTTGCTAAATGGGACAGACTTGGAACAGATCCAGCAGCTCATGACTGGGCATCCATGAGGTGCTATGGATCATCAACAGCAGCAGAATTGTACTCCAGCACAATAACCCCATAGCCTAGCATATCCTCCACGCAACCATTGCCATCAAACCAGCGGATAAATCCTGATTTAATGGAGAGTGCAGGAGGGCATGCCAGGAGCAGCACTCGGCATACCTGAAAATAGGGTGTCAACCTGGTGAATCACCAAATAGGACTAGTTGCCTGCCAAACAGCATAAGCAGCAAGTATGAGAGCGAAGCAATTCCATCACCAACAGAGCAGATCTAAACTCTGCAATCCTGCCACATCCATTGTGAATGATGGTGAACAATTAAACAACTCACGGATGGAGGAGGCTCCACAAATATTCCCATCCTTAATGATGGAAGAGCCCGGCACATCGGTGCAAAGATTTTGCAGCAAGCTCCAGCCAGAAGTGCTGAGTGGATGATACATCTCTGACTCCTCCAGTGGTTCCCAGCATTACAGATACCAGTCTTCAGCCAATTCAATTCATTCCGAGTGATATCAAGAAACTGTTGGAGACACTGGTTAGTGGGAGAAAGTGAGGACTGCAAATGCTGGAGATCAGAGTCGAGAGGGTGATACTGGAAAAGCACAGCAGGTCAGGCAGCATCTGAGGAGCAGGAAATCGATGTTTCAGGCATAAGCCCATCATCAGGAATGAGACTTGTATGCCGGGGGGAGCAGAGAGATAAATGGGAGGGGAGGTGGGGCTGGGGCAAGATAGCTGGGAAGGTGATAGGTAGATGAAGGTGTGGATGGAAGTGATAGGTCAGAGGGGAGGGTGGAGTGGATGGATAAGAATGAAGGGAGATGGACAGGTAGGACTGGTCAAAGGAGCAGTGCCAAGTTGGAGGCTTGGGACTGGGATAAGGTTGGGGGAGGGGAAATGAGGAACTGCTGAAATCCATATCCATGTGGTTGCAGTGTCCCAAGGTGGAAGATGAGGCGTAGTTCCTCCAGGCATCGGGTGGTAAGGGCAGGCCCAGGCTGCGTGCTCTTGTTGTGTTTTTATTTAAATTTAATTAAAATTTTTATGGGACCTTGAGATCTTGTTCGGATAGTCTGAAATTCGGATAATTGACGTTCAGATAACCGAGTTTGTTCTGTATTACAGAATCTTCATACTTAACCTGGACTCCATCCTGGCTCCTTTGTATTAAATCTTTAAAAAGTGTCATGTAGCCAAGGCTTAGCCTTCAGAAGAGAGGAAACAGCTATCGTCTTCTAAGGTGTTGACACACTCTGATCCCAAGCGAGATCTGGTATTGACATGCAATGCCTCCTGCACAGGATCAGGGTAGTATTGGCTCAGAGGTGGGCCAGTGAAGGGGAACACCCAATAGTGTATGCACCCATTGGTTAATGCAGAGCGTAAACACACCCAGATAGAGAGAGAGAGAGGTTTGGCGGTCATATTTGGAATCAGGAGGTTCCATGAATACCTTTACAGATGTAAATTTGTAATAGTAACAGGCTATGAGCCTACAACCTACTAGGTCTACTTAAAGAGGACAAGGCAGTGCTGCCCACAGTTTGAGGCCAAGTTCAGCATTGGGCTCTAATAGTAAGTTTGTGTAATTACAAGTTGGAACACAGTCGAGAGGCCAAGTAGCGAATGTGGATGCATTGAACTGCCTCCCACTGGCAGATACACTACCGGTAGTATCGCCACTGGAAGTATCTGTAATGGTTTTAAATTTTCTGAGAAACACTTCCTGTCACAGCTGACAACATCAGACTTTGGACACAAAGATCCAGCCCTGGCAAAATTGAAACAGCTGGTGGTGATGGGGGAAACCACAGGGCCACCACACCCAGAGTTAAAATCTTTTATTTGGACCGGGACACACCAGATCAGAGTAGAGGACAGCATAGTATTGTGGGGAGCAAGATTGATTGTCCCGTGCAAAGGTGTCTGACGGATACTGGTTGAACTCAAGGGATTTCCAAAATGAAGATGTTGGTGAGAAGTTGTGTCTGGTGGCCAGGATTGGATGCAGACATCACTGTTTTGGTGGAGCAGTGCCCAGAGTGTCTATAAGGACAAAAATTACAGCCAGCAGCTCCCCCACATTCGTGAGAATGGCTGAATAAACCCTGGGTTCAGTTACACGTCGACTCTGCAGGTCCTTTCATGGGCTGAATGTTTTCTGGTCATTGTGAATGCCCACTGAAATTGGCTAGACATGCATCGAGTTCATTCGTCAAACATGAGGATGATGATAGAAAAACTGCACATCTTTTGCAATACATGGACTCCCGATCACAGATAACGGCCTATCTTTTATCAGCAGGGAATTTGAGTTTTTCCTAAAGTTGAATGGTATTCGACGTATAAGGACAGATCCATGCCATCCATCATCCAGTTGTGTGGCAGAAAGGGCAGTTCAGACTTTAAAGGCAAGCTTAAAGGAACAGCCTTAAGCTGGTTCCTATTTTATTATAGGAATACTCCTCATGCCACTAAATGGATTGTTCCAGCAGAGTTGTTGGCTCTTCCTGATCTTCCTGGACAGGGGAGGGTGTGGGGTGGCAGGGCAAAATGGCATTGAGAATGCCATTGCCAGATGTAAGACTCTGCTTTGCAAGAGAGACGGTTTACTACGAGGGATGAAGTTTGGTGTAGGAATCACAGGTATGGGTAAGAGACATAGTCAAATGGTCAACGTGAGGTCAAGTCCAGTGGTGTATCAAGTTTGGATAAGTGCGATAGTCCTGAACAAGCACTTGGACCACATGAAAGCTGCAAACTCACAAACAGTGCAAGAGCCTGGCTCCTCGACAGCCAGTCTGACTGTTCCGAAACCCGTGGACTCTCCCTCTCTAGCAAGCATTGAAGATATGTTGGAACTCGCGATGGGCACATTGGCAGTTACTGCTTCTCTAGCTGCCTGAAGAAAAGAACAAATTTGTTCTGAGGTGTTCCAGGTGCAAGAGGTCTACAGCACATTACGTGCTGCCTGCATCAGAGGCAGAGTGAGAGGAACCTGACCCAGGAGGAGCTACAAAGAAAAAGAACCAGCCCATGCCCTCGGACTCAGGGGGAGGAATGTAGAGATTGTAATGAGATCAGCTATGTGGACTTCAGAATATAAATTTCCTGATTCGGGCTCTTAATCTGATCCAAACAGGGAGCCCTCTTTGACTGATACAAACAGAAGTGTTAGACAATCCTGTTCAGCTCTGAGGGAGTTTTCCACTTGTGAATAAAAGGTGATTTGGTAACAGGATATTGGCCTCTTTCAAGTTATTTCATTATGCTTCCTTCTGAGTTATGTATGAGTTCTGAATAAAATTATACAGAAATTCTTCTGCCTATCTTTACTGTCTTCTTTTTTCTTACATGGGATGTCAATGTACTGAAAAAGCCAGTAATTTTTGCCTGTCCCTAATTGCCTTTGAACTGAGTGACTTCCTAGGGCATTTAGGAAGTCAGTTAACTGTCATCCACATGCTGTGGTTCTGGAGTCACGTAGGCCAGACCAGGTGACGATAGTCGATTTGTTTCTCTAAAAGACATTGAATAATAATAAATGATGGTTTTATGGTTGCCATTATTGAGACCAGTTTTTTATTCATTGAATTTAAATTCTGCCAGCTGCTGTGGTGGATTTTGAACCCTTGACCCCAGAGCATTTGCCTGGATTTCTGGATTACCAGTCTAGCTCCATCACCAGTGTTCTTTTATGTTTAAACATATCTGTAATTCACATTCGAACTGAAATATGCAGAATGAATGACGTAAGAGAGATATTTTATGCAGATATTCCAATATAGAATAATTTTGCTGTCCATGAGTTCCCAGATACAACAGTGCTGATCCTTATTGAGTTCAGGAAGTGAAAGGTGGATGGTGATGGAGTTGGTGCTAGATTTGATGCTTCAGCGGAGTAGACTAGATTTCTCTTGTTTCTTTATTCATTAACTGCTGAGTTCCACAGCAACAATCCACTCATAGGTCAGCAGGTTTCTAAAAGGTTGAACATGATTTCAGCATTTGCTCATCACCTATGTTGGACATTCTCCCAAATTCTGAATTATCCGATTTCTTTGGTTCATGATGTATTTCCTTGGCTGGTTCATGGACGATCAGAAAAGGCTCTATATCTTTGTATTATTGTGGATACAGTTTGGGGCTGCCCAAGCACCATCCTCTTGTAATCAGTTAGATACTGAGGTATTTACAGTGTTACTTACAGGCACAGTTCTTTTGGAATTTCAAGACTGCATACCATTTTAAAACACAATATTGAGCCTTCTGTTTTAATTATGCTTGTTTTTTGATTGGTAATCCCTGTTAAACTACATTGAAGGAAGGAGGCTATAAAACTGACTGAAAAAGTAGGTACAAAATCAGAAATCATAAGAAAATTTGATCTTAGCTTGCTGTTGGTAATATCAAGGACAGTTCATAAAATGATTGTCTTCTGAGGAAATGTTTACATCTGTCAAATTGTAGGGTTATTGACAGATCTTGGCAGATGCTATTGAATGCAGTTGTGGTAAGTGCAAAAGGGAGCAGAGTATTTCAGTTGGATTGGTCATATCTCCTATTTTCAGTATGTTCACTGATGATAGATTTTTTGTGATGGATATATGAACAAGCAAAGTATTTTATCAACTAATGCAACAACTTATACTGTAATAAAATACCTCAAAACAGTTCACACGAGCATTACAAAGCCAGCGATTATGAAGCAACATTTGACACTTAGGCACATGAAGTGATATTAGGCCAGATATCCAAAGTTTGATCAAAGAACTAAGTTTTAATTAGCATTTTTAAGTTGGAAAGAGAAGTATAGAGACTTCAGGAGGGAATTCCAGAACTTAGTCAGCTGAAGGCAAGGGCACTAATAGTGGAGTGAATTAATATTGATGGGACTTGAGTGTAGTATTTAATAAAGATGAATATATTATGCATTTGTGAGCTGGAGGAGAATATAGGATTACAGAGGACTGAGAGCACAGAGGGCACATGGATGAAAGGTGAACAGGATTTGGTACAAGTAAATAGCTGGGCGGAATAGATTTCAAACCTCAAGGTTGTGGTCCAAGAGAATGTGGACGATCAGCCAGAAGTTTATTTGAATAGCAAAGTCTCGCTATGAGTAAGGTATAAATGAGTATTTCAGCAGCAGATGAACTGAGATGGGTGGAGTTGGCAGTGGTGTGGACATGGAAGTATGCAGCCTTGGTGATGGTGCAGCTATGGTCAAAAACTCATTGTCGGGTTTACACCCAATGAAGCATCTTTGAAGCTGAGTCAAGTGTAGAAGAAATAGGCATCAGTTTGTATAAAGTAAGCTCCTACAAACAGCAAGATGATGATAACACAATAAATCTTTTGTGATGTTGATTGAGGGATAACTACTACCACCTGGTATCAGTTGAATGGACCTTCTCTTAACTGCTTCTAACACAAACATATCCTTCCTTAAATAAGGAGACCAAAATTGTACCTAGTACTCCAGTTGTGACCTCAACAGTGCTCGATACAACTGTAGCAAAATATCCCTCCCCTGTATTCCATTCCTCTTGCAATAAATGTTAGCATTCAGTTTGCTTTCTTAATCACTTGCTATACCTGTGCACTAACTTTTTGCAAAGCATGTAGTAGAATACTGAGAATACTACACTCAAGACCCGTCAATATTAATTCACTCCACTATTAGTTCCCATGCCTTCAGCTGACAAGGTTCTGGAATTTTCTCCTGAAGTCTCTATACTTCTGATCATCCACATTCTCCCTTTGACCACAAACTTGAAGTTTGAAATCTATTCTGCCCAGCTATTTACTTGTGCCAAATCCTTCAGAGTTCTGCTGTCACTCAATTTAAATATCCATAAGTAAAAAGTAGTATTTATTGGACATGATAGTAAAGTGTTTTTCTTAGTTAAGCTGGAAAAAGATCTGGATGTAATTATTGCTCGATAAAAATTTCAAGTCAGTTCAAAGCTATTATAAATAATGCTAACCATTTACTCCAAATTTTGACAGTGTTTAAACGCAAAACAAATATCCTATTTTCTATGGAAAAGTGACATTTGAAATATCCTGTATTCTACTTTCATCAGGATAGCAAAGCACTGAAGAGGAATTTGACTTATAGGATCCCACTTTTAATGAAGAGGTTTAGAACAAATTTATTTTCATTAGAGAACTAAAGCTGAGATGTGAATCAGGTGCTCTAAATACTGAAATACATAACAGAGGTAGATTAAACAGATTATTTGACTTCGGGTGATCTATATGGACTTCAGTAAGGCATTAGACAAAATTCCTCATGGTAGACTGGTTAGCGAGGTTAGGTCACATGGAATAGAGAGAGAACCCCATTTGGATACAGAGCTCGTTTGAAGTAGAAGGCCGAGGGTTATGGTGGAGGGTTGCTTTCCAGACTAGAGGCCTGCAACTGTCAGTCTGCCACAAGGAGTCCACTGAGTCCACTGCTTTTCATCATTTATATAAATGATTTAGATGTGAACATAGTGGGTATAGTTAGTAAGTTTGCAAATGACACCAAAATTGGAAGTGTAGTGGATAGTGAAGAAGGTTATGTCAGATGACAATGGGATCTTGATCAGATAGGCCAATTTGAGTGGTAGATGGAGTTTAATTTATATAAATGTGAGGTGCTGCATTTTAGGAAAGCAAATCTTAGCAGGACTTATACACTTAATGGTAAGGTCCTGGGAAGTGTTGCTGAGCAAAAAGATCTTGGAGTGCAGGTTCATAGTTCCTTGAAAGAGACCCACAGATCGCATAGTGAAGAAGCTGTTTGGTATGCTTGCCTTTATTGGTCAGGAGTTGGGAGGTCATGCTGTGGCTGTACAGGACATTGGTTAGGCCACTTTGGAATATTGTGTTCAATTCTATTTCCCCAGCAAGGGGAAAGATGTTGTAAAACTTGAAAGGATTCAGAAAAGATTTAGAAGGATGTTGGCAGGTTGGAGAGTTTGAGCTGTAGGGAGAGGCTGAATAGGCTGGGCTTGTTTTCCCTGTTGCATCAAAATCTGAGGGTGACCTTATAGAGGTTTATGAAATCAAGAGGGGAATGGATAGGGTCAATCGACAAGGTCTTTTTCCCCGAGGTGGGGGAGTCGAAAACTTGAGAGCATATATTTAAGGTGAGAGGGGAAATATTTAAACGGAACCTAAGGGGCAATGATTTCATACAGAGGGTGGTGTGTGTACAATTACAACGTTTAAAAGGCATCTGGATTGGTATATGAGTAGGGAGGGTTTAGAGGGATACTGGCCAATATTTGGCAAATGGGACTAGATTAATTTAGGATATCTGGTCGGCGTGGACGAATTGGACTGAAGGGTCTGTTTTTGTGCTGTCTATCTCTATGACAGAAGACACAAATTTAAAACTAGTCTGAAGTGAGACTGACAGTTTGAGAAAGCCTCTTGCTTTCTCCTGTACAAAATAACAGACAGATATAATCTTCATTTTTGTTTCCAGCAAGATACTTACCCAGCTCTTTTTGAAAGGGTCTTTTCTGGTATGTTTCCATGGATTAGAAGAGCAGAATATGTTTAGATGATTCTATTGCTGTATGTGTGTCAGCAATGAAATGCATACATTAAAGCAGGGTAAGGGCTGAAATAATGGTCACATATGAAGGAAACTTGTTAATGAAATGTGGGGGACTGAACATTGATTTTACAGTGTCTGCATTGGTTATTTGATCACTCACTATATCTCTAAAATCTTTATAATGATGGGAAAGCTATTAATGTTAACCATTATTACAACTGCACAGCGAAGTTAAACGTGGATATCAAGAAGTTGCTGTGAGTGATTCTCTAACCTCCACGTGGAAATTGAAGTCCATACTGCGGAAATCTTCTGACATTACTTGAATTGACGCTAATTCCACTTTTATGCTATTAATCTCACTAAAAACCCTTGACAAAGGTGTGCTGTTGAATGAGATGCAGCTACATTTAGAGCAGTGTACTAAGTACAGAATTAATGCTGAACAATTTCTCTGGCCCCGAGAAAATAATTCTCGGGGTAGAAACTTACGAAACCGGCTCGTGCATGTGTTCAGGCTTCTGTACCTTCTCCCCGATGGTAGAGGTTGTAGAAAAACATTGCCAGGGTGGGATAGATCTTTGAGAATACTGGCAGCCTTTCCTTGACAGTGGGCCTGATAGATGGCTTCTATAGATGGGACGTTGGCCTTTGTGATTGTCCAGGCCGAGTTCACCACTCTCTGTAACCATCTCCGATCTTGAACAGTACAGTTGCCATACGAGGGAGTGATACATCCAGACAGAATGCTCTCGATGGCGCACCTATAAAAGTTGGCAAGGATATTCACCGTCATGCGAAATTCCTCAGCTGCCTGATGAAAAACAGACGTTGTTGGGCCTTTGTAACCACTGCGTCCATATAGAACATAGAACTTAGAAAAGTACAACACAGAACAGGCCCTTAGGCCCACGATGTTGTGCCAAGACTTAATCCTAATGTAAAATATAGTAACTTAACCTACGCACCCCTCAACTCATTGCTAGCTATGTGCATGTCCAGCAGTCACTTCAATGTCCCCAGTGACTTCGCCTCCACCACCTCAACTGACAATGCATTCCATGAATTCACAACTCTCTGCGTAAAGAACCTACCCCTGATGTCTCCTTTATGCCTGCCTCCTAATATCTTCAAACTATGACTTCTCGTACCAGTCAATCCTGCCCTGGGGAAGCAAGGAAAGGCCGCAGTGTTCTCAAAGCTCCATCCCACCCTGGCAATGTTTTTCTATGAAGAGTCGAAGAAAACTTGTTGTGGATGACCACTCCCAGGAGCTTGACACTTTCCACTCATTCCATCTCTGTGCTGTTAATGAGTAGGGGGGCATGAGTAACCTACCACCGAAAGTCAATAATGAGTTCCTTGGTTTTGCCAGCATTGAGAGCTAGGTTTTTATCAGTGCACTATTTTTCCAGGTCTTCCACCTCCTGTCTGTAGTCTGTTTCATTACCATCTGAGATTCGACCGACTATGGTGGTATCATCAGCAACCTCGTAGAACATAGAACATTACAGTGCAGGACAGGCTCTTCGGCCCTTGATGTTGCGCCGACCTGTCATACCAATTTGAAGTCCATCTAACCTACACTATTCCATGTACGTCCATGTGCTTGTCCAATGACGACTTAAATGTACTTAAAGTTGGCGAATCTACTACCGTTGCAGGCAAAGCATTCCATACCCTTACTACTCTCTGAGTAAAGAAACTACCTCTGACATCTGTCCTATATCTAT
>NC_057716.1:48911436-48919023 GCF_004010195.1 Chiloscyllium plagiosum | reverse complement strand
TCCTTGATTGGCCCTAATCTTACTCTTGTCATTCTTTTATTCCTTAAATACCTACAGAAAGCCTTAGGGTTTACCCTGATCCTATCCACCAACAACTTCTCATGCCTCTTCCTGGCTCTTCTCAGCTCTCTCTCTTTCGGTCTCTCTTTACTAAATGGCATTAGTCTGGTATTTGGGGATGCAGTCATACAGTGAGTATTTTAGGGGCTGAATATGCACTTCTGGGGGGCTGCAGTGTTGAGTGTTAGTAAGGATGAAATATTGTCCCCAGTCTTCACTGATTGTGGCCTGTGGGTCAGGAAAACCCTTCACAAAACCGTGCTGACTATCCCTAGTCAAATTATTATTTTCTCGATGATTATAAATCCTATCTCTTATAACCTGAGAGTGGGATTTAGTCCGAGATCACTAAGTTTAGTAATCAGTCTCGAGGGGATAATAGTGTTGAAGTCTGAACTGTAGTCCATGAGTATGATTTTTATGTAGCTGTTCTTGGTGTCAAGATGTTCGAGGGAGGAGTGAAGGGCAAGTGATATGGCATCTGACGTGGATCTGTCAGTCTGATAGGCAAATTGGAGTGGGTCAAGCGTAGTGGGGAGGCTGGAGTTGATTATTGCCTTGACCAGCCTTTCAAAGCACTTCATGACCACCGAAGTTAGGGCCACTGGGCAGTAGTCGTTGAGACATGCTGGAAGAGCCTTATTACGCACACGAATGATGTTGGCCCTCTAGAAACAGGCAGGGACAGTGGCCTGCTGCAGGGAGATAAGACAGAATTTCTTCTTGGAGGACAGTGAATCTGTAGAATTCTTTTTACTTCAGAGGGCTGTTGAGGCATTCAGAATATCCAAGGCTGAGATAAACATATTTTAAATCAGTAAGTGAATGAAAATTTATTATGACAAGATATGAAAGTGGAGTTGAGAATGATCAGATATTTAAACTGTATGCTGCTTTCATCTTCCATTTGTACTGGATACTGTCACTTTTAATTTTATACCTCTATGAATGTATACTTGGTGACACCTCTATAGTTATTTGTGTGGTTGGCAGATAATAAAAATACTCTTTTCTTTCACTCAATAAAAACTTGTAATTAACTCCTTACTGACAGAGTAGAAATTGGGTAACTGCATTTTTATTAGAGAAATGTATGGCCTTGTGCTAAAAAGAACATAAAATCTTTTTTTGCAGCCAACTGAGAAAGTTGAAAAGGGGAGCCTATTCACACTTCCTCACCTTGTCACAACAAAATCAAAATCCTCGTCAAAGTCTCAATAATGGATTTTGCTTTAAATATTCACAGCCCATTTAGAGTAAACCTGCCGGTCACACTCTCATTATCTTATTTAGTTTTCCTGAATTTCAATGAACAAGGAGTCAGAAATGTAACAAAGATTCTATCAGTACAACTAAGCTCCATCTTCTTGATATATTGGCAAGTATAGATAAATTAATCCTTAAGATTATGATGGTATAAATGTGATAATTAAACAACAAAGACTGGAAGATGGATTTCAAATGAAGAAGATGTCAGTAGTATAGCAAAGTGGTGGCATTTTATTCAAATGGAAGTTAGCAAAGTAGATCTAAACCAATCTTATATTAACTGTCACCTGGCAATACAGGACTTTAATATTGCTGAAAACAGACTTTTTGCCTAGTATTCAAGACAAATGTATGAATGTGTTTTCAAGTGATCTCAATAACATACAGCACAGAAAAAGATGCTCATAGTTTGGCAACTCATCTCTGATTAGCATTGCCACAGAGGAAGCAATGGCGAGCTATAGGTTCTGCAAGCTCCTGGGTAATTCAAGAAGATGCTAGACTTTAACATCTTCCTTTTGTTTACCAATAATGCATCCGTGATTATGAATGTATGTCACTTCGAACAAGTGTAAATGAGCCAGCTCATGAGGAATGTCTTAGATTGGTTATAAATGAAGCTTTTACCACACAGGATTGTTCAATATGTGCTGCCCAATTGTGGAATCACATTGAGCAGAAAGTGTTTTGTTTGGGATTTTTCATACATGAGTTGATTGAGTACAGGCAATAATCTGCCTATCAAGAACGATTGAAAAAGCATGCTGTGTGTTTCAATCAGCCTATTGGGACAATTTCTGTGTGTCCGACTACATGCCAAACATTTTCTGTAATTTTGCAGCAGTCACACTATTAGAATAAGGTGCTATCTCTTCCACTGTTACGATGGTACTGTTTTACATAGGATTTGAATATTACTTTATTTTAAAAATGAAGCTTTTGAGTCAAATAATTAGCATAAGAATTATCAGTCTTTTATTTTGTTATTTATAGTAAATTTTTAAACAAATCATTGAAAACATTAATCTACACTGTTACACTGATAGACAAAACCAAGTTTTCAGTGTTCTTTTAAGTCTGACAGAAGTAACACTGCACAAAAAGATCCATAACAGTATAAGCTATAGCCGTTAATTCGGAGTACGATTCTTTTACTGATCCATATTACAGAAAAACTCATTTAATTATAAACCACATCTAATGTATACCGCTGTAAGATTAGATTGATTTAGAAATTAAATATGAATTTCAGATACTAACATTGGAATGACGGTTGTAATCAAGTGTTGGTTGGTAACCTATTGTACATTATGTAGTAATTCCAGCACTGTTCCATTATATAACCTAAGGAGTTGACCATTTAGCTTTGTAAGCCTGTTGCACCAATCAGTTAGTTTGTGGCTGATCTGTATCATACTTATTGGCTTTGGTTCCATCTCCCTTGACATAATTTCTTAACAGAAAGTTAATTTTATTTTCAACTGATTAATCCCAAAAGTATTTTGGAGATAAAACCTCCAGATTTCTACTACCCTTTGGTACTATAGGGTAGCGCGGTACACAGGGGTTAGCAGTGCTATCTCACAAAACAAAATTGCCCAGTAGTATGCAAGTTTGGAGAGTTAGCCGTGATGAACTCCTTGCGGAGTTGAGGTGGTCTGAGTGGAATGCTTTTCAGAGAGTTGGTGCAGACCTGATGGGCTGAATAGCCTCTTTCTGCACTGTAGGGATTCTATGATTCATTGTGTGAAGCAGATCTTCCTGATGTCACCCTTAACAGCTGAGCTGTGAGTTTAAGTGATGACTCTTGTTCTCAAATGTCCCAGCGGAAGAAAACATTTCTTCTACTACCCTATCAAATCATTTTGTTTATTTTAAACACCTAAATTAGAACACCTTTTATTCTTATAAACTCAAGGATATTCAAGCCTTTGTTTCAGTCATAGCTTGAATTGTCAGTTGGAGCAGGGATCGAATAGCGACTAATTTGTCCCTACAGGGTGAAAGGGACAAAAAATAAATTGGGCAGATCTATTTTCTAATTGTCTTTAAGTTATTGTCAGCTGCTTCTACGTGGGGAATATGGAATTCTCTGACAGGCATAAAACGCAAGAATAATTTTAAATGCTTAGCAGATTTTGATCTTTCTCTTTCTTGATACAGTGATTTGGGGTTTCTCTAACCATTTTGAAGGGCAAGTATAATAAGCTCGTGGAATATTTCACAGCTATGACGCTAGCACTGCTTTGTTAATATGTGAATTTATGTTGAAATTGTGTTGCTGGAAAAGCGCAGCAGGTCAGGCAGCATCCAAAGAGCAGGAGAATCGACGTTTCGGACATGAGCCCTTCTTCCTGAAGAAGGGCTCATGCCCGAAACATCGATTCTCCTGCTCCTTGGATGCTGCCTGACCTGCTGCGCTTTTCCAGCAACACATTTTCAGCTCTGATCTCCAGCATCTGCAGTCCTCACTTTCTCCCTGTGAATTTATGTGCCTATCAGTGGCAAGTTGCCAGAGCCATCAATGGTGACCTGGTTGATATTATTTACTCCACATGTGGTAAGCAACAGCTTTAGTTTTTTAAAGCTTCAACATGTGACCGGAGAAATTCAAAGAAGCTTTTTCCCCTCCTCACCACTGAACAGGTGGCAATTATTATATGATCGTGAGGATTGCACTCTTCAGTAAAATGAATTAAGTTAAAAGTGGGCTTGGGAACAAAATAGAATTCTTGAAGATTTCTGAAAATGATTTATCTTGTTCCAGGTTGCAAAATATATCTGCCTTTGTATCTAATGCATGATTTGCAAAAAATATGTTTTGTATGTGATACAGCTTATAACTGAAGAATCAACAGATTTAAATAGTATAATGAAGATACTAAAACCCTTGCTTATCAGCACTGATGCTAAAGTAACAGTTCAATTAGAAATAATGATTAATAATCAACAAATATTTTAAGCTCTCATCTAGCCCGGAGTATAGAAAAATACAGCTAAGACTCTCAATGGTGTGCTCTTGCTTGTACGCTACATTTAAAATTATTTTATTGTAATGTATTTTACTTCACTGCACAATTGGGCTGCCACAATGTTTTAATGTTCATTTTTAAGGTTTAGGTTACACCTTCCTGGCATACTCTATGGCCACTACTGTTACCCAATGGCGCCTGCATTTCAACTAAATTAGACGAGTAGACTGCCTAGACCTTGTCCTGCCTGGACTCTTGTAACTGATTAAAATGATTCCTATGTTCAAGAATAGCAGTCTTTTAGTTACAACATTCCCAGGGGGTTTGAAAGAGAGCTATGTTCAAGTTTTTGGTCTTTCGCTTATTATAGTCCTTACTACCCTTCTTCTATTTCACATTACGCCCACGGGCTAGTGTATAAATGAAGGGGTACATCATCAATGTAACCTTTTGGCTTTGTAGAATTTGAGATTTGAGGTATTATCAACTGAAAGTAAAAGTGAATTGTTAAGTTTAAAATCTACACACTTGCAAACTGTCAGCTTTGTTGTTTATCACTTCTACCTTGTGAAAGATAGTAGACAGACATGAGCAGTCGAGCAAATATTTTTTGTTTTAGACATTAGAATTAAACAATTTTCTAAACATTTTATGGTGAATGTACTGTAAAAAGAGATTATTGATAGTTCATGGTTGCCTTTTCACGGACACTATTATAATTGAAATATTATTTTGTCATAACAATTCAATCATGTTTAATACATTTTGGCATCTTTATATACAAGTCATGTGTATTTTCAATAAATGACATTTAAAGTAATCAGTTATCTCTTCAGTTCTTTTCCAGGTTTTGTAGTGCATTTATATAGAGCAAAGAAGTAGAAATGTTGCTATGGTAAATAATTTCGAGCAGCCATAAGGAAACTTGAGTGACCTGCACGGCCTTGCTTAGAATGGAAGTTGCAAGTGATGGTGCCCCCAGTAGGTAGAGGTTGCAGTTTTTCAGTTTTGAAAAGTGCTGTTGAAGGAACCCTGGGTGAGTTATGCCAGTGCATCTTGTAGATAGCACAGTAGTAGTTTCCTGACTGTGAGCACAGTTACCTGGAGTGAACAGCTTTTGAGACAGTTTGTAGTTGTGTGTCCCAGTATTGACTAAAAGCCATACGGTGGCTTTTACAGATTGACCTGGAGGGAAGAGGTGTGTTATTGATAGGAAGGAACTTGACTTGATGCTGATAAGAAAATTGGTATTTGAAGAACTTTTGAAATAATTGAGGGGGTACTTTGAAGAAAATTGTGTCCTTTCAGGCAAAAATCCCCTTTAAGTCATTAAACAACTTTCAACTTGAAGGGCTGTTATTGAAATGAAAATGTTTTCCCATTTGAAATGAAAATGTTTGTACGTGATGTCAAGAAATAACTTGAATCATATCAAAATGTCTCACCAATTCACTGATGTCATTGTCAATGCGAATAAAGTGACCCTTGCAGTTTCTAGCTCTTATATTGCCAAACAAAATAAGATTGACTTAATATTTTTCGTAAAGACAACACTCATTTGACACATATTAGTATTTTTCTCAGGTTTAACATTGTTGTATATTTGTAAACTATTATTTTTTCTTGTCAGTTTCTCTAAATGAGAACAAAGTGTAAACGAACAGAATCTTTTAGAGTTCCATTGAGAGTTTCAGATATAGGATTAGTTTATACTGATTGTTAATGAAATTGGTTGTGCTTATTGAATTTCAAGTTGTTTTGCACTATTTCTATTTCTTAAAAGATGAAGGCTGCTGATTAAGTGTTTCATTTGATTCTTCCAGGTCACAACAGTGCTGACTAACTTACATCATGCTGCTGCTTGCATTAATTCCTGAGTAAATGATTGACATTGATTGAAAGTTTTTCAAGGAGTGCTTGTTATTTTTTGTCACAATGATGTATGCTGGTAGTGTTGAAAATGTAAATAACTTTTTCCTGTGTCACAATTTGATAAATTTTGAAAGTTAGGAAGTGAAAAGCTTTTTGTTCAATAGTGGCCAATAAAATGAGGTCAAAGGTATTTCATTCTTTTTCCATTAAATCAATATTGTCAAAATTAAGTTGTATTAGTATTTTAATAAAGATATTTGATGTGACATTGCCTCTAATAAATATAGTGTTAGTACTTTTTTGAATTTGGTCACCTGTTAGTTATGGTTGCCAAGTCTTAATGGTTCAGTGTAAATTACTTCAATTCTATCCTGATTGCAGATTAGCCGTATGCCCAAGCCCTTGAGTTTTAAAGATTGCACATACTTAGGATTCTTAAGCGACTATGAGGAAATGCATTTTTACGATGTGCTGCTTTCATGAGTTTTTAATAATGAAGGGTAATTTGTTAGTTTCTCATGTTACTGGTGTATTTGTTTTGATTGATCTGAGTATTGAAAGTATCCAGGTGCAACTTGTTAGCCAGTGGAAGTGTTTCCTGGTATTACCTCAGAATTGAACATGACTTTCACTTGCTGCCACTGGATTTGACTTCCTTTGCTAATTTATTCACAATTAATTCCTTTCAGGTATGCTAAAAATAGTTATACTTTATTTTTTAAAAATTAAAAAATAAAGTCATATTTTTAGCAAGAAAGTGTGATATACGCAATCAGGATTTTCTAAAGAATTGAACTTGAGAGCATTCAGAACATAAGTACTTAACTGCTACTGACCCCTGTGTAAGGACTAGTATGTGTTTCAGGATTGGAGTGGTGCTGGAAAAGCACAGCAGGTCATGCAGCATTCCGAGGAGCAGGAGAATCGACATTTCAGGCAAAGCCCCGATGAAGGGCTTTTCCCCGAAACATCGGTTCTCCTGCTCCTCGGATGCTGCCTGACTTGCTGTGCTTTTCCAGCACCACTGTCATCTAGACTCTGATTTCCAGCAGTACATATATTTGGAAAGGCAAGGACTGATTAGGGATAGTCAACATGGCTTTGTGCGTGGGAAATCATGTCTCACAAACTTGATTGAGTTTTTTGAAGAAGTAGCAAAGAGGATTGTTGAGGGCAGAGCGGTAGATGTGATCTGTATGGACTTCAGTAAGGCGTTCGACAAGGTTCCCCATGGGACACTGGCTAGCAAGGTTAGATCTCACGGAATACAGGGAGAACTAGCCATTTGGATACAAAACTGGCTAAAAGGTAGAAGACAAAGGTTGGTGGTTGAGGGTTGTTTTTCAGACTGAATGCCTGTGACCAGTGGAGTGCCACAAGGATCAGTGCTGGGTCCTCTACTTTTTGTCATTTA
>NC_057716.1:48902576-48911261 GCF_004010195.1 Chiloscyllium plagiosum | reverse complement strand
GTGAAACTTGAAAGGGTTCAGAAAAGATTTACAAGGATGTTGCCAGGGTTGGAGGATCTGAGCTTAGGGAGAGGCTGAACAGGCTGGGACTGTTTTCCCTGGAGCGTCGGAGGCTGAGGGGTGACCTTATAGAGGTTTACAATATTATGAGGGGCTTGGATAGGGTAAATAGACAAAGTCTTTTCCCTGGAGCGGGTGAGTCCAGAACTAGAGGGCACAGGTTTAGGGTGAGAGGGAAAGATATAAAAGAGACCTCAGGGGCAACCTTTTCACGCAGAGGATGGTACATGTATGGAATGAACTGCCAGAGGATGTAGTGGAGGCTGGTACAATTGCAACATTTAAGAGGTATTTGGATGGGTATATGAATAGGAAGGGTTTGGAGGGATATGTGCCGGGTGCTGGCTGGTGGGACTAGATTGGTTTGGGATATTTGGTCGGCATGGATGGGTTGGACAGAAAGGTCTGTTTCCGTGCTGTACATCTCTATGACTCTATCTGCAGTCCTCATTTTTGCCTAGTATGTGTTTCAACTGATGGCCAAAGTTATGGTAAAAGTTGTACTTCACACAATGTTTTGTTAAAATTTCTCAGTTTTTAAAAGAAAATGCAATCTGCTGAATGACAAGGAGAAAAAGACTTTTGAAAAATCATTTGTAGGATCTGGTGTCCCTGGTCAGCCTTTACTGTCTGTCCTTAATTGCCACAGAAAAAGTAACGGCCGGCTGCTTTTTTGAACTGCTGCAGTTTCTGGGTGTAAAACTACCCACACTGCTGTTAGGAAGGCAGTTCCAAGACTTTGACCAAGCGGCGATGAAGGAACAGCAATATAGCTCCAGAACAAGCTAGCATGTGGCTTAAAGAGTAACTTGCAGGTGGCACTATTCCGACGTACCTGCTGCCTTTGTCCTTCAAGGTTTGAGAGGCTGCAGTTTTGGAAGGTGCTGTCAGTGGAGCATTAGTGAGATGTTGTTGTACCTATTGTAGATGGTACACACTACTGCCACTTGTGTCAGTGGTGAAGGGAGTAAATATTAAGATAGTGGATGGACCACCAATCCAGTGGGCCACTTTGTCTTGGATGCTGTTACATTTCTTGAGTGATGTTGGAGCTGCACTCATCCAGATAATATTCAATCGCAGTCCTGCCTTCTGCCTTGTAGATGGTGAACAGGCTTTGGGGAGACAAGTGATGAATTACTTGCCTCAGAATTCCTAATCTCTGACCTTCTTTTGTAGCCATGGTATTTATATGGCTGGTCAACTTCAGTTTTTGGTCAATGGTAACCCTTAGGATATTGATATTGGATACAATAATGGTAATGTCACTGAATGTGAAGTTTTAATGATTAGATAGGCTCTTGCTGGAGATGGTCATTGCTTGGCATTTATTTTGTGTGAATATTACTTCCCACTTATTAACCCAAGCTTATGTGTTATCTACATTGAAATATAGAAAATAGCAGAAGTAGGCTATTTGGCTCTTCGTTGCACCATTTATTATGATCACGACTGATCATCCAACTCAATAGCCTATTCCTGCTTTACCCTGTAACTTTTGATCCTTTATCCTCAAGGACTACATCCAACTCCTTCTTGAAAGTTTTGGCTTCTACTGCTTTCTATGGCTCTCAACTCTCTGAGTGAAAATATGTTTCCTTATCTCAGTCCTAAATGGTTTACCCTATATAAGGACACTGTGATGCCTGGTTTTCCTGCATTTACCTTGTTATAACTTTGTAGGTTTTCATGAAGTTGTCCCTCATTTTTCTGAGCTCTAGTGAATAAAATCCTAACTGATTAAATCTTTCCTCATGTATCAGTTTGGCAATCCCAGGAATCAGTCTGGTGAACTTTCACTGCACCTCTCTCTATAGCAACATCATCCTTCTTCAGATAAGGGCACAAAAGCAGCACACAATATTCCAAGTGTGATCTCACCGAGACCTGTAAAATTGCAACAAGACATCCCTGCTTCTGTACTCAAATCCTGTCACCATAAATGCCAACATACCACTGTTTTTCGCATGTTGTTCCTATGCGCTCATTTCAGCATACGATGTAAAAGAATATCAAGATTCCATTGCATATTCCCCTCTCTCAACTTATGGCCATTCAGATAATCTGCTTTCCTGTTTTTGCTACCAGAATAGACAATCTCACACTTCTCCACATTATAGCACCATTTTCATTTTACTTTTGAGTCAGACAGAAATGAACAATTCTTGCAGTTCACCCATGTACTCTTTGAATGTTTGCTATTGCCTTTTCATCATCATTCCTTTTAGGTAATGTTTCCCAGTCTATCATAGCAAATCTATGCCTCATCCTATTGCAGTTACCTCTATTTAGATTGAGGGAACTAGAATCAACTGTGTCACACTCCATGCTGATGAAGAATTGCATCATATACTGGTAGCTAATCCCCAAGGGCCCTCACACAGATGGATGGCCAATTATTCCTTTCTCATTACACAATATCCAGTCTAGGATAGCCTGTTCTCTAGTTTGTTCTTCAAACTGTTTGTCCAGAAAGCCATCCTGTATATGTTCCAGGAATTCCTCCTTTACAGTATTGATGCTAATTTGATTTGCCTAATCTGTATGCAGATTAGAGACAACATATAGATGTGCCTATATTGCATGCATCTCTAATTCCCTGTTTAATGTCATTCCCAAAATCACCCCTATAGTTTTGGGATCTACATACAACCTCCACCAATATTTTTTGTCCCTTGGTGTTTCTAAGCGCTACCCACATGTAACTCCACCTTCTTTTCCTTTTTTTCTGTCCTTCCCAAATACTGAATACCTCTGGATACTCAGTTCCTAACTCTGGTCATCTTGCAGCCATGTCTCGGTAATCTTGACTGTACCACACCTGTTTTCATGTATTTTTGTGATTTGTTTATGCATTTTATTGTGAATGCTTCACACATTAAAGTACAAAGCCTTAAGGCTTTTCTTTTTAATATGACTTATCTGATTCTCATTGTTTTTCCCTATGTTCCTGTGTGATCCTGGCCCTTGATTTCTCTTCCTGTCACTTTTCTATTCCCCATTCTGTCTTTTATTTTGTTCCTCTGGTACTTTACATAGACTCCCATCCCACTGCTATTTTAATTTAGAACCTTCTCAACCAATCTAGCAAATACTAATTTGACTGACTGATGGTCACCCATTCCCTTCTTTGGTCCAGTTCCTTGATCTGTGGTGTGACCACTTCTCTGAAACTTAAGAGTACAAGTTTCTGCAATGGGGAGCACTTCCTGTACACATGATCATCCTGAATCCTGGTCGAGTTCATGACTTTACACATATGACATCTAGACATTTAAAGTGCCAAATCCATTATTACTTCTGAATTTTATATTCAATTCTTTATTTTTCTGTCACACACTTACCAATTTACTCATTGCATTTGCCAGATTAGGTTTCATTTAAATTTGTTTGCTGAGTATTTCCAAATCTAAGTGCATTGAATGTGGGTCATTTTAACTTTTATCATCGGATAAGAAGTAACTTACATTTCACATTTTACCTGATTTTTCAGTGAAAAAAAATCAGGCGAGATGCAAAATAAGCTGCTGATTCATAATCATGATTTTTCTTTTGATAAGCAATAAATAGTGCTATCATTTCCCCCAGTGATTTTACTGTTCTTTCTATTTCGTTGATTTTATGAATAGAGGATCTACAAAGGCAAAAAGACCCAGATGGGATTTGAGTGCAAGTCTAATAGCAGTTGTCGGGTAGTGGGGAATAAAATAAATCAAGAAATAGAAGAGATATAAGAAAGGTACAGTGACAATAATTATGGTGGACTTCAATATGCAGGTGGACTGCAAAAATCAGGTTGGTGACGGATCTCAAGAAAAGGAATTTGTGGAATGGCTACAACACTTGGTTTGGAGTAGCTTGTGGTCGAGCCCACGAGGAAACAGGCAATTCTGTATTTAGTGTTGTGTAATGAGGCAGATTGATTAGGGACCTTAAGATGAAGGAACCCTAAGGAGGCAATCATCATAATATGATGGCATTCACTCTGAAGTTTGAGAGGGAAAATATGGAATTAGATGTAACAATATTACAATTGAGTAAAGGAAACTACAAAGACATAAGGGAGGATCTGGCCAGAATTGATTGGAAGGTAAGCCGAGCAAGAAAACCAGTTGAGCAATGGCTGGAGTTTCTAAGGGTAATTCATGAGGCATGGTAGAAATTCATCCCAAGGAAGAAGAAGCTGATGAAAGTGCTGGTTCCTCAAGGGATTGCAGACAGAGCCAAACCTCTAGTACTACAATCATAGAATTACTACAGTGTGGAAACAGTCCATTTGGGTCTACACAACCCTCCAAAAAGTACCCCACCCCTTACCTGTAAACCTGCATTTCCCATGGCTTATTCACCTAGCCTGCGCATCTTTGAACAGTGGGAAGAAACTGAAACACCAGAAGGAAACCCACAGAGATATGGGAAGAATGTGTGAAATCCACACAGACAGTCGCTCAAGGATGGAATTGAATCTAGGTGCATGGCACTGAGAGACAACATTGCTAACCACTGAAGCACTGTGCCACCAGTGAAGCTGTACAGGTGGGGAGGAGGAACAAATCTTTATTGGTGTATTACCTCCCTGGAGCCAGGGTCACCGATGTTACTGAACAGTTGCAGGGCATCCTGAAGGAGGAGAGTGGTAAGACAGATATTGTGATATGCATTTTTACCAACAATTATAGGTAAAATCAGGGAAGCATTCCACAGATCACACTTTTAACTTTGGTCACTATACTGCAACAAAGTGCATGAATTGCAGTAAAGACCAAAAAAAAGTGATTTCTAAAGTAGTGAGGCTATGTACAAGGAAAGATTAGTTAAGCCTGAACTAAGTACCTCAGAGAGCAGAGATAATCTTGGTGTAGTAAATCTAACTAAAAAGTCTTTTCGTAATATTTCTGATGTTATTTACAGATTGTGAATTTGCAATTGTCATGTATTTGATATGGACTGGTCTGGCTTTAGCATTAATCCATGTTAATTACCTGGTAAGACACGCATAGTGGATCTCTGGAGAAAAAAACTCATTGTTATCTTTGTACTTATGCATTTACAATAATCTGTTAATGATTCACATCAAACACTTCAAAATCTTTGCCATGATTCTGTTCCTTCCACGATCTACCTGGTGTATTTTTGTTTTGCTTATTTCCTTTTTTCTACTAAGTGCCTGTTCTCTAAGTCACTCACCCATCCCATCACTCATTTCACTCCATGAAAGGAAGTTGGAGGTATAGTTGAAGACCATATTTTAAGCAAGCAAATAGTCTAGATCACTGTATTGGCATGTTAGATGATTTGCTGAGCACCCTTCTAAAATTTAAAAGTGGAAGAACAAGTCTAGACAATTCAGTTGGTCTAGTTTGGAGTTTTGGGTGTTTCAACACTATTTAGGATTGAGGTGCTGCATCTACATTTGCCAGAGTGAAAAACCAGTATCCCACCAAACCTCGGTGAAAACACCAATTTGCTACATGTTAAACCTTCAGGACAGCTTTTATTCAAATCTGGCCCTCTAACTAGACCACCACTCTGACTGGGCACATTTTGTTCTTCATCTTGTTATTTCGCCATTAAAAAAAAGTACATCTTTGTCACAAGAGCCATATATCAAATGTATATCGGTGGAATAAGAAAGTGAAAAAGAACAGACAAAAGGGTACAATAAAGATTGTAGTGAGTAGCATTGTACAAAGATGTGATGCAAAAGTATATGAACCACCTGGAGACAGGTAAGAATATAAAATAAAGATACTGATGCATACAATAAATAGTAAGGAACAGTTATTTGAAGGGGTGCCACTTGTTCCCATAAACTAACCATTTCCATCTGCCTTGTTTGATATTTTGCAGTTAAGATTCTGAGATTACAGCCTACTGTCAAGGCACTTCTAATGCCTCTACAATGGCTCACTAGGAGGTGCTAAAAGCCAACCAAACGTAACTTTAGTCTCTGATATTCCCGGCCCCCTCCCTGCCCCACTGGGAAAGCACTGATTTTGTTTGTTTGGTTTTGCTTAGTGAGGTTAGGAATGGGATCTAAGCAGCACAGGCTCAATTCAGCATCCATTTCCACTAAGTAACCACGAATGTCAGCATGTTAATTGCTCAGTAGCATCACACTGATCCCATATGTTATATTTCGTTAAAAACATTAGTATTTCTTCTTTTGATGATATTTAGTGTTAGATTATTTTACTCCATAAATCTATATATATTCTGCTTATTAAGTTCTGTAGAAAGTTGCAGCAAATCTTCACAAATAAGTCATTTGCATCCCTCTAATTGGGTTCATCTAGTTTGCACTTACTTACTCAATCCTATGCACAGTTTTGCTTCAATTTAGAAGATTAATTATATAATTGTACTAATAAATACTTGAAACCACAATCATCATTTCTTTTCAGATTGAAAACTAAGTGTTGATATAGTTTATTTTGCATACTGGTGGCATGGTAGGATGTTTTACACTATGTAAATGTATAATTCAATAGCAGGGCAGTTATTTACAGTGAGTGAATATTTATTATAAGTAATACAGGATTTCTCACTGCTAAGAAAGCCCATTCTACAAGATTCCCCTCCATCGTAACCGCACTGGCTTGAACTTGACTACCTTACAATATTGAAAATGACATTTATTGACAGGAATTAGGCAGCTGCGAACAGTGGGACAGTTGGGTTCAGGGTTGTGGAAAAGGAAGGACCAGATTTGAAAAACAAGCTTTTGCAGGAACCAAGGATGAAGTAAAGATGATGGTTGTGTTTTCAAGCATTAATAAATATTTATTACACTTTTTGAAATACAACCAATATAGAGAGATTAAGTAAATAAGCAACCATGTTACTTACCTTGATGTACAAACTAGATGAATCTAATTAGAGATAGGTGAATGAATTAAGTATAATTGTCACAGTAAAGCTTGACAAACCGACTTGATCAAAATATAATGATAGGTGCTAGTAATTAAGTGTTACTTAACAGGAAATGTTTAAAGTGAAGGAGATTACTTGCAAAAATAAATTGTTCAAATTGCTTGCAATTCTGGTCTCCTTCCTATCGGAAAGATGTTGTGAAACTTGAAAGGGTTCTGAAAAGATTTACAAGGATGTTGCCAGGGTTGGAGGATTTGAGCTATAAGGAGAGGCTCAACAGGCTGGGGCTGTTTTCCCTGGAGCGTTGAAGGCTGAGGGGTGACCTTATAGAGGTTTACAAAATTATGAGGGGCATGTATAGGGTAAATAGACAGAGTCTTTTACTGGGGTTGGGGAGTCCAGAACTGGAGGGCATAGGTTTAGGGTGCGAGGGGAAAGATATAAAAGAGACCTAAGGGGCAACGTTTTCACACGGAGGGTAATACGGGTATGGAATGAGCTGCCAGAAGAAGTGGTGGAGGCTGGTACAATTGCAACATTTAAGAGGCATTTGGGTGGGTATATGAATAGGAAGGGTTTGAAGGAATATGGGCCGGGTGCTGGCAGGCGGGACTAGATTGGGTTGGGATATCTGGTCGGCATGGACGGGTTGGACGGAACGGTCTGTTTCCATGCTGTACACGTCTATGACTCTATTCATATAGTTGTAATTTAATCATATATTATACAAGTGGTAAATGGAATTTCAAACAGATAAATGGGAGGTGATGTATTTTGGCAGAGGGGATAGGAGAGGCACTGTTCTAGAACGAGCAAAATCAGAGACATCTCTGTCCCCCATTCCTATTTTTTTCTTTATAAAGAGTCCTGACCTTTCATTTCTTCCCTTTTCATTGATGCTGCAAACCCTTACTTCCAAATGAAACAGCAATTTGCCTGGATCTTGCTTCAGTTTATCATCTGTATTCGCTGTTCACAATACAGGGGAGACGAAAGGCTGACTGAGTGACTATTTTGCAGAACAGCTCTGTTCATTCCACAAGTATGACCTCAAGTTTCTGACTTTTTATCATTTTAATTCTTGATCCATGCTGATCTTTCTTTCCGTGTGTTGCAGCGAAGGGCAAGACAAAGTTCAGGAATCTTTGACAAGAGCAAGTTAGAGGCTAGAAATTCTGCAAGGAGTAACTTGACTCTGACTCCCCAAAACCTATCCACCATCTATAAGCCACATGTCAGGAGTGCAATGGAATACTCTTTTGACTTGGCACTTAGTAGCATTCCAGACTCAACTCAGAGTTTAACAACCATCTTCAGCTAGAATTGCTGATTGAATGCTGTATCCCTTCCTCATCAGCGCAGAGGGATAGATGTGATCTATATGGACTTCAGTAAGGCGTTCGACAAGGTTCCCCATGGGAGACTGATTAGCAAGGTTAGAACTCATGGAATACAGGGAGAACTAGCCATTTGGATACAGAACTGGCTCAAAGGTAGAAGACAGAGGGTGGTGGTGGAGGATTGTTTTTCAGACTGGAGGCCTGTGACCAGTGGAGAGTGCCAAAGGATCGGTGCTGGGTCCTCTACGTTTTGTCATTTACATAAATGATTTGGATGCGCGCATAAGAGGTACAGTTAGTAAGTTTTCAGATGACACCAAAATTGGAGGTGTAATGGACAGCGAAGAGGGTTACCTCAGATTACAACAGGATCTTGACCAGATAGGCCAAAGGGCTGAGAAGTGGCAGATGG
>NC_057716.1:48900541-48902416 GCF_004010195.1 Chiloscyllium plagiosum | reverse complement strand
GCCCTTCGGCCCAACAAGTCCACACCGACCCGCCGAAGCGTAACCCACCCATACCCCTACATTTACCCCTTTACCTAACACTACGGGCAATTTAGCATGGCCAATTCACCTGACTTGCACATCTTTGGACTGTGGGAGGAAACCGGAGCCCCCGGAGGAAACCCACGCAGACACGCGGAGAACGTGCAAACTCCACACAGTTAGTCGCCTGTTGTGAAACTTGAAAGGGTTCAGAAAAGATTTACAAGGATGTTGCCAGGGTTGCAGGATCTGAACTATAGGGAGAGACAGAACAGGCTGGGACTGTTTTCCCTGGAGCATCGGAGGCTGAGGGGTGACCTTATAGAGGTTTACAAAATTATGAGGGGCATGGATAGGGTAAATAGGCAAAGTCTTTTTCCTGGGGTGGGGGAGTTCATAACGAGAGGGCATAGGTTTGAGGTGAGAGGGGAAAGATATAAAAGAGGCCTAAGGGGCAAACTTTTCACACAGAGGGTAGTATGGGGATGGAATGAGCTGCCAGAGGATGTAGTGGAGGCTGGTACAATTGCAACATTTAAGAGGCATTTGGATGGGTATATGAATAGGAAGGTTTGGAGGGATATGGGCCGGGTGCTGGCAGGTGCGACTCGTTTGGTTTGGGATATCTGGTCGGCATGGACGGATTGGCACGAAGGGTCTGTTTCCTTGCTGTACATCTCTATGACTCTTATCTATGAGGTCCCAAGCATCACAGATGCCAGTTCTCAGTCAATATGATTCACTTCACGTCATATCAAGGAATGGTTGAAGGCGTTGGATAATGACAAGGCTATGCCATGACAACAATCAGGCAAAAGTAAGGAAGACTTAGAGCATAGAACATTACACAGTACAGTCCCTTCGGCCCTTGATGTTGCACCGACCTGTCATACCAATCTGAAGCCTATGTAACCTACACGATTCCATGTACGTTCATATGCTTGTCCAATGACGACTTAAATGTACTTAAAGTTGGCGAATCTACTACAGTTGCAGGCAAAGCATTCCATACCCTTACTACTCTCTGAGTAAAGAAACTACCTCTGGCATCTGTCCGATATCTATCACCCCTCAATTTAAAGCTATGCCCCCTCGTGCTCGCCGTCACCATACTTGGAAAAAGGCTCTCCCTGTCCACCCTATCTAACCCTCTGCTTATCTTATATGTCCCTATTTAAGTCACCTCTCAACCTTCTTCTCTCTAACAAAAACAGCCTCAAGTCCCTCAGCCTTTCCTCGTAAGACCTCCCCTCCATACCAGGCAACATCCTAGTAAATCTCCTCTGCATCCTTTCCAAAGCTTCCACATCCTCCTTATGATGCGGTGACCAGAACTGTACACAATACTCCAAGTGCGGCCACACCAGAGTTTTGTACAGCTGCAGCATAACCTCATGGTTCTGGAACTCGATCCCTCTATTAATAAAAGCTAAAACACTGTATGCCTTCTTAACAACCTGTCAACCTGGGTGACAATTTTCAAGGATCTGTGTACTTGGACACCGAGATCTCTCTGCTCATCTATACTACCAAGAATCTTACCATTAGCCCAGTACTTTGCATTCCGGTTACTCCGACCAAAGTGAATCACCTCACACTTGTTCACATTAAACTCCATTTGTCACCTCTCAGCTCAGCTCTGCAGCTTATCTATGTCTCTCTGTAACCTACAACATCCTTCGTCACTATCTAAACTCCATCGACCTTAGTGTCGTCTGCAAATTTACTAACCCACCCTTCTACGCCCTTATCCAGGTCGTTTATAAAAATGACGAATAGCAATGGACCCAACACCGACCCTTGCGGTACACCACTGGTAACTGGACTCCAGGATGAACATTTCCCATCAACCAC
>NC_057716.1:48855715-48900285 GCF_004010195.1 Chiloscyllium plagiosum | reverse complement strand
AACCACATTTGCTATCCTCCAGTCTTCTGGCATTATTCCTGTAGACAATGACGATTTAAAGATCAATGCCAAAGGCTCGGCAATCTTCTCCCTGGCTTCCCAGAGGATCCTAGGATAAATCCCATCCGGCCCAGGGGACTTATCTATTTTCACACTCTGCAGGATTTCTAATACCTCTTCCTTGTGAACCTCAATCCCACCTAGTCTAGTATCCTGTATCTCAGTATTCCCCTCGACAACTGTCGTTTTCTAGAGTGAATACTGTCGAAAAATATTCATTTAGTGCTTTCCCTATCTCCTCTGACTCCACACGCAACTTCCCACTACTGTTCTTGATTGGTTCTAATCTTACTCTCGTCATTCTTTTATTCTTTAAATACCTACAGAAAGCCTTAGGATTTACCCTGATCTTATGCGCCAACAACTTTTCATGTCTCCTCCTGGCTCTTCTGAGCTCTCTCTTTAGTTCTTTCCTTGCTACCTTGTAACCCTCAAGCGCCCTAACTGAGCCTTCACATCTCCTCCTAACATAAGCGTTCTTCTTCCTCTTGACCAGAGGTTCCACTTCCTTCGTATCCCACGGCTCCTGCGCTCTACAGCTTCCTCCCTGCCTGACAGGTACATACTTATTTAGGACACTCAGGAGCTTTTCCTTGAATAAGCTCCACATTTCTAATGTGCCAAACCCCTGCAGTTACCTTCTACATCCTATGCTTTCTAAATCTTGCCTAATCGCATCGTAATTGCCTTTCCCCCAGCTGTAACGCTTGCCCAGTGGTATACACCTATCCCTTTCTATCACTAAAGTAAACATAAGAGAATTGTGATCGCTATCACCAAAGTGCTCACCTATTTCTAAGTCTAACTCCTGGCCGGGCTCATTACCCAGTACCAAATCGAATGTGGCTTCGCCCCTTGTTGGCCAGTCTACATATTGTGTCAGGAAGCCCTCCTGCACACACTGGACAAAAACTGACCCAACTATAGTACGAGTACTATAGTGTTCCCTGTCAATATTTGGAAAGTTGAAGTCCCCCATGACAAATACCCTGTCTCTCTCACTCCTATCGAGAATCATCTTTGCTATCCTTTCCTATACATCTCTGGAACTATTCAGAGGCCTATAGAAAACTCCCAACAGGGTGACCTTTCCTTTCCTGTTTCTAACCTCAGCCCATACTACCTCAGTTGACGAGTCCCCAAACATCCTTTCTGCGACTGTAATACTGTCCTTGACCAACAATGTCACACCTCCCCCTCTTTTACCATCTTCTCTGTTCTTACTGAAACATCTAAATCCTGGAACCTGCAACAACCACTCCTGTCCCTGCTCTGTCCATGTCTCCAAAATGGCCACAACATCGAAGTCCCAGGTACCAACACATGCTACAAGTTCATCCACCTTATTCCGGATGCTCCTGGCATTGAAGTAAACACACTTCAAACCAACTTCTTGCTTGCCGGTGCCATCTTGCGTCCCTGAAACTTGATTTCGGACCTCCCTACTCTCAACCTTTTCTATACTCGAACTACAATTTTGGTTCCCATCCCCCTGCTGGATTAGTTTAAACCCACCCCAATAGCCTTAGTGAATTTCCCTCCCCAGGATATTGGTACCCCTCTGGTTCAGATGAAGACCATCCTGCTTGTCGAGGTCCCACCTACCCCAGAAAGAGCCCCAATTATGCAAGAATCCAAAACTCTCCCTCCTGTACCATCCCTGTAGCCACGTGTTCAACTCCTCTCTCTCCCTATTCCTTGCCTCACTAACACATGGCACGGGCAACAAACTAGAGACAACAACTCTGTTCGTCCTAGCTCTAAGCTTCCATCCTACCTCCCTGAATTTCTGCCTTAAATCCCCATCTCTCTTCCTACCTATGTCGTTGGTGCCTATGTGGACCACGACTTGGGGCTGCTCCCCCTCCCCTTAAGGATCCCAAAAACTTATGGTCCAAGATTAGCTGTACCAGTACAGCTACAATAATTTGCCAAGAGGAAAATTGCCCAGTTATGTTTTGTCCATAATAAGGATAAATCTAGCCCACCAATTAGTGCCCCATCACATTCCCTTCACCAGAGGTTTATTCATCTATAGAATTCCTTGCCCAGGGAAATAGTTGATGCTACTTCAGTCAACATTTTTAAAGTTCAGGTAGATTTTTTTTTAAATAAAGGATTTAGGGGATATGGTGAGAGCGCAGGTAAGTGGTTCTGAGTCCGCAAAAAGATCAGCCAGGATCTTATTGAATGATGGAGCAGTGAAGATGTTTAGTGATCGTTGAACAATGTTCAGTACCATTTGTGATTCCTCAGATTCTGACCCAGTCAATGTTCAAATGCAGCAAAATTTGGACAACATTCAGATATGGGGTGATAAGTGATAAGTAACATTTATGCCAGACAGTGCCAAACAATAACCATCTCCAAAAATAAAGAACCTAATAATCTGCCTTTGCCATCCAACACCATGGCCATTGCTAAATGCCCTACTATCCAATATCCGATTGATACGATTGACCAGAATCTGAACTGGGAGAAAGTGAGGTCTGCAGATGTTGCAGATCAAAGTTGAAACTTTATTGCTGGAACAGCACAGCAGGTCAGGCAGCATCCAGGGAACAGGAGATTCGACGTTTCGGGCACAGGCCCTTCTTCAGGAATGAGCAGAGAGTGTTCAGCAAGAGAAGATAAAAGGTAGGGAGGAGGGACTTGGAGGAGGGGCGTTGGAAATGTGATAGGTGGAAAGAGGTCAAGGTGAGGGTGATAGGTCGGAGTAGGATGGAGGCGGAGAGGTCAACAAGAAGACTGCAGGTCAGGAAGGCGGTGCCGGGCTGGAAGGATCCCTTTTATCTTCTCCTGCTGAACACTCTCTGCTCATTCCTGAAGAAGGGCCTGTGCCCGAAACGTCGAATCTCCTGTTCCCTGGATGCTGCCTGACCTGCTGTGCTGTTCCAGCAATAAAGTTTCAACTTTGATATCCAAATGAATCCAACAAGAACTGGACCAAGCATATGTGGTACTCATAATCTTCTTCATCCTAAGTATACGCATGATTTTACTACAACTGCTAAGTATTTCATCAGTAATATTTTCAGCAACATAACACAAAACATCGCAGATAAGAAAAACTGCAGCATATTAACATGCCAAATTTCCCCTAAAGTAAATGCATTAAAATTCCATCAAATTTGACAATATTGTTATGTATTTGGCTTTAAGGGGTTAACACGTAGGGGGTTCCATACAACAGCCAAGCAGGGTGAGATCAATAGTTGTGATGTTGAGAAGATATGCTCTTCTTCATTAGGGTAAATAAAACCACAGAAAGTAGACAAAATCAAACACAAAATATTGCTGAGGAAAGGAGTGAACAAAGACAGAAATGGGAACTATTTAAATGTAAATCTATGATTCGCTCCAGTAATAATATCTAACAATATTCAATATCTAGGATCATACCAAAAGAGTACTTTGAAGTATTAAAGGGATTTTCTGCTATCTAGTGATCTCTGAGGCATGAAGTTTCCCTTTCTTGATATGTGCAAGATCAAGACAAACACTAGGCATACAGTAACAGTGATATCACCGCAGGGAGTTGGCAGCCAATTACACTGAAGTATTCTCAAACAGCAAATCAGAAAGTAAAATGCAGTAAAATCTTCTACTCAATTAAAATTTCCACAGAGTAAATACAAATCATCAGTGATACACATGGGATTAAAGTAGCTGAAATATCATAACTTTTTTTTAAATTTGAAAAAAACATTATTGCCATAATAATGGCAAAAAAGCATCCCAGTGATATAACATTAGATTTCTATGAGTAACTATTGAGTTATTAAAATTAAATTGCATTTATATAGTAACTGTTATGGCCACAGAAAGATCCAAAATGCTTTACAGCCAATAAAGTACTTTGGAAGTACAGTCAGTGTTGACACATAGCAGGCAATTTACATGTAGCAAGCTCCCACAAAAAGAAATGCTGTACTAATTATTGAAAAAATATTGACTATGACACCTGGAACAACTTTCTCATCAGTGGTGAGGTTCTGGAACCCACGAGTTCAAAGGGTAATACAGGCAAAAACCATAATCACATTAAAACATGCGGTGGAACAGTCAATGGGTTTAGGAATCAAAATTTGGAGAGTGGGATTAGTGTGACGAGGTATTCATCGACTGGTATGGACATAATGTGCCAGACGACTACCTTCTGTGCATGAAATCTTACTGTGTTTTCTATGTATCTATAACTCTTATTAAAAATAGTGCCATTGGCTCTTCTATGTCTACATTAGAGGACAGACAGGCCTTCACTTAGTAGGCTCTCGTCAAAAAGATAGCAGCTTAAATCTTCCAACTTCCCTCACTGGATTGGAATGTGTTGCTGGAAAAGCGCAGCAGGTCAGGCAGCATCCAGGGAACAGGAGAATCGACGTTTCGGGCATAAACCCTTCTTCAGGAATGAGGAAAGTTTGTCCAGCAGGCTAAGATAAAAGGTAGGGAGGAGGGACTTGGGGGAGGGGCGTCGGAAATGTGATAGGTGGAAAGAGGTCAAGGTGAGGGTGATAGGCCAGACTGGGGTGGGGGCGGAGAGGTCGGGAAGAAGATTGCAGGTTAGGAAGGCGGTGCTGAGTTCGATGGATTTGACTGAGACAAGGTGGGAGGAGGGGAAATGAAATTTTCAGCTCTGATCTCCAGCATCTGCAGACCTCACTTTCTCCTAGCCATAGTGAAGCCACACAGTGTCTAACTCAATGACTCGTCTCTGGTAAATACGAACGTTGTTGATCTCCTCTTGTGTTGAAATCAGAAACAGACATGAAGGTGACAATTGGAAGCCACCCACCCTGCACTGAGACTGAAGCCAGCCGTCTCTGGTTTGATGTTTTCAAGAAAGACCTTTATATCTGCGATGGGAAGATTTGGGTGTCAATCTTACAAGGTAATGCAACAATATCATTAAGGTAGAGATGGATTGTTTGTAGTGCCACCCCTCAGTGAAGTTGTTAATGAATAAATAGAATACATAAAGAAAGAAAGTCACATTTGTATGAATCTCCTGCTGAACACTCTCTGCTCATTCCTGAAGAAGGGCCTGTGCCCGAAACGTCGAATCTCCTGTTCCCTGGATGCTGCCTGACCTGCTGTGCTGTTCCAGCAATAAAGTTTCAACCAGAGTCTGAACTGGACAAACCCACAGAGCAGGTCAGAGGCTAGGAAATCTGCAGTGACTAACTCAACCTCTGACTCCTCAAAACCTATCCACCATTTGCAAGCCACAGGTCAGGTATGCGTTGGAATACTTCACTTGCCTGGATGAGTTCATTTCCAACAACATATGCTAGGTTTTCCATCCTGAACAATGCTTGATTGCCATCCCATCTACTACCTTCCAATTCACTTTCTCCACTACTGATGCACTGGCAGAAGTGTGTACCATCATCAAAATACACTGCAGAAACTCACCAGGGCTCCTTTAACGTCATCTTTCGACTGCCCAACCTCTACTGTCTAGAAGAACAAATGGAACAATGCATGGCAGCACCACCACCTGCAATTTCCCCTTGCAAGTCAAACATCATCCTGACTGGGAACTATACCATCATCCATTCACTGCTGCTCAGTCAAAATTCTGGAACCCTTTCACAGTATTGTGGGTGTACCTACCTGTTATGGACTGCATCATTCAGAAAGACAGCTCACTACCATCGTCTTCAGGGCAACGAGGAATATGCAATAAATCCAGTCAGTGACGTCCACATCCTGCAAATGAGTAAAAAGAAATGCTTTTACTCCATCTTGTTCCATGTCTTCTTTTGTTTTTGTTAGGTTGATCTTGCCTTATTCTAGATTAGAGTGGTGCTGGAAAAGCACAGCAGTTCGGGCAGCATCTGAGGAGCAGGAAGATCGACGTTTCGGGCAAAAGCCCTTTCTCAGGAATAGAGGCAGAGTGCCTGCAGGGTGGAGAGATAAATGAGAGGAGGGTGGGGGTGGGGAGAAAGTAGCATAGAGTACAATAGGTGAGTGGGGGTGGGGATGGAGGTGATAGGTCAGGGAGGAGGGTGGGGGGGAGGTAGCAAAGAGTACAATGGGTGAATGGGAGTGGAAATGAAGGTGCAGATCCCAAGCTACCTGGATTACACCTCTTCCCACCCTACCTTCTGCAAAAATGCCATCCCATATTCCCAATTCCTCCGCCTACGCTGTATCTGATCCCAGGAGGACCAGTTCCACCACAACACACCAGATGGTCTCCTTCTTTAGAGACTGCAATTTCCCTTCCCACGTGGTTAAAGATGCCCTCCAACGCATCTCGTCCACATCCCGCACCTCTGCCCTCACCCCACCGCTCCAACCATAGCAAGGACAGAACCTCCCGGTGCTCACCTTCCACCCTACCAACCTTCACATAAACCAAATCATCCGACAACATTCCTGCCACCTCCAAATGGACCCCACCACCAGGGATATATTTCCCTCCCCACCCCTTTCCGCCTTCCGCAAAGACCATTCCCTCCATGACTACCTGGTCAGGTCCACGCCCCCCAACAACCCACCCTCCGTTCCTCGCACCTTCCCCTGCCACTGCAGGAATTGCAAAACCTGCGCTCACACCTCCTCTCTCACCTCCATCCAAGGCCCCAAAGGAGCCTTCCATTGGGGAGACTGGACGCCTCCTAGCAGAGCATTTTAGGGAACATCTCTGGGACACCTGCACCAATCAACTACACCGCCCTGTGGCCCAACATTTCAACTCCCCCTCCCACTCAGCCGAGGACATGCAGGTCCTAGGCCTCCTTCACCGCCGCTCTCTCGCCATCTGGTGCCTGGAGGAAGAACGCCTCATCTTCCACCTTGGAACACTTCAACCCCAGGGCATCAATGTGGACTTCAACAGTTTCCTAATTTTCCCTTCCTCCACCTCACCCCAGCTCCAAACTTCCAGTTCAGCACTGTCCCCATGACTTGTCCTATCTTCCTTTCCACCTATCCAATCCACCCTCCTCTCTGACCTATCACCTTCATCCCCACCCCCATTCACCCATTGTACTCTTTGCTACCTTCCCCTAGCCTCCTCCCTGACCTATCATCTCCATCCCCAGCTTTTCCAGCATCACTCTAATCCAGAATCTGGTTTCCAGCATCTGCAGTCATTGTTTTTACCTGGTCTTGCCTTATGTTTTTCTTTATTTCTTCATGTTGCAGATAATTTATATGTAGTCATTCAGGTCTCATTTGGACACAATCTTTCTTTCTTTACTATATTCATTACCACTCTCTTTGGCTTTTGCATCATGAAATATTTTGTTACTTAATCTCCCCTGCCCTCCACACTATCGCAGTGCATGTCTTTCGTTTTTCCTAACCTCCCCTTTTCCAATGGCTTACAAACATACATTTGTCTTCGGTTCTAATGAATGGTCATCAAGTTGTAACGTTAACTGTACTTTGCAGCACAGGTGTTGCCTGACTTGCTGAGTTTTTAAATTTTTTTTAATGTTTTTATTTCAGAGAGACCTGGGGCTGAATTTTCCCAAATCTTTGAGGGTGGCTATAAGTACAATTTTGTAAAATAAATATTTCAGAAATTATTTGGCACAAAAGCAGGCAAGTTAAATTGAATTATTATAAAGTCTTGGTTAGGCATAACTGGAGTATTGTGACCTATAGGTCACACACTTTAGGGTTCAGAGTAGATTTACAAATATGGTTCCAGTGATGAAAGAAGATAGTTGTATGGTTAAGCAGGAAAAGCTGTGTTTGTTTCTTTTGATCCAAGGAGATTGAGTTGAGATCTGATCGAGGTTTGCAAGATTGTAATAGGTTTAAATAAAGTGGAGAAAGAAACCTGATGCCACTAGCTTATTAGGAGGATTATGGGGGCAAAAGTTAAAGATTTTGGATAACAGATAATGGAGGTGATGGTTAGTGAGGGAGAGCCATTCTTTACAAAGCAAGTAATGTTGTAACTCAGTGCTTACAAAGTTGTTAGGAATGGAGGTAATCAATGATATTTTAAATGAATTGGCATGCAGAGGAAATAAACTTGCAGGGGTGGGGGAATGGAACTGAATGGATTGCTCTTCGGAAGGGGCCATGTGGTCTCCTCCATGCTGTGAGAATATTCTGCAGTGTGGATTGTACTGTTCCCAGCAGTAGGTTTTACTTGTGCTTTCCTGAGATGTGGACATTGCTAACAAGAACAGTATTTATGGCTGATCCCTAATTGTCCATGAACAGAGTGCTTGCTTTTCAGATGACATTAAGAGTCAACCAGGTTGCCATGAGTCTTGAATTTCGTATAGACCAGACCAGGTAAGGAGGGCAGATTTCCTTCCGTGAATGATGTTATTGAACGTAATGGATGTTTTTCAACAGTCAACAATAGTTTCATGGTTACCATTACTGACCCTAACTATTAATTGAATTTAAATTCTTCCTGTGTCCCCAAAGTATAGATTGCCCTTCTGGATTACTCGTCCAGTGACACTGTTGCCACTGATGGCAGGTGGTGTGGGCTGCAAGGTGCCGTGGATACCTTGCCGTGGAGGGACAGGTTTATAACTGGAGGGGTGATCACCATCTTGCAACACACTGCCTCCCCAATATGCCCAGTATAATTTTACTAGCACTGGAGAACCAATCAGTTGTATTGCCTATCCATGGACCATTTCAAACCCTTGTGATAAATTAATGACCACTTAACGACATTGTCCTGCAACTGATGGGATTTAACCAATGATGGCAGAGGCCCATGTTCGAGCTGGCAGCTTTCCCTACATGGGTTGGTGGTTGAAAAGGGGTGATATCTCCCTTCCTAATTCCTGAGCATTGTTCCGGGCCTTCCCAATGTTTCTGTAGCTTATTTCTCCACTCTCCCCATTCCTCATTAAGAACCTCAGACTTAATTCCAGACCTGCCTCAACTTAGCACAACTAGCTGTAGTACTAGCAGTGATCACCACACCCAATGGGGTTGCCAATACTGGAGAGTTGCTAATCTGATTGTCCAGTAGCTCTTTAAGGTCAACCTCATGTTGCTGAGTGAAGTCTTTCCTCTGGCCACAATTTTCGATTGAGCCCTATGACACTATAAAACCATATGCAAAGAAACAAATCATGACTGTCACTCAGCAATCACATTTGGTTTTTTTACACTCTTACTTGAATTCCTTCACCCTTTAAAATGCATTGAAGTTTGAATTTATCCAAATATAGTTATTATATTAGTTTTAAAAACTGATGGTTTTGAATTATTTGATTTTTTTTCAGCAGGCAGATTATTTTTATTTTTGAGTGATACAACTACGCCACAAATATATTAGTTTAATGTTTTAACATTTCACAGTCCTTCTTGTACAGTTATGGTTTTTAAAACAAAATTGCAGAGAACTGCAATATATATGCTTTGAAAGTAGTATCTTTATTTCAACAGTGTGGAAGGCTTGTAACACATTGGAATGATACCTACATCTCGGTTAGAAGCTCTGTGTTCAAATCCCATACCAAGTGTTGGCTGAGGAAAATGCATTTCCAATGTGGTCATACAACTTGATTATCAGACTATAAGTCCTTTCAAGCTACCTGATGCCAGTGGTAAAAGCGACAGAGTCTCCTGGTCAGCCATCTTGCAGAAGGCAAAGTAGTACCATACACATTGCAGCAATGCACCCAGGACCTTCCAAACCTACAGCCTTTATCCCCTAGATGAACAAGAGCAGCAGATGTAGGTGACAGTATTCCAATACAAGATCACTTCCAAATCACATGCCACCTTGATTTGGAACTATATTGATGCTTCTTTGCTGAACAAAATTCAGGAACTGCATTCTTAACAGCACTGGGGAGTGCTTATATCTGGAGGACAGTGCTTCAAGGAGACAGCTCACCACCATCTCCTCAAAGGCACTAGGAATGAGCAATAAGTGCTGGCCTTGTCATTGATGCCCATATCCCATGAAGGAATAAAAAATGTCACTTGCTCCTCCAATGGATCCTAGATCTATACGTCATGTCTCAAATTACTCAAATTCTATAGGTCAAAATATTATTTTCTGTAATGAAATGTGCCAAATTTGCTTTTGAATAAACTAACACTACATTCTTCCAATGGAATAGATTTTGACAATACTTTCAATAACTTGTATTTTTATGATTTGGAGATGCCGGTGTTGGACTGGGGTCGACAAAGTTAAAAATCACACAACACCAGGTTATAGTCCAATAAGTTTAATTGGAAGCTCACTAGCTTTCGGAGCGACGCTCCTTCATCAGGTGTTAGTGGAGGCCTCAATCCTAACACAGAATTCATAGCAAAAATTTACAGTGTGATGTAACTGAAATTATACATTGAAAAATTGATTGTCTGTTAAGCCTTTCATCTGTTAGAATACCATAATAGTTTCACTTCTTTCATGTGTAAATCACAAAACCTTTTTTTAAAAAGTTGCATTCTCGGGTTAGCTGTTAACAATGGTGATGGCTAGACAATATGTTGAAGGTGGAAGAGCACAGCAGTTCAGGCAGCATCCAAGGAGCTTTGAAATCGACGTTTTGGGCAAAAGCCCTAATCCAGTATCTGGTTTCCAGCATTTGCAGTCATTGTTTTTACCTAATATGTTGAAGGTGTTGGCCCCGTGTTCTCTGACTATGCCATGATGTTTAGATTGACTCTAATCGAAAAAGTGAGATAACGGAGTTTTACATAACGTTGGCTGAGTCACATGAGTACTCCATACAACCCTGTCACGGTAGACGCCGCAAGACGTGTCAGAGTGTGGACATAGATACCAGCATTACGCGTGGGGACACCTCCCACCTTGTACATGGCAGGTACTCATGTGACTCAGCCAACGGAGTTTATCTTATACGTTGCAGGCGAGGATGCCCGGAGGCATGGTACATTTAGGAAACCAAGCAAAGGCTACGACAACGGATGAATGGGCACCGCACAGCAATCAACAGACAGGAGGGTTCCCTCCCAGTTGGGGAACACTTCAGTGGTCCAGGACATTCAGCCTCGGACCTTCGGGTGACCATCCTCCAAGGTGGACTTCGGGCCAGGCAGCAGAGAAAAGTGGCCGAGCAGAGGCTGATAGCTAAGTTCCATAACCATAGGGAGGGCCTCAACTGGGACCTTGGGTTCATGTCACATTACAGGTGACCACCATTGCACTATACACACACACAGATACTCCGAAACACACACACTCTCACACACACACAGGCACTCTTATACACACATACACACGGGCACACACACGCAGACGCGCGCACACACAGATGCGCACACAGACACCCACACACACCCTTATAGACACACACACTCCCACACATGCACCCCCTCACAGACTTAAGACACTCTGCACTCACCACGCGCGCGCGCACACACACACCTTCAACATATTGTCTAGCTATCACCATTGTTAACAGCTAACCCGAGAATGCAACTTTTTTTACAAAAAAGGTTTTGCGATTTACACATTAAAGAAGTGAAACTATGATGGTATTCTAACAGATGATAGGCTTAACAGACAATCAATTTTTCAATGTATAATTTCGGTTACATCACATTGTAAATTTTTGCTATAAATTCTGTGTCAGGATTGAGGCCTCCACTATCACCTGATGAAGGAGCGTCGCTCCAAAAGCTAGTGTGCTTCCAATTAAACCTGTTGGACTATGACCTGGTGTTGTGTGATTTTTAGCTTTGTATTTTTATGAGGATTATGTCATGAATTGTATTGTTTACAATGTCATCTAAAAGCTTAGCTATATCTACATAATATTGTGGCATTTAGAGCTGTGCAGATATTATTGGCTAGTGTAATGTTCAACGAGTAGTGGTTTTTCCTGGTTTAGGTTGCTCTGCATTCCCTGTTACATTGATTCAAAGGAATAGAACTGTTTTGGGGCAAATTCACCGACAATCGCCCTCAGTAGAATAGTTCAGAAGGGATCTTAAGACCTAAAGTAATAGATTCCCACTATGAATAAAAATGCATATAAATGAAAATTTTCAAACTGCAAGTTTTTTTTAGGAAGGATAGAATATTTCTTCAATTTGTTATCTTTATTTCCTAATTTCTTGAATTTCCTTCCTTACAACTCTGTCTAATTTCAGGTGTGTTGATAATAATGAGTGATAGTCCATAAAAATCCAGAGACATGTCAAGTTAGAGTGTTAGACATTGTAAACTTTTATATTTGTGTTTTAATTGTAAAATAAATTGAATGTTTGACTGTTTTCATAATTGAATAACAGAGGAAATTAATGATTGGCAAAAATGTATATTAATGGGAAGCCTGCAGCTTCTGATTACAGTTGATATTTGCAAAAAGTTTTGAATAACATGATGAAAATGTTTTGTAGTGGGATTGCATTATTTTTGTGGAAGTTTTATGAAGAGACACTTGTGAACTGTGTACTGTTGAGGGTTGTTCATTGTCATTGACAAGGGTACTTTTCCTTTATTACTCTAGATTTTTTCTTCCATGGATTAAAATTGTTCTCTTACTCATTTATTAAATATCCTTTATATTAGAGGGAAATGGCACTGAGCCATCTTTCTGCTAAGGCTACAAGGATAGTAATGATTGCCATGACCCAACTGCTTGGGTTTGAATGTTGTTATTATTGCCGTGGTGTTCCCCGAGGCAGTCATCCTTCCTGTATTTTGGGACTGTCTTGGCTTTTTACAATCTGTAATGCACTCCTGCATCCTGTTAAATGGAGTTAACTGAAGTTAAACCAAAATTTTAGTGAGGATAATTGGATTAGTAACTACATGGCCAGGTTGCACTGTACTATTCAAGTTTGTGTAACTTCTATGTAAGTCCAAGTAAACATGTATTCATTAAGGTTGATCAAATCAGAACTGGATGCTCATGAGTTTTTATGACAAATGATGAAATGGGATCACTTATGTCTTTTAACCTACCTTGCATGTGCTGGCTCTTTGAAAAAGCTCTCCAATTAGTCTCACTTCTTTTGCTGTTTTCTCCACAGACTACAAATTTTTGCTTTTTCAAATATAAATATAATGCCATTTTTACTGTTGCTATTGAATCTGTTGAATCCTTCCAACATATTCCAGTTCATAATGCATAAAATTGCATATAATTTTTTAATGCATAAAAAAAAATTCAATGCACCTCTCTCCAGCCTCAGGGTTTTTTTGCCAATGATCTTAAATTGCATCCTTTCATTCTTTCTTACTTTCTTAAAACCCCTTATATTTTTAAATGCCTCCATTAAATCTCCTTTTAGTCTTTTCAGCATGAGGATAGGAATCCCAATTTCTTTATTTTGTGCAGGTGTCTGAAGCTCCTCATTTAATTCTATTAAATCTTGTGTGTACTTTCTTCAAAACCTTGGCAGCCCAATTGGTTTCTTTCTGTAGAAAGTACTTCACTCAATGTTTTCTACCAGGTAAATAGAAACTACATTAACAGCCCTGATTTCAGTGATGTTGTCAGAGCGTTACTAATGGATAAGCATGTTTAAACATAAAAGCATTAAGTTCTCCCACAAGAAGATCCCAAGTTCACTTAAGAGTCCGCAACAAATTAATTGATCTCAACTGGGATGCTGTAATTAATCTCAATGTCTTGTTGATCACTGTGATTTGGAGTGGTAGTTTTGAAGAATATTAGTGTTGCTGAAGTGGAGGGGAGTCATTTTAATAATAAAGCAACAGAGGGAAGAGCTAAACTCAGCATTGAGCAGTACACCAACATTCCACAGTTCCCTGCCACCCACATCTCTGAAGACCCACCCAATGTCTTCATTGTTTGAACATCTGTAGCGAAAAGCTACTTGATGGGGCACTGGTCTATAACATTAAATTTTCTTTTATTTCTGAAAAAGTTATATTTTCCCATGAAGATTTTTACACAAAAGACTTTCCATAGTGCATTTATTACAACCAATTAATAGGGTCTAAACACTGCATTACTCAGGAATGTGCGTGTCTGGATGAATATTAAGGTATTAAGCTGCAAAAAAGATAGTGTCATGTTTCAAGTCACCCAAAGTAAGATGAAGTATGAAACCTTTATACACTTGGGTCGCATGCTGTTTTATTGTAGTCATAATGCAACAGACAAGATCCAGCCCCAGGTCTTAATCAAAATGGGAATTCTAAAATAAAAGCCAGAGAACTGAAGTAAAAACAGAAAATGCTGGAAAACCTTAGCAGATCAGGCAGCAGCTTTGAAGAGAGAAGCAGAGTTCATGTTCCAGGTTGATAACTTTTCTCAGAACTAGGAATTGTTGGAGATGTAGTAGATTTTGAGCAATGGTGGGTCGGACATAGACAGAGGAAAATCTGTGATAGAGCAGAACACAGAAAATATTGAATGACAGAAGAGTTAGTCCTAAGGGACCAAATGAATGGTAGTGGAGCAAGAAAAGAAACAGAAGATCTACCTATTGCAGCTGTGCTATTGTCTGAACCTAAAAACAAGTGAAAAACCGCCGCATGCAAAGTAAAGAAAACAAAGTAAGATTCACTTTGTATTACATGGACAGTAATAAATCACCTCAGGTACAGTTTTGTCCCACTTTTAAAGAAGGCTTGAGTAGCTGTTATGATTTATTTGTTTATAAATATATGCAAATATATTCTACTTTGAGATTGGCAGCATTTATTTCATTTAATGCAATAGATGTAATCCTTTTTTTAAAACCAACAAAGAAAATGTAGTAATTAAAGTTTAAACACTTAACTACAAATGCAAGAATGTATTTGACATATTGTTTAGAAATTGTATTCATCAAGCTTCTCTTAAAAAAAGGCTAACAAGTTTATGCCACACTCCTTTTATGCTGGCATTAATCCACCAATGCTTGCTTAAAAATAGCATGTAGAGAAGTTTGGTAGAAGTGCATCAACCACAGTCATCGATTTTTCTGATTGGATTGGTCCTTTTTATTTAATTTCCAGTATCTGTGGTTTACAAGATATTAACTTGAAAATGATAATTTATCTTTTATCATTGTATAAGACTGCATCCAAGTGGTTTCATGTGAATGTATTTCTTTCACAAAAAAAGTGTGCAAAGCATCTGGATTGTAGGTTATTGGACATAAGACCCTTTCCTTGCTTGTTTCCGGTTTACTAAATTGGGCAAATTTTACCATGCAAATAGGTTTCAAAATGGAGCATGCCCTTTGACTGTCTACATAATTACATGCTTGTCTCTGTATTTTATTTGGCTGCTGAAGCAGTTAACCCCTGGAAAGGAAGGCTGATGATGGCGTGACCAGCACGGGTATGCAGACACTACAATGTCAATGCACTGTTGTTTAAGGTAGCCTCCAGTCCTAACCCTGAATACACATGCCTAACCATCCAGTTGAAGCATGCAACACGTAAACGTTTGTGGTTAACTGTATGGATAAATTGTTAACCCATCTATTGGACAATAGAAAACTTGGTCTATTTATTTCATTATAATGTAATGAAATGAAAAACACTTCTTAAAAACTTTTTTTTTGTCATTTGCCTCTGAAATCTGTAACCTGTTGCAGTCAGTTTAGTTATCAGCAACGTGTTTTTTTTTTGTTACATTTTCAAGAACTCTTGGCTTTCTGCTTGGACAAACCTGATTTTGCTTCTTCCCTCAGGCGATGTAAGTTATAATTATTCAGTGACTTCGTTATTCATTGGTTGGGGAAATTAAATCTTTCATGAAAGCATACTTTGAACAAATGAATCTTGGGGCAATAAGATAAATCAAATATCTGCATTCTGACTGCACCTTTTCAAAGTGAAAGGAAAGATATGTTAGAGAAAAAGTACTAAACAGTAAATTGTTACATCCAGATGTTAAATTTTCCATTTTGAGGCTCACTGCAAGGCATTATGGTATATGACCAGCTGTCGCTGATGATTGATGATGTTGATGTATCAAATGGGCTGTGTAGATGTGGTTTCAGAACAGTCACAGAAATATTGAGATTTTTCTTCCCTGGAAAGGAAGTGTGTAGGCAGTTTCCAGAATTTTCCCACATTGTTTCCAAACTCCCATGGGATGGATATGTGATATCACCACTTGTTTCCCCAAAAATAAGTTATTTAATTTCCTTTCTTTAGGGAGGAGAGTGACAAAGAACTTATTCACGATTTAAAATGGTATATTTTCCAAAGTAAATTTTGTGGTGGTGTTATCTGTCAGATCAAAATTCTCGTTTGTTTGAAAAATGAGATAAGTGGCTGCATACAATTGAATTTAAGGACCAATTTTGTTAGCATTATCATCCCATAATGCATTTACAATGTTGAGTACTTTTTGAGCAGCTAAGTGAGGTTTTCAATGTAAATATGGCAAAGTTGTTCAACCACAGGTTCTGTAATCGTGGTAAGAAAAATGCTGAACAGCATCTGAGCAGAACTTTGGCTATATTTACAACTGTGGCAATTGTTCTGATTCAGAAACATAGTAAAGGGGCAAATAACCCTCAAGTGTGTTCCTTGTGTTCACTGATGATTAAAATAACACTGGTTGAAGGCAAATGTTTGATAATGTATATGTTTGAAAGGTTTCTTATTTGTTGTTATACATTGTTTCTGTTGATTCTGTCTCATCTGCAATAGGTTTTCTCATTTTGAAATAGCAAAACTTGCAGCCAGGTTACATTTTTAAATCAAGGCTTCTTTCATTTTGTTCTTTGTAAGGCCACCATGTCCTGCATTTGTTAATCATAGCCATAATTCTTAAATTAGAGAAAGGATATTAAGAATCCAGCACATTGTTTTGAGTCACCAGTGTTTATAATGTGGCTATTTGTGGATTTCACATAACAGATTCACTCACTGGAATCAGTAGTGCAGAATAAATGGTTTAGAGTTTGATGGACTGAATTAATGTACCGCCAGACAAGTACTGTGTTTTTTTTGTGACAAAAATCTGAAACGTTTTTAATCAAACTATTTTAAAAGGTGTGGAGTCATTTTATATAATAGTATATCTTTTCTTAAGATTTGGTAGAGCATTGGAAGAGTGTAGTTAATGAAAATGTACAATTGATCTTTCCTTCAAAATGTGAAAGAAGCTACCAGAATATCACATTTTCTGGAAATGCTAGAGATGGGTCATTGCATGTGTTGGGGCGTGCCGTTGGGTTTGCCTTCAGAACTTATTCCTTTCAGAAAAATCCAGTCTTGTCAATTTTTAAAGTAGCAATTTTTATTTGGGATGGATATCAATTTACTAGATAGGTTGGTCAAGATATTTTAATTTATTTTAGGTTTTTGTTCCCCTAATGTTTTATTTTGTTATCCACTAAAAAGTTGCTAGCCACTGGTATGATATGGTGATTCTATTTTAGCTACAAGCATTAACTTTAGTAAAATAGGCCTTGTGTACACTGCTAGTATATTTACTTAACAAAGATCTACCACCATTCAATACCTAAGAGAATAACATATTCGCAGAAATCATCATATACTCTCAAACTTTGCTTTATATTTCACTGCTTCACTGGCAAATGCATAAAAAGGCTAAAATACCCATGAATGCAATGTGCAAGTATAAACATTGAGATTTTGGATTAACATACTAATGAGGCCTGTTGATCAATTTGGAGGATGAGTATTATGTCTTGTGCCTCATCAAGTTGATACAGATATTTTGTAAACATCATGCTTTTTTTTTAACTTGAAGTGAGTTTGTATGTGCTTTTGTCTATGTGGTTTGGGTTTTTTAAAGGGGTAAGCATTTATATTTTCATGTGGAAAATTTTGTGTTAACCAATTCTTGTTTCTTCTCCAAGGTTTGTGAAGGTTTGTAGCTCAGGTTGAGATTTAGGGTGTAGGTTTGCTCGCTGAGCCGTAGGTTTGATATCCAGACGTTTCGTTACCTGGCTAGGTACATCATCAGTGGCGACCTCCAAGTGAAGCGAAGCTGTTGTCTCCTGCTTTCTATTTATATCTCTTGTTTCTTCATTGAATGAATTTTCTTATATAATAAATCAAATATTTTATGTTGATCAAAGACACGTATTTTCATTCTAAGTCTAATTTAGAGGAAGCATATGATTGACCATATTGAAATTTTTAAATTTTATGTTGCAATCCATGGAGTAGTGGGACTAGAGTAACAGTACACACGTTCTATCTAAGCCACAATAGTGTAGATTAGGCATGGAAAAAGGACAAGGAGCAATTTGGAGAGAAAATGCTTAATTGTAGGAGGTACAATTTTAGTGCAGGGAGTTTGGATCTGCCCAGTTAATTGGAAATAAATTGGCTGAAAATCTTGCTTGTCATGCAGAATTCCTGGAAGTGTCAGATTTAGTTTTTATAGCAATATTTAGTTTTCATTATGCCCTCCATCCAAAATTAACTGTATCCTTGTTTATGTTTAGGATTAACACACTATTCTGTTAGCTTTTCTCCATTTGTTGTTCACAATTAGTCCTGATCCCTTCTTTTTGCCTATGTCAGCTTTTTTCCTTCAACTCTTTTTGTCTTCCCATCAGCATTTCCTTTCTCACTCCATCCATTCTTCCATTTGTTGTTCACAATTAGTTCTGATCCCTTTTTGCCTATGTCAGCTTTTTTCCTTCAACTCTTTTTGTCTTCCCATCAGCATTTCCTTTCTCACTCCATCCATTCTTTACCTTTACCTTCCAATAATATTTCTCTAATCTTTGCTTCTTCCTTTTCTTTCTTTTGTTAGAGCATCCCAGGGCACACAGGCTGTTATTTGCTGTTGGAAATTGACTTGTTATTTTCTAAAGCATTCATCTGCTGAATAAACTCTTATTGGATAAGAGTGTGTTGAATATTTTGAAAAGTGCAACAGGCAGTTTCCCAGTGGCAAAGAGCAGTCAGGTACTGGATTAGTGGTGCTGGAAGAGCACAGCAGTTCAGGCAGCATCCAAGGAGCTTCGAAATCGATGTTTCGGGCAAAAGCCCTGGCTTTTGCTTGAAACGTCGATTTCGAAGCTCCTTGGATGCTGCCTGAACTGCTGTGCTCTTCCAACACCACTAATCCAGAATCTGGTTTCCAGCATCTGAAGTCATTGTTTTTACCCCGCAGTCAGGTAGTCCATCAGTGACCAAAGGCCAATAAGGTAGGCACGGTATTGTGAGGTAATTTTGACTTTTTACAGTGATATAAAACAAAATTGGTGATATCAAATCAGTTATCTCTTATTCATGTCTCCCAAATTTCACATCAATTTAAATCGAATGATGAAAATCGCAATAGGGAGAGCAGGTAAGTAGAGGTGATCTTGTATCACCCATACTATCCATATTTTCCAGAGATAAAATTATGCACACAAGTGATTTAATGCCCAAAGTAGGTAATCCAGAAAAGATTGGCCATACCCAGGTTAATTGCTAATGTTAGAGGAAGATGGCACTGGCAAGCTGAGGCCAAACATTAAGCCACATGGAGAAAGATGGAAAGCCAGTACTTCTATCCTGCTGCCTTGCAGTCAATGCTTGTCTCATGCTGTTGGCTGCAGTTGTGTTCTCACTTCTATCTGTTCATACTCTCATCTTGAGGTATTTTCTTTGGTGCAGTTGATTGTTTTAAAATAATAAGCCTTAACTCTCGCAAATGGAGCACAGAGACTAATTCCACAATCTAAAGCTCAATGGGGTTCACACAAGATGAACAAGTAGCAACAACTAGGATTGAAAAATCACATTTTTATTTGCAAAGAAAATGCAATTTTTTTGTTAGCATATGCATTCTTATCTCAATCATGATGTATTTCTTTGATCTAACCTTACAACTATGTAATCTAACCTTACAACAGCTATGTTGAAGGAATGTTAATGTCAAATCTGACTGGAAATTTTCCAAATTTACACATTGTTGTAAAACTGCAGTTCAAGAGACTGTTGACGGAAAATAGCTTATTTAACTGATGCATAACATTACCCTATAATAATCAACATTGCATAATCCCTTCTAAATAGTTAATCTGCAGTGGATTATAATGACCAGGTCTGGTTGTACAGGACAGCAAAAATTGGCAAAATCTCTTACTCCATGTGAGTTATATCCGTTACTCATAAGATGCAAACTTTTATTTACATTGCAGCTTCAATGGATTCAAATGTCCCATGGATCTTCTAATATCCTAATGCTCCAGGATTATTTTAGAGGTAAAACCAACTCAGTTTTTTTTCCCTCAAAATGGACAAAATCTTCAAACTCATGCTCTCCCCTCTCACTTATAGAGGTGAGCATGAGGAATTTAATTTATTTTGTCCCTTAAATTGAGACCATGTATGCAACTTCCAAGCCTGATATTTTCTCCATCAATTTTTACATCTCTGTTCCAGATTAATCCCCTTCATTTCATCCCAATTCCTAGACACTTTGGTAGATTTTCTCTTGTTCAGCCCTTAGTTCATCAAACATTCTTCCTGTTCTTTCAAACAATATTTGTACAATGACTAATTGCTCACGTATCTTTCCTGGTTTCCACACACCCCTATGGTATGGTAAGTTCGTTGCACACAGCAACAAGACCGATCTGCCTAAAGCCACAATTGAAACTATGAGACCAAACTATTGCTTCTTGGCTATCTTGACCTCTCTGTGATTTTAACATCAATCGTGACATATTACTGCTAATTCCTTCCATTTCACTTCTTTCTTTGGGATTGTTATAACACAGACTCATTTATTTTTGTTTAGAATCAGAGTGGTGCTGGAAAAGCACAACAGGTCAGGCAGCATCTGAGGAGCAGGAAAATCAACGTTTCGGGCAAAAGCCCTTCATCAGGAATAGATGAAGGGCTCTCTTCCTGATGAAAGGCTTTTGCCCGAAATGTCGATTTTCCTGCTCCTTGGATGCTGCCTGACCTGCTGTGCTTTTCCAGCACCACCCTGATCTAAACTCTGGTTTCCAGCATCTGCAGTCCTCACTTTTGCCTACCTCATTTATTTATGCCCCTGCATCATCATTACCAAAGTGTCTGTTAAGATGTTCAATCCAATACCATGTTCCCTGTACTAAGGCATTATTGAAACTGGCTGCAGGATGGAGGTCCCCAGTCATTGTCTCATGGTAGAGGTCACATTACCACAGCAAGCCAGGCACGGTAGTGCATTTCTATCCAAAAATCCCACTTTTCATACAAAAAGCATTTGTGTGTTATCATTTATGTTGGAGTTGCACAATTTTACTGAAGTGCACACAACTGTTTTCATAGATTAAAAGTTCATTATTCTTCTCAGTCTCTGTACATGCATTACACACACAGCCTTTAAATCATCTTGGCCTCTTAATGTACATTGTTGGCTATTCATCTGAATGATATTCCATCCATGGGAGTATCATTCCCCATGGTATCTGTTGTTTAGTTGACATTGTCAAGGTACCGCTGCACCTCTGGGAATGATAATTCAGCTGTTGACCAGGAATAAGCAGCATTCCTGATGAAGAGCTTATTGTTTGAAACGTCAACTCTCGTGCTCCTCGGACGCTGCCTGACCGGCTGTGCTTTTCTAACACCATATGTTTTGACTCTGATCTCAGCATCTGCGGTTCTCACTTTCTCCCACATGTAATTGAGGAACAGATGTATACAGCCCTGGGATTGCGATGATTTATCTGGTTATTTACATCCACCATGCATAATCAGGATGATATTCACTCAGGTCCCAGATTGTTACTTGGGCTTACCCTTGTTGAAGATTTGTACCCTGCAGGTTCTTCAGTGTTCAACTTTGGTATAATCAAAATGAAATTTAGCTTTCTGCCGTTTCTCCTTGATTTTGTCACTCATGACAATTGTGACTTCTGAATTGAGAGGTTTTTTGTTTGCTGATCATAGTATAGTTTGGTGTGGTGAGACATCAGTTCAAGAAGGCTGCTCACGACCATCTTCTCAAGGGCAACTAGGGACGGGCAATAAATGCTGGCCAATCAGCGACGCCCACATCCCATAAGTGAATTAAAAATAAGTCTTTGTACTAGACTCCTTTCCATGCTATTGGAAAATGTGTTTCTCCGCTTGAAGATTACTTTGTAGTCATCCATGTTAAATTTACTTGATTTCATGTTCTAAGAACCATTGTCACTTTACATGTTATTGAGAATGCTGAGATGACTAAAGTGCATTTTCAGGCATTCTACAATCTCACTAGTAATCTTTGAGGTCAGTTGGTTCTCCTCCGAATGGTCAGAATAATAGTCTACACTGACAACTTAATCATTCCCTACAAGAGGGAAGAGATCTAGATTTAGCTTCAGCCGTGATCTGTCTGGACTCATTGGTCATCAGTGGTTTTCTAGCTTCCTAAGCTTGTGTTATTATCCCAATTTTGGGATCTGACTTGTCTGGTATTACCATGAGTGTAACCTGGCTTGATAGACTATTTGTTTTATTTTTGTGATTCGTTTACCATTTTTGCCAGTCACTGAACATATTCACATGAAGCTGACAATGTATTTTTAACCAAGTGTCATAAAAACTTTATTACATGTCGTTCTGCTATAACATACATTTCGTTAATGTGAATTCACCGTACCATGATCGACAAATTGGAGACACTATTTCTAAAGTGTGAACTTTTAAAATGTGTGTTGGTTGCAATGCGAATACACCACCAACACTTTAAGCACTGTTTCCAAAGTGAGATTTTTCTATAATGTGGGGTTGCACTAGAACGCCACAATCACATTATATATAAAAGAAAAAAAATCAACTATATTGCACTGTGTAAGATACATTTGAAGCAGTGTTTAATTAAGATATCAGAAATAAAGATTCAATCCTATTGCCATCATCAACATTACAGATACTCTAACCTCATTGAAAGATCACCCTATCTCCATTTTAAAGTTCCTTGTTCAATTCACATGACTGTAATTGATTTCTAGAACTTTCTTCTCACTGAATTCTAAACACTTTCAGAGCAAACATATGTATTTTCTTTACCCTGAACTTCCAGCAATTTTCTGCTTCTTGAGTGTTCTTCCAATCCCCTCAGGACTTTGTCCCCAGCCCTGACTGTTTGAGCAACTGCTAGGCTCACAACATCTTTTTACTCTGATTGAACCTGCACACACTACCTGACCTCGCAGGTGGCCTGACTTTCCATAGTACTAGATTTCACAATAAGTTTTTTTTTCTTTCTCATTTACCCTTGCACTAAAGTACTCACCTTCAAGTGTTTTAAAGATCCCATTTGGAAAAATGTAAACACAACTTCAAACATCCCTTAGCCACTTTCAAAATGAAACTAAAACTATGTCCTTCCCTCCTTAACGCAGATACACAAATCAGTCTTAAAGCTTTGCTTGGTTTATATTTAGATTAGCTTACATTAGATTCCCTACAGTGTGGAAACAGGCCCTTTGGCCCAACCAGTCCACACCGACCCATTTCCCTCTGACTAATGCACCTAACACTACAGGCAATTTAGCATGGCCAATTCATCTGACCTGCACACCTTTGGACTGTGGGAGGAAACCGGAGCACCCAGAGGAAACACATGCAGACACAGGGAGAATGTGCAAACTCCACACAGACAGTCGCCTGAGGCTGGAATCGAACCTGGGACCCTGGTGCTGTGAGGCAACAGTGCTAACCCCTGAGCCACTGTGCCACCCATAATTTTTCACTTTAGAACCTGGTTTTCCAAATTGTAGGGATAGCATAGCATGAACCTTTATCTCACTTGTTACTCATTGTGAGCAATGTACTGGCTGATGCAGTGCTTGATTTCATTGCTCACATTTGGCTAGTAAGATTACATTTCTTGCCTTCTGCAGACCTCCCTCAATTCGCACAGTTGTGCTTTAACATTTCTCCTTTCAGTTCCTCAGGCATAATTATTCAAATTCCTTTGTACACTATACCATCTTAAGCTGTCAGTTCATCTCTGTAAGTTCAAAATGCCCTTGTGATTATAGGAATGGATTTGATATTTTGGGGCCATACTTTTATCACTACTACTTGCAACATTTGGAGAGTTGCGTCTTATTGGTCAGTTCACTTGATTTGCACAAGGTGCTTGTCTATTGGATTCAATGTCTCTGTGGGTTGAAGGTTTCTCGAGCATGTTGAGCTACTGTTTCTTGTTGCATCAGGAAGATTTCGCACTCTGTAATGGCATTCTCTGTTTTTTTTAAGAGGCTGTGCTGCTCTTGAAGGCATGCCAACAATACACATATCAGTTTCCCTTGTTCTTATGTCATGCTCAGATGATAAAAGATTCCTGAAGAAGGGCTTATGCCCGAAACGTCGATTCTCCTGTTCCTTTGATGCTGCCTGACCTGCTGTGCTTTTCCAGCAATACATTTTTAAGCTCAGATGATATCAGTCCAACTGGAGTAACATTCTTTGCAGACGCTTTGGAGGAGATAGTAGTGGCCTGAGGAAAATGCTTTGAAGTAGCTTGTGGGTGGAACTCCACAGTGTTATGATCTGAGCTGATGCTCCTAATGGATAAGTCAGACCTTATCTAAAATCTAGCTTGATAGATCATATATTTTTGAAAAAATTAATGTGGTGGTCTTTTATAGAAACCCATAAGCACATAATACTGCACATTTGGTTTTAACAGTAAGCCAGAAGTTTATTACATTAAAAGAAACTATCTATACAGCTTGGAAGTTTGAAAGATTTCAAAACACAAGGCAAAACAAAATCATGTCTACTCCCCAGCATCACCAATTTACAGTCAATCAAAATCCATAGAAATTTCTTCCCTCTCAAATCTGCCAGTTTTACCTAACTGTTTCTTCTCAGTTTTGTCCTTGGACTAGAAAACTTATTCCTTGAATCCTCATACTACTGAAAAATTAGACTTCATGTAGTCTTTTAATAATCTGCAGAGTTCTAACCAAATGTTCTTGGAAATTTCAAAACTTAACTGTTTCACTGACCTAATTTATTTCCTGAACTATTTTGAAAAATCTCCTTTTCAAAGAGAATTGCATCTGGCTTCACTTAGGTCTTCAAAATGCTCAAAAGATTTTGAACTAAATTTTTAAATATATTTGTTCATTCTAACTTCTGCTAATCTAATGGCTTAATGTCTTTATTGTCTAGTAGCAAACTCCCATAATAAAAGCAAACATCTACTAACACTCTCGAAGGCAGATGCTGGTTTAAAATCATGGTTCTGAAAAGATTGATAGAATTCATTTTTAAACCTCATTGCAAAAGTAGGCCAACACCTATCTGCCATTAGATTGAAATTCAAACTGTTAAAAAAACAAATATTATTAATGTATATAAGTAATACACCTAAATCACATTGGTCACTTTGCCTCTTCAAAGTGAATATTGATAAAAATGTATGCACGCAAAGACAATGGTGAGACATTCTTCCTCAAATTGGAGAACATTCAGAAGAGATTTGCCAGGATGTTGCTGGATATGGAAGATGGAGTTATATTGATAGGCTGGGACTTCTTTCACTGGAGCGTAGGAGATTGAGAGGTGATCTGATAGAAGTTTATAAAATAAAGAGAGGTATGGATAGAGTTAATGAAAGTTGTCTTTTCCCGAAACTAGTGGGCACATTTTAGGGTGAGAGGAGAGAGATTTAAAAAAGACATTAGAGGCAAATTTTTCACATAGAGGGTGGTTCGCGTGTGGAATGAACTTTCTGAGGAAGTGTTGGATGTGGGTACGATTACAACATTTATAAGACATTTGAAATGATACTTGAATTGGAAAGGCTTGGAGGGATATGGGCCAGGAGCAGGCAGGTGGGTCTTGTTTAGTTTGGGATTATGTTCAGCATGGACTGGTTGGACTGAAGGGTCTGTTTCCGTGCTATATGACTCTAACACGCTGGATGCAACCATAACTGCATTAGAGTTGTTCCAAGTCATAGAGTCACAGAGTATTACACAATGGAAACTTGCCCATTGTGCCTGTGCCACTCCCGCAGCACTGCTATAATGTCATTCCCAGCAGTTGGCACATATCCTTTTGCATTATGATATTTCAAGTGTTCGTCTAAACATTGTTGTGATAATTCCTGCATCTACCACCTTTTCAGGCAGTGAATTCCAGAAGTGACCTATTGAAATATACAGGATTCTTAGGGGACTTGACAGTAGATGTGAAAAGGTTATTCCCCCATATGGGAAATGTCTATCTCCAGAAAGCTTAATTATTGAATAAGGAGTCAGTTATTTAGGACAGAGATGAGGGATTTCTTCACTGAGAGAGTAATAAATCTATGGAATTCTTGACTGCAGATTGCTGTCAAGCTGGGTCATTAAGGCTAAGATAGACAGATTTTTAATCAGTAAGGAAATTAAGGTTTATGGGGAAAAAAGGCAGGAAAGTGGAGTTATGGATTATCAGATCAGTCATAATATCATTGAATGGCAGAGCAGACTCTGGCTGAACGGTGTTCTTTTGCTCCTGTGTCATTTGATCTGAGGTTCTTCAGCCAATGGCCATGTATAAAAGTCCAAAGGGAACTGTTTTCAGTCACGTGGTGTTCCCACAGTCACCCAAGCCTGATCTCAATCCTGTTAGTTGGTCACTAACATTTGGGCGCTTTATATGATCAGGAACCAGAGATCTGTCTCCTTACTCTTAAATTTTTTTTTAATACATTTTGATTGTGAACGGAAATGGGAAAAGAACCACTTTAAAAGTCAAGGGTTTTTGAAATGTTGCTGTACTTTTTAAAAGCAAGTAACACAATACTCATAGTAAGGGTTGTTAACACTGTTACTTGTTCAAGCAGGATTGGAAGCCTAGTTACACGTGAGCTAGAGCAAAGGGACTAAATACAAAAGGAGATTTGGCTGGTCACTAGTCCACAGACCAGTTATTGATGCCTGTTGCCTTCCACCATCTATGAGATTGGTGCTCTACAGCTTGGGATGTAAATGTTTGGTCCAGAAGCAATTGGACATCCAAAAAGGAAGGGGCTATGTTTCTGCTTTGCAGTAAAAAAAATCTCAACCAGGAGAATCAACAGATCAGTCAGGGAGTTGTACAGAAATCAGACAGGGGCCTAGTCAGTCCTCAGGGCTGTTTTTGCAAGTCAGTGCAGAGTGTGGAGATGGACCATGGTCAGTCTTCGGGGTTGTGCAGTAAATATCAAGAGGGCTGTCATGGGGGAATTGCTGCTCATGGAAAATTAGGTAAGTGCGGAGATTAGAGCCAACATGCTGAAATGCAATGAGATAATTGCTGTAAAAGGGGACAACTCTAGATAGAAGAAGTCATGGGAAGGAATTAGGGGAGGAGCGGGATCATCAATGGTCACTACCCGAGCTTCGGTAGAAGGGGCATTATATCTGAGGTAATGCATAGCTATGCAGTAAGTCTGGGTTCAGGTTCAAGTTGAGAGATGAGTGGTTAAGTTAAAGTGTAAAGTGGGAACTTTGGTGAGCTCAAAACAAATGGAATTGATGGAAACAGCAATGCAGGAAGGGCTAGGAAGGTTGAAGGTGCAAGGTGTTTCAGAATGTACGTGGTTTGCAGTGAGAGTACCAATTTTTAATGTGGCTGACCTCTTTAATAGGTTCAGTTCGGTCAGTGTGCAAGTAACTTTTAATCATCATTGCCACATCTTGGATGTCTGCGCCTGAGAACTGCTATGATGCCTATATTCCTGATAGCCCACAGGTTCCTGCTTTGTTTCAAGGACCATAATCCTTACCAGGGCGGTAGACCAGGGCTATCCTCTGCAGCCATGGTTGTTGACTCCAGTGCACAATCTCCTGCCTGAAACTAAGTGTGGATAAAATACAGCCCATTGTTCAATCAGGGCCATCATGTTATTTAACAAAGGTGAGTATTAACAACTGTCATGGGATTTGCAAAATCTGATGCTCCCAAATTCAACAGTGACAGCATGCTTTGTCAAAATGGGCATTAAGGAAATGGGTAGCATTTCTTCAGACAGGGGTTCTAATTCTTATGGAGCTTAAAAATAGTTAGCTTGTGTGCTTCATTCTTGTAGCAGACAGTTGATGATTTAATATCCTAAGATATCTATAGTATTCTATGTATAATAAAATGTCATCTTGATCACCTGTGTATTCTCAGAAAGTTTTCTTTTTCCTTGCTCTCCTTTATGTCCAATTGCAGTCCTCAGGTCCACAGCAGGAATAGAAGAAAATTGGCCTATAGCAGACCCTGTTGACCTCGAACGTTTGAATGTAAGATTCTGAGGGTATTTATGGCTAGATACCCTCACCATATCCAAGCTATCCTGCCTAAATGCAGGCTCATCCTTCTCAGCTTGACTTCAGGGTAGAGAGTAGCGGGCTAAGCACCTCTGGTGTGTCCTGAGAGGAGAAATCTGCGCAGGGGCTAGGGTCTCTGTGGTTCTTTTCGTGTCTGGGTGCCTATTGGCAGCACCCTGTCTCTTTGAAAAGTAGGGGTGTCTCGAGTGAAGTCCTTGACCCCCTATAACCTTGCCATTGATACTGAATACCACCATCAGAGGCAAACTGGCCAGAGCTAGCATGGTGCTAGTAATGTTGGTGGACTCCTCCAATCTTCAATCTCGTTTATTGAGTGAATCCTACAGACTTGCCTGCAGCTTCTCTGTGTGCGCATTTGCACAAGGTTATTAATGGCAGACACCATTGAGTCTTCGACCTGGGACAGAACAGGTTCCTGGTCTCTTATTGATGAGTGCCAATGATCTGGGGCATCTCTTTCTTGCTAACTGTTGTTTTGCTAAAGTACCCACTGAAATGAAAGCATCTGAGCTAGTGGAGTGAGCAGGGGAACCTTTGCCTTTTCATCCTCAGAGAGATCTGTGACCTGTTCCTCAGAGGTGTAGGAGGACCTGATGGCTGGTGGGGTGGACCATTTCTGGGCAGAGGCTGTGTGGATACCACTGGTGCTTGCCGAAGACACAGAAGGAATGGATTGTGCGAGTAGGGAGGTTTGAGCATCTTTAAGAATCCACTCACAGTGGTGCCAATAGAAGGTCAGTGTAGCATTTTACAATTAATCTAACTTGGTTTCTGGGACATATACATCTTTTGCACATGGATAGCAGTGAGTTGAGGGGTGCGTAGGTTAAGTTACTATATTTTGCATTAGGATTAAACCTCGGCACAACATCGTGGGCCAAAGGACCTGTTTTGTGTTGTACTTTTCTATGTTCTTTGTTCTATCCCCACACGAGTGGTCTTGATCCTGTACCATTAATTCAAGGATGTTTTCCTTATGGGGGTGAGGAAATGAATGTCACTGATTCCCCGCATTCCCATCTTTTGCACATGGATAGCAGTGAGTTGAGGGGTGAGGATGTATAGGCAAAGGTTCCCCTGCTCACTCCACTAGCACAGATGCTTTCATTTCAGTGGGTACTTTAGCAAAACAACAGTTAGCAAGAAAGAGATGCCCCAGATCATTGGCACTGTTGCCCCACCACCTGGCCTTTTCAGCCCTAATGTGGGCTGTTTTCTCCTGAAATGAGACAAAGGGAGGGATTGAACAAGATGAAAATGGCTGGTACAGTTTTGGTTGGTTTTGGTCTGGATGCAGGAATAATGGCGTGATCCAAGTGAGTGAAAATTGAAGAGGGTCGAAGAGCTCAGAACTTTGTGGGGATGGGAGTTTAGATCAGAGTGTTGCTGGAAAAGCACAGCAGGTCAGGCAGCATCCGAGAAGCAGGAACATCGATGTTTCAGGCAAAAGCCCTTCTGATTCCTGATAAAGGGCTTTTGCCCAATACGTCGATTTTCCTGCTCCTGGGATGCTGCCTGACCTGCTGTGCTTTTCCAGCACCACTCTGATCTAAACTCTGGTTTCCAGCATCTGCAGTCCTCACTTTTACCTTTGTGGGGATGGGCTGAGTAAGAGCCATCAAGGGAAGATGCTGCATGCAGTAGAGAGTGTGGCACACCAAGAGTCTTGGTGAGAGATGTATACAATAACAGTGGGAGTATGAGGCAGCAGAAGGACAATGGTGGCACCTACCAATGGATGTGCAGAAGATTATTAACCTTCTTATGGCATTGCTGTACATACCTCCAGACCATGGACACTGCATTCACCTAGGTGGCTACTGTGGACCAGACTTGTCAGAACATTTTTCTGGGGTCCTGGAAAAAGAGGATGCTCCTCCTCTCCATCACCATGTCCACCAGGACCTCCAGGTTCATGTCAGCAAAGCTGGCCACCTGTTTGCCTCTCTCAATTGTGGCCTTACCAGTTAGTCATACTGCAACACTATGAAGAACATTTCCTTGAGCAGAAGATTGACTCCACATCTGTAATGCTTCATTTGCGCAATGACGAATGAGGTAATCAGTGGGAAATTGAGAGAGAAAAATCATCAGGGCCTCATAGAAGAGAACCTTCCATGAAACTCCCTGAAATTGACACAGTAAAATATGGAAAATTTGCCCCCTTGTATGCTTTGGCAGCATATAAAAATGGGCATCAAATATACATGTTTAGATTGTCTGTTTTGTGCTATATTTCAGATTAAATGTATTTATGTAGTCTTTCTGCTTTGGACACATTTGAAGATCCAGGCCAAAATTACACCCAAAATTCTTCTAGTTTTGTGAAATATGTTTCTTCACCTAAAGCTGCCACTCAAACTTATTTGCATTTTGCCAATTATAATATTTGAAAAGAACCAGCATAATCGACCAACATTCAGATTATAGATTTAAAGTTATTCGTTGATTTCAATTCTGGATTTAGTTTGAGTGGTAATCTTGTTGCGGTTTGACTGATACAGCTGAAAATAGATTTATTGCAAAAATGAGCTTTTATTTAATCTATCCAGTCCTCTACATTTGTGTAAACTGATTTTTTAATAAATAAACATAACTTTTAAAAATATATGGAGATACTTACTAATTAATTCGGTGTACAGTGGATAGTTTTTTTTAATGAACTAAAAACAAAGCTTTTTAGATGTGCCTATTATTGTTTCTTTGCATTGAAGGAACCACCTTAAATTTAAACCTTTTCCAGGCTTTCAAAACTCACAATGGTGATTCATTTGATCAGGAGTGTAGCCAGCTTTATAGACAGGGGCTTGCTTAAAGTACTAGATTTTTAAAACTTATGAGAAAAGGTAGCAGAGTTTGCACTGGAAATTCCTTTAGATTTTCATTTGTTTGGGCAATTTTGTGTGAATTGCATTGCAGGGAAGGAACAGTACAATCTACTGAAAACTCCAAGCTGAAATCTTGTAAATCTGGATTTGACACAAGTTGAAAATCTGTGTTGTTAGTGACAAAAACAAACTGGATAAAATACTTAGAAATCCTTATGTTCTGCCTGGAGCATTAAGCTTCCTGACAAACTTAGTGTGTGACATTGACATTTCTCAATGAGTAAAAAGAATCTAAATTATTCTTTTTGTTGAATGAGAATGTGAAGCACGAAGGAAGGTAAAGAAAAAGGAACTGATTCCAGGAGTGTTCACAACATATCATTACTAAGTACACAGGTACGTAAATGTGATACAGACAAGAATATCAAGCCAGATTTATTGAAAAATAAACTGTTTTTGTAAATAAATTGCCAATTCATTACAGAACATTGACAAAACAAATTTAAAGAATGCAGGGCTGCCATATTATTTTACTATTCTAAATTACTTAACCAACTGATTTCATAGAGCAGATTATCTTTGAAAGGCTTGTGTGAGATATAAGTGTGGCATGGACCCGGTGGATTTATTGGCTTGTTTCTTTGCTTTAATTACCATGGATTACTACTTTTGAGAAAAATATGTAATGTTTTAGTATCTGAAGTTTCCATAAATATACATTAAAAAGTGCCATTTTGACTTAACTAGAAGAAATATTGAAAAACTGTTGGCAAATGCAAGGAATATGACTTTGTTTCCACAGGATGTGTGACTGCCTGCTGCAGAATTTCCTCATCACAATTCACTACTGCTCACAAGCTCAAACCATTTGGGGTTCAGTTTATAAGATGTATCTTTTTGGAGCGTACCTCCTGCAGTGTTGTCCATCCAGCTATTGTTGGACCATCTTACCCTGTACCCAAGGTACGCGGTTATTGATTTAAAGTATTATTCTTTCAACAAGACTCCCTGCTGGGTTTCGTGATTACCTGTAAGAGAGGTTAAGGTGAAATGAGAGCTGTGACAAGTTAAGTAGAAATAATGAGGAAGACTCGATATGTAATTGTGGATAAGGTCAAAGAAGGGTAAAGAACTCAGATATTTGGCAGACATAGTGGATTTTATAACATTTACGCGCTTTAAAGAAAATATGTGGTGGAGTACAAAATTGAATCAGAGTTTTCTCATTATTAAATTTCATGTATTTAAATTTAAGCAGTTATTGGTTAAGAACTAAGTATAGCTTTGCCATATTAAGGAGTTACTGATGATGTTTATGATATGGAGCATAATTATGTACAGTACTTTTGTATGTCAGTAAGCGGTCGAAATAAATGCTGAAACCAGTTCATAAAACTACAACTTGACATACAACATAGTATAAAAGGATATTTCTATCTAAACTATGTGATAAACTTTACCTGTCAAAATATTTAGTGTATTTCAATGAATTGCACAAATTTCTTTAACAGTAAGTAATATCCACATCTATGAAAGGTGCTGGCTTCAGTAGAACTTAGGCCTTTGAGCTAAAAAGCCAAGGCATGCTTTCATGTTTAGGTTTTTGCATTCAATAGATTATACTGGCAATGAATAATTCATTTTGCCGATAGAAACGTAGATTAAAAAAAACCCCTGTGCTTCATCAAAATTAATAAAAGTTGCTCAAATTTGTTTTTAAGTTGGTAAACCAACTATTCATTTTAAACAAAACTCAGTAATTTCATCCCCAAATTTGCTACTTTAGAGTAGTTCAGTCAGGGGCTACAAAACAGCAAGCTGCTATTCGGGTTAGTCTTTAGAGTTAACAGTGTTCCTAAGAACTTAGAAGTTGGCAATGTTAAGTTCAAAAGGGCATTTGAAGAAATATTGCAGCAGCCTTGGGGTTTGTCTGATGACTCAGGAAGGGTTGACACTGTAACACTCAGGGCAAACTGCCATGAAGCAGGAGTCTCTTTTTGAGAAAATGATCCCATTGTCACGGTCCAGTTTTCTCATCTTCATTTTCAATCTTTTTTTCAAGCACATAAAGAAGCCAGACTATGTGACGACAGGCATTATACCAGACTGGGGAGACTGCATCGAAATTAAAGATGAAGATCAGATTCAGGGTCTTCGACAAGCCTGTCAGCTGGCTCGCCAGATCCTCCTCTTGGCTGGAAGTAGTTTAAAGGTAATGTATGTTGTTGAAAAGGTTAACTGAAAAGAACCATTTTAACAATTTTTCCTCTGTCTTTGTGCTCTTTCTCTATCTTTGTTAGTTAAAACAATTTTAAATCAAAACATCTAATGTTTTAGTCATTTTAAAAGGCTTCAAATTGTAAAAGTAAAGTAATTTTTGATAGTTTTCTAGATCAACATCAAACCTTTATTTCTTTGACTGCTTATAAAACAAGATTATAATTATCTCATTATAAAGCAAGAACACATTTTTTAAAGTTTTATAAAGGATATTGGTGTCTATTTCTTTTTCCCTTTGACATGATAAATAGAAAATGCCAAATCAGAACTCATATATACTTCTAAGCTTTTACTACCGCAATAGTTCTTTTTCTTAATTTCTCATACCAAGTGGCATACAAGACAGACAAAACACACGCTTATATCTGTTTCCAGAGCTAGATTTTCCTAGAAAAGGTCATAATGTTGTTCCCAAAGGCTATAGCTTAAGGGCCATTACTTGTTGTCAAGCATGGCTGACAAGGAGTCATCCATTCTGACCGCCATCCATAGCCTAATGGAAGGATTTCTAGGGTGATAATCAATCTTGTTGGCCACATTGAACACACCTTTCATGAACACACCTTTCAAGTGTTGAAGGGCTTATGGTCCAAAGGTAGGGCATTATAAAACCTCCTCCTCCGTAATTATCAAGTTATAACTCAGATCTAAGTGGAAAATCAAATGATGGCATATTAAAATTTTCTAGCAAAGATACAACTTCAGTTTCATTATTTTAGTTAGATGTTGTGACCCAATCACGAATGTTGAAGTAGCATTTAATGTGATATTTCAAGTATAAATTATTTTAAAATTATTTTAATTTGACTGCTTACCTAAAGATTTTCAGATAGAATGAAAGTCACAATTTTGTAGGTAGCATGGGTTTTGATGTGGGGTTGGGTGTGGTGGATAGTTGCACCATCCATACAAGAAGCAGAGTTAAATTCTAAATTCAGTGGTATTCAGAGTTAATCATATTTGGTTTCACAATACTGTGATCCAGTTTGAATTTTAGTATTAATTCATTAGTGATATAATTAATGACTATTATATCACGCTGACACTCATTACATATAATAGAGAAGATTGGATTCTTTTGTTTTGATTGCTTCTGCATAATTTCAAATTGAAAGCAATGTTGGTTTGTGGGTTCATATTTCTACTTTAGTCGACAATACAGAGTATATTCCTGTAGTGAGTAATAGCCAGCAATATTTGACATCTTCTTTTAATTTGGTCTACCAATGATAAAACTGACTCTAATGGGACATAGTAAAAGCTAAACCTTAAAAGATTTTATTGTTCTTCCCAACTCTGTTAGCTAATAGAAGGTGCATGTTAAAGTTTGGAATATTGTACGAATACTAGTATTTCTTCCATTCTGTTATTTTCAATTTTTAGGTCGGTATGACAACTGAAGAGTTGGATTACGTTGTTCATCATGAAGCAATCAGAAATAATGCATACCCATCGCCATTGGGTTATGGAGGTTTTCCAAAATCTGTTTGCACCTCTGTGAACAATGTAGTATGCCATGGCATACCTGACAGGTATATGTTTATACTCATTTGTCCAGTTGATTAATCTTGGAGCTCTTTTCCTAAACGTATTTAGGTTCTTAATATTGTATTCCCATATGAATTAAATTTTAAGCAATTGGTAGATTACAGTAGATCTTGGTGTACATGTCTCCCAAAAATTCCTCAAAAAATGAATATCAATTTATACAGTGAGGAAAATAATCTTAAATTCCTGTGCATCTTCACGACGTATCCCATATTACCTGCTTTATCTCTTGTGCCTCGTAATGAGGTACTATCAAATAAAATGTGCCTGTGGGATGAAAAACTGAGACTGACTATAAATAAGAGCATTACATGTAATGGCTGAAAAGGTGGGTCAATTTAGATTGAATAGATGCGAGCTTGATTTTTGGGGTCAGATAAATGGGCTTTCTGCGAGCTTGATCAACATATACACCTCAATTTGCATTATATAAAATTTTGTTTACTGGAAAAGGAAATATGTAAATACTAGAATTTTGAAATAAAACAAAGATTGCAGAAATACTTGACAGATGTGCCAACATTTGTAAAGAGAAAGCATACGTTACCAGTTGGTGTGGACACCTTTGATTCTCTGTGACAAGGCTTCTTAACATTAGCATTTAGCTACCACCCAAATGTTTAAGTGAAATCTACACATAAACATTAACCTTGCATTTTGCTTCTCAGCTGTTACTGCATGGTTATTAATTTCCAGTGGCTTCTGGGACTTCTTTAGCCTTTTTTTACTTTTTTTATATATTCAGTCATGGGGTGTGGCTTCTGTGACTGACCAGCATTTATTGCCATCCCCAGTTGCCCTTGAGAATGTGGCAGTGACTTGTTTCCTTGAACCATAGCAATCCACTGTAGGGTCACCCACAATTCCTTTTGGGAGGGAATTCCAGAATTTTGACCCAGTGACAGTAAAGGAAGGGCAATATATTTCCAAGTCAGGATAGTGAGTGGCTTGGAGGGGAACTTGCTGGCGGTGGTGTTCCCACGTAGCTGCTGCCTTTGACCTTCTAAATGGAAGTGGTTGTGGTTTGGAAGGTGTTGTCTAAGAACCTTTGGTGAATTTATGTCGTGCATCTTGTAGATAGTGCATAATGCTGCTACTGAGCAGCAGTGGTGGAGGGAGTAAATGCTAGTAGATATGGTACCATCAAGCAGGCTGCTTCCCTAGTTTCTCTGTCAAAAGAGTAGCCACTTTTCTCAAGCTTCTTGAGTGTTGTTGGAGTTGTAGTCATCTAGGCAAGTAGGAACTATTCCGTCACACTGCTGACCTGTGTCTTATAAATGTTAGACAGACTTGGGAAGTCAAGAGGTGAGTATCTTGCCACAATATTAACAGTCTCTGATTTGCTTCTGTAGCCACTGTATTTAAGTCGAGAGTGTGGTGCTGGAAAAGCAAAGCAGGTCAAGCAGCTTCCAAGGAGCAGGCGAATCAACGCTTTGGGCAAAATCCCTTCATCAGGAATGGTGGCTTTTCCCGAAATGTCAGTTATCCTGCTCCTTAGATGCTGCCTGACCTGCTTTGCTTTTCCAGCAACACACTTTCGACTCTGATCTCCAGCATAGGCAGTCCTCACTTTCACCCACTGTATTTAATTGGTGAGTCCAGTTGAGTTTCTGGTCAGTGGTAATCCCCAGGATATTAATAATGGGGCATTCAGTGGTAGTAACATCATTGAATGTCACAGGGCAGTGGTTAGATTGTGTCTTATTGCAGATGATCATTGCCTGGCATTTTGTGTGGTGCAAATATTACACGCCACTTGTCAGTCCAAGCCTTGATATTGTCCAGATCTTGTTACATTTGAACATGGATTGCTTCAGTATCTGAGGAGTCACGAATGGTGCAGAACATTGTGCAGTCATTAGTGAACATCTCCACTTCTGACCTTATAATGGAGGGAAGGTCATTGATGAAGCAAGTGAAGATGGCTAGGACACTACCATGAGGAAATCCTGCAGAGATGTTCTGGAGCTGAGATAACTGACCTCCAACTACCACAACCATCTTCCTATGTGCTAGGTATGACCCCAACCAGCCTCCTTTTTTGGTCCTCATCGTCTTTGTGTGAATAAGTGGCCTTATGATTCCATTGGTAGTTTCTGAGCTAGAAGTGCTGAGTTGAAATCTCACTCAGGAGTTGTTGGCCATGGATAAAAAGTTCATTCTGTGGTCTAACATTATAAAAATTAGCAGACTAATTATCAACAAAATATTGGGGAACAAGTATGATGTTCCAAAAAAAAACTTAGTGTGAATAAACCATAGGTGTGGTTGTAGTGTTTTCTGCACTAAGTGTGGGATCAGGCATTTTTAGGAGTTACTAAACCCCATTTATCAGCGGTGGCTTTCAGTGGCCACCCCCTTGCCGTATCTCCAATTGCTCTCAGATTGAGGCAAACAGAACTTGCCCCCAAACTCAGTAAGCCGGCTTCCCTAGTTTCTCTGTCAAAAGAGTAGCTACTTTTCTCATCTGCTGGGAAATCGGGTTATTGGGTCTAAGATATTTCACGTTGTTAATTGATCAATTATGGGCCTTATTGGTGGCAGGTTGCCCACAAAACCTGCTGCCAAGAACTTAACTGCTGGTGGGAAGAGGCAGGTACCTCACCTTTGAGCATCAGTCCAATTATTTGCTCTTAGAACAAGCTACCCTGCTACCTCTAAGGAGGTCAAATCCAACCCATTGGCTTTATTGGGAAAGTGTTAGGCTGTTAGAAATAATAGATTGGTAACTGGTCACAGTCTTGGGGGAAATGTTTGGGAGGAGGTGAAGCAGCCAGTAACAGGGGCAAGTGGGGAAATGTGATGAAATGTCCAGGAATATATTCAATCAGAGTTGCCTCTCTCACGCTCTCTCTCTGTCTCTCACACTCTCCCCTCTCTTATCTTCCCCTTTCCCCCAGAAGCTGTATGCTTTCAGTCCAATAGACGCTGGAGCTGAGATGACTGACCTTAAGTATTATGAATACAACATATTGTAATTGTGTTGGACACTGTATAGATTAAAGGATCTTCTCCTGATTATCATCATTTACCATATGAATATTATTATGTTCTATTGCAGTTGACAATCTCTCTGGTCTTTCACGAATTGGCAAGCAGTGTAAAATTGCATTGAAACCACCAATCTACAGCAATACTATAGGATTATGTCTAAAATAACTGTTTCCTCTCGTGGCCTGTCTGAAATTGATTAAATCTTCACATTGATGACTTGGAAAAATATTTCAGTAACCTAGTAAGAGTAATGATTTGAAGCATTTCAAGACAAAATATTCACATAAATAAGATTGCTAAAATTGCCCAACTGTTTAAAACTTAATCCATTAAACAAAGTTTATTTCTCTAGCGAAAGTTAAATCACTCTTGTACATAAATCAGAGCTATCATCAGAAAATACATTGTGAACATTGTCCTCTGCTTTGGCTTTTTCACTGCTGACATGAAGTGTGAACTTTAACCATCAGAGCAACAGGCCAATAGTAGTTGCTTGGTTTCTTTTTTGTTTTTTTTTCCGTTTTGGAAGGTTTAATTGAATTTAATTCATGTAAATTGAATGTTCATGTTCACTCGGGATATGTCCAATTTAAGAGGGGGAAACACATCATTATAATTTTACTCAATTTTCTGTGTTTTGTTGCCAAGCAGCACAGAATAAACTTATTGATAGATTTTACTGTGTCAGAAATGTGTTGCAATGATGTGAAAGGGACTCTGAAAGTTTTTATGAAGGACTGCTTAACTTTCTGTTAACTCCTTTCATCCAATTCATTCTTCAAAAATACTACAAGGTTCAAAGAACAGATATGATCATGTATAATATTTCAACACTGTATTTTTCTTCAGTTAATTTTTTTTTCTCAAAGCTTAATGTGGTGGACGATTGAATTAATCAATGTATTACTTGCATGAATGGTGTATTCAGGTAATTTTTCAGAACTGGAAATCTCAATGTATATAATATGTGTAGTCATGCAACAGAAAAAAATATTGCTTTAATGAATTATCAAAAAAAGTCAGCATTTGTATTGTTTCTGCATCACATGGTGTTCTCACAATTTAATATAATTATAGTCATAAATAATTGCTAGGCCAATTCTGATCTGCCATTCATCTGATTACTCTGTTATGCTGATGTTTAAGAAATTTTCACTCAGTTTCTTAATGTTTATTTTTCTAGTCGACCTCTTCAGAATGGAGACATTATCAACATTGATGTCACGGTAAGTATTTAGTTTGAAACTAGTGAGACTTTGACCAGCATTTTGATCCCCAGCAGCAACAGGAAAAACTCTCGATTGAGAATGTGAAATGTACAGATGGGCATGTAATTCACTTCTGGTCAAGAAATAACAGCTGCTTCCCCTTCCTTTTCCTTTTTGTTTATTTCTGTTTGAACAAGGTTTGCCTAGATTTTGGAGATGAAGTTAGATACTTTAAGATCAATGAAGAGTGATATGTCATCTCAATCTTGCTACATGTCATCCCCCTGAGAAGGTGTAATTGTTATTGATCCACTATGTAGTTACTGCAGAGCACTGCAGTGTTGGGAGGCTTCTGTGGATGAATGTGAGAGATGAGCTAATGTGCAGAAGGCTGGCATTTTTCCCTTCACTGTGCAGAGTTTGATCTTCCTCTTCCTGCTGATTCTGAGTGGGGCCTGTGATTATCATACTCTGTCATTACAGGCTTCAGTGACAGGCATAGCTTGTGTGTGTCAGTCTCCCAGGACAGTAATACTGTTGCTACAAAATGTCTTTCACAATTATTAAAACCTTGATTTAGGTATCCTGCTGCAAGTCTATTTCAATTAGAATTATTTGTAGATTTGACTTGAATATAAACAAAAAGAGTTCCAATTTTCTTAGCTTGACCTTATTACATTTGTCTTTAGGTTAAAATAAACACTTGGATGAAAATGTTAAATCTATCCTGTTTTTTAACTACAACTTACCATTTTTGTTTTTAGTATGCTATAGAATTAATTTTAAAAATTCCAAGACATTATTAATACAATTGCTTTGCATCTGTCTGGGTAATGCATTTTACTACAGATCATTCCTTTTGTTGCACAATTATTAATCATTTACTGTCAACAATACAGATATCTAGGATAGAAGCAACTTGAGTTAAATGATCTGACGCTAAAAGCAACATTAAAAATTTCAAGTTAAGTTACGAATTATAATAACTGTTTCTATACAGCATATATATGTAGATGGTAATGTGATACATGTGCTATTTTCATTTTTTCTCATTCAATGAAGCAGTGTAAAGCTTTGTATATTTCTATAAACAATTGAGAACTGACCATGAAAGCATAATTGGATCCCCTGTGAATTGGTGGGAGGCAAGAATAGGGGGCAATGTGTAGGGATGGGGTATGACATACCTTGGTTTGCCTCGTTTGTAAATTCAAGCGTCAACCTTTGAACAGTGCCTTCTTGAAAATTATTATTTTGAGACATGGTTAAATCCATCATTGTCTTTGTAAATCCTTCAGTGTTTTTGTTTAAATATTAACAGAAAATTATTTCTGCTCCTTTTTTTGGCTGAATAGGTGTATTTTAATGGGTATCATGGTGACACCTCTGAAACATTCTTGGTTGGAAATGTGGATGAGTCTGGGCAAAAGCTCGTTGAGATTGCCAGAAGATGCAGAAATGAAGCAATTGCTGTTTGTAGGCCAGGAGCGCCACTGAATGTAATTGGAAACACAATCAGGTAAGTCTTGTACTGACAGGCTTGGGGGAAATCTAATGGGACAGAGGTTATTAGTGGTGTGGAATAAAGTTGATAACATGTTTTATGACATGAGGTCATCATTTTCAGCCTGATAGGAGTATTTGAACTGCCAGACAATAATGTTATTCCCAGAGCAAGGAAGATTACCTAAAGTGACTCAGTCTGTATAGCGAGAGTAGGAGGTGTATAAGATATCTTGCACTTACCTGCTGTTTAGTTTTCAGTACTTGTGTGTATATATTTTTCGCTTCTCCACTTCACACCAAAACTCTCTGTGGAAACATCTGGCTATTTTGTTAAGTCAAATAAAACCCATAAAATGTATCTTTGCTGAATGTTACATTCTTGTCATTTAATGAAGAGTAGCTAAAGTCATGATTTTTTTTATTATTAGTCTGATCCTATAAACCTAAAACATTCCAAACTTACAGCAACATCAGTAACATTAATTTGATTTTCATTCTTTCCAATAACAGTATGATTGGGAATTTCATGTTTTTGCAGTTAAATTCTTGTATGAGTTTTTACAGCATAGACTGTGTGCTATTACAGTTATTAAAATATAATCTGCCACAGCATCTGCTAGATCAAACCACTCCTGTGAGTAGAAAATTTAGTCAATATAAAACTACCCTCAGAATAGAAATTAAATGCAAATGCAGCTTCATTTTACAGCTTGGAAGAGTTAAAAGATAAAGCTACTTAGTTTCTTAGAACTCCCAGGGTTTAATGCGTCTGCTGGTGGTGTTCTTACATTATATCTAACAAAATTTGTTCAGTGATAAAGGAAAAGAAAGCTCCAGAATTCTTATTCAAGCATTCTATCGAGCTCTGCATTCATGACTGTGTCTAAAGGGCATGTCAGTCTTTTGATTCACTTTGAGAGGTAATTATCCTTTTCCTGTCACGGAACAACAAATGATAGCTAACTGAGGCACATTTGCAGTAGTTGCATTCATCAATTGCTTAAAAAAAATTGAATTTAATTGTGTAACACAGCTGCATGTCAGCTTTTATCACATCTCTGTTGTACGATGTCTGGTTCTCCTTCCCTCTGTATATCTATTTTCTTGTTCCATCTTGTTTTTCTCTCGACACCACTGTCCCCCTCCTTCCCTCTTCATCCCCCCTCTCCCTACTTTCCTGTTAAAGTAATTTTCCTTTGTGAGTCTCATTCTTGATCAAGTAAGGGTCCATGAATGGGCTAAATTATCACAATTACTCATATAATTGAACCTCCTTTGTACCAAGTGCAACTCCAGTAGCCTTTTATCCATCATGAAACTGCTTTCATTATATGGTTTTTCATATTCTCTGACACCATGCACACACAGAAGCAGGCGTGTAGATGAGATGTAGGGGGGGAACGTTGCAGATCAGCAAGGTCACAGTGGGAGTAATTAGCTGTGCTATGGAAAGAGCATCCAGCCTTTTCTGCTGTAGATGTACAATCTACGGCTTTCAGTCACAAAGAACTTACTAACAAATGGAGCTCCCGCCCATTGCTTTAAAAAAAAGATTTGTATCAACACTACAATTTTCCATCATTAAGACTAATAATGGAGAGCTCGGTATGCATGAAGGGAAACAAAAAAAATCTCACATTCAAGTGGCTGCTGGGTGCCGACCTCCTTTCCCTTTTTGTCTACAAGTTAACTCTTTACCATAAACCAGCATATACCACATTCAGATATCCTCAAACTGCAGTTGGCACCTTCTCTATTTCAAGGCGCTTGCTTTGAAAGTGTGTTAATTTTGTATTCTGAAAATTATTATTATTATAAAATTCTACGCATCTGGTCTCTCAATTGTTTGTGAAATGTGCCCTGGTTGTTTTTTGATAAAGTCAGAAATAATGAGATAGCTTTTACTTATTTTTATTTGTTTTTGTTTTTTATTTAACAATAAAGTATGTTATTGATTTATTGAAGAAAAACCACAAAAATTAAAAACTACATCTATTGATTCTGTGGCAATTATAATAGTTAATTATACCTACATATTCACAATTAGTTGTAAGTTACTATTACAAGAATTTTTAACTAAACTTGATCAGGATAATAGTTTCACGATGCAAAGAAAACAAGCATTTTCTACGGTTATTTTCTTCAGCATCTAAAAATATTTACAATGTCATTATCCGATTAATGATACCTTCAGTTTATTTATTCATGAGAATGTTATATATTTGAATATGCACATTTTTATGGAGTATTTAGAAAAAATTTATAATATTTCACAATAGCATGTTATGTTACTCTGTGATGTCATCTATGAAAGCAGATGGTTTCCAAACCAATTTGAAGCTGTCCTTGTCTCAGAACCACCAGCACTCCCACATCTGTCCCTGATCTCCAGACCGACCTAAACAGTCCAGCCCCATTATACCAGGTCAACACTGAGGTTTTTAAAAATGATTCAAGTCTTATAAATACTTTTCTTTTCGCCTGGAACTTGCTGCTTATTATGGCGGTGGAAGCAAATACAATGAGTGATTTCAAAACAAAATTTCTACAGAGAAATGGCATGGCCTTGATGTGCTGAATGGACTTTCTCTGTGCCATGATGACTCTGAAGCTCTGGGAGAAAAATTGAAAATAGTTGTGTTATTCAGAGTGGAATTTGCTAAGTTTGCTGAGGATTTGCACAAAGTGGTAGCTGATTCAAGCATGGAAGGAGTCATCTGGGAATTGAATCAAGCTTCAAATTGTCCTACTGGACCTTAAGAGGAAAAATGTTTATCCGTTCAGTGCGAGAAATATGATACAATGACATTGATCCCATTTTTCTGATGCTCGAGCCTCAAATAAGGCAGCCAGAAGCACATGCCTATGACAAGCCAGAAGTGTGTTGCCCATTGTATTGGTATAATCAAAAATAGTATCTCGATACCACGCCCAAAACATTTTCTTCACATACGTAAGTAACGAGCACAATGCCTGTTTGAGGCTCCCTGTGCATCATTTGGTTCACCCTGAGGCATCAGCACTGGTGCCAGCTTTATTTAGGAAAACCATGTCCATATGTGACTTAACAGGCGGTCTTTAAAGAAATTGCTGACGGCTACTGACAAACAGGAAAGATTTTAAAGCATACATACCTGAGAATAGAGCCAAAAGGCGCAGGAGTATACTCCACGTTTAAACTTTCTGGGATACTGCTGGCTGCCAGCTGCCAGTCACCTCTTCTGACGGTAATCTCAGCTCTCCAGTTGAACATTGCTCCTCACCCATTTAACTGCAAATTCAATCCCTGAGCACAACCTCAGCAGCACCTCCAATAAGCATTATTACCCTCACCAGTCATCTCCCAGTAGCACCACCCTAGCCAATGCACACACATAGTGCATCTCCCACTCCGCCTTCCCATAGCAAGCGCAACACTGGCCAGTTCAGTGGGCTGATTCTGTGTCAATTATGTTAAGTTTCCTGTGATATATATTTTGCATTGCATTGTCAAAGGTTACATCAGAACCTGGTAAACCTTCTGAATTTTACGTGGTCACGCAACTGTCTTAACAAGATTCGGAGGTGCTGGTGTTGGATTGGTGTGTTTCAGCCTTAACAAGACAATGGCTCACTTTTTGGTGTAATACAATACATCTAATGAAAAAGCATATCAGTGGTCATATCAAGGAAAAATGTATTAAAGTACTGTGGATGCTGGAAATTTGAAATGAAAACAGAAGGTGCCGGAAAAGCTCACCGTCATCAATATTTTGAAACAGTTAAAGGTGCATAAATCCCCAGGACCTGATCAGGTGTACCCGAGAACTCTGTGGAAAGCTAGAGAAGTGATTGCTGGGCCTCTTGCTGAGATATTTGTATCATCGATAGTTACAGGTGAGGTACCGGAAGACTGGAGGTTGGCAAACGTGGTGCCACTGTTTAAGAAGGGCGGTAAAGACAAGCCAGGGAACTATAGACAGGTGCGCCTGACCTCAGTGGTGGGCAAGTTGTTGGAGGGAATCCTGAGGGACAGGATGTACAT
>NC_057716.1:48849536-48855294 GCF_004010195.1 Chiloscyllium plagiosum | reverse complement strand
CCTTGAAAGTGGAGTTGCAGGTAGATAGGATAGTGAAGAAGGCGTTTGGTATGCTTTCCTTTATTGGTCAGAGTATTGAGTACAGGTGTTGGGAGGTCATGTTGTGGTTGTACAGGACATTGGTTAGGCCACTGTTGGAATATTGTGTGCAATTCTGGTCTCCTTCCTATTGGAAAGATGTTGTGAAACTTGAAAGTGTTCAGAAGATTTACAAGGATGTTGCCAGGGTTGGACGATTTGAGTTATAGGGAGAGGCTGAGTGGGCTGGTGCTGTTTTCCCTGGAGCATGGGAGGTTGAGGGGTGACCTTTATAGAGGTTTACAAAATTATGAGGGGCATGGATAGGATAAATAGGAAAAGTCTTTTCGCTGGGGTCAAGGAGTCCAGAACTAGAGGGCATAGGTTTAGGGTGAGAGTGGAAAGATATACAAGATACCTAAGGGGCAACTTTTTCACGCAGGGGGTGGTACGTGTATGGAATGAGCTGCCAGAGGATGTGTTGGAAGCTGGTACAATTGCAACATTTAAGAGGCATTTGGATGGGTATATGAATAGGAAGGGTTTGGAGGGATATGGGCCGGGTGCTGGCAGGTTGGACTAGATTGGGTTGGGATATCTGGTCGGCATGGACAAGTTGGACCGAAGGGTCTGTTTCCATGCTGTACGTCTCTATGACTCTAATGGAGAAAGAACAGCAAGAACATTTCGCATCCAATATGACTCTTCTTTGGAGCTGAAAGGAGCTGGCAAATGGTGGCTTTTATGCTGTTGACCGAGGTGGGGGTTCGGGAGCAAGTGGAACAGATTGTGATGGTGTTCACAGCAAAAGACAAGTGGAGTGATAATAGTGATAAAGAAGAGGTAGAGAAGCGAAATTAATGTAAATGAAAATGTGAAAATGTGTCTGCACTCCTGAGAGCAAAGTCAACAGGACACAAGCCAGGAGAGGTAGGCTTTTTAAGAAAAATGAGGGTCAGAGATAATACTCTGAAGTTGTGAAAATCAGTATTGCATCCTACAAGCTGAAAAGTGTTTAAGCAGAAAATAAGGTGTTGTTCCTCCAGCTTGCATTGAACTTCATTGAAACACTGTACCAGGCCCAGGACAGAAATGTTAGCTTGGTAACAAGGGAGTTTATTAAAACAGTATGTCTGCTGACACCGACAATCTTATAATGATACTGACTGCATGCTCATCTCCGATGTTTGTAGATGTGCATGCACAATATAACGCTGATACGTAAAAAGTTTTAAATGTTTTCTTCTTTTTTACTGCAATACACTTTTTTTTCATTTTTAAATTGTTTATCACTCTTTATTTCAATATATCTGAAAGATTTCACAGCTAGTGCATATGCTGCTCCTGGGTAGCAGCAAGCACAGCCTTGTTAAAATGGTAAACTGGAAGGTCAGGGTTCCTCCTATGCCAGAGTGGAGATACTCTGCAAAGTGGTAGCCCAGTCAGTGTTTGATTTCACTAATGTAAAGGAGATTACATTGTGAGCTGTGAATACAGCAAACTAGTTTGAAAGAAGTACAAGTAGGTCAGTGCTTCATTTAGAAGGTGTGTTTGTGACCTTGGATGGTGACTAGAGAGGGGTGATTGGGCAGGTGTTACATCTTCTGTGCTTGCATGGGAAGGTGCCATGGGGGGATGAGGAAGTGTTAGGAGTGATGGAAGAATAGATCAAGTAGAACAGTAGATCAGATGGTGAATGATCTTTTAAATGTGGAGTCTGGTGGAAAATATGGTGGCATCATCAGAACAGATCCGACAGAGACAGTGAAACTGGGTAAACGGAATGGAATCCTGTCAGGAAGGAGGATGTAGTTGATGTAACTGTGGAATTCACTGGGTTTGTAATGGATATTGGTGGGCAGTCTATCCTCAGAAATGGAAACTGTGAAGTCAGGGAAGGGAACAAAAGAGTCAGGGATGGACCGGGTAAAGGTGAGAGAAGGGTAGAAATTGAAAGCAAAACGGATTAATTTTTCCAATTCTGGACAAGAGCAGAAAGCAACACCGAAGATATCACTAATGTGTCAGAAGAAAATGTGGATGGGTGTCCAGGTAGGACTAGAACAAGGAATGTTCCATATACCCCACAAAGAAACAGGCATAACTGCAGGTACCATGAAGGTACCCATTGCTACAGTGAATCAAGTTAAAGAAAAAGTTGTTCAAAATGAGGACAAACTCAGTCAGGTATAGGTGTGTGGTAATAGATGAGGAGTGGTCAGGCCACTTTTCAAGCAAGAAGGAGAGAGCTGTCAGACCATCCTAATGGGAAATGCATGTATAGAGGGATTCACATCCATGGTGAAACGGAGATAGCTAGGGCCAGAAAACTGGAAATTCTGGAATCAGAGGAATCAGAAATGTAAGTGTGAAGAGACAAAACAACTGGGAGAAATACAATCAAGGTAGGAAGAATTAAGTACAGTGAAGGCAGGAACACACTGAAACAATGAGTCTGCGAGGACAGTCCTGTTTGTGAATTTTGGGAAGGAGGTCGAAGTGGGCTGTGCACTGTTGGGGGACTATGAGGTAAGAAACTGGACGGGAATACCCCGTAGGCAATGGGACTCATAACAGTCCTGGAAATAACAGTTTGATATTCAGTGGTGGGGCTATGATCCAAGGAAAATGTATTATTTTGTATAATATATCTAATGATATGATAAAAATCAATTTTTCAGCTTGAGCCGCAGGTTGTTTCCGGTTTACTATATATCAGTCATGTGAAGTCGGGGACCAAAGGTAATATTTCGAAGTAGCAGGTGACATAAAGCAGGCATTTCTAATATTAAGCTAGGTGGGAATATGTTTTGTGAGGAAGATATCCATTGGGCTTCCAGAAGATTTGAGCAGATTAATGAGTAGACAAGAACATGGTAGGTGGAATTAGGAAAACTGATGGGCATTCATGTAAATGTGAGAGAATTTAAGTACTGGAGTAATGAAGTCTTTCTTCAATTATAACCAACCTTGTGAGACAACACCTGAAATACTCTGTGCATATGAGTTCCCTTACCTTAGTAAGTATATTTTTGCTATCGAGGAAGTACAACAGAGATTCACCAGACTTATTCTTGGGATGGCAGGACTTTCCTTGGAAGAGAGATGGGGAAACTGGGCTTGTAGTCTGTAGAAATTTGAAGAATGAAAGGTGGTCTCATTGAAAGCTTCACAGTTCTTAAAGGCTAGACTGGATATTTGCAGTAGAATGCTTCCCTTGGTTGGGGAATTTAGAACCACTTGACACCATTTCAAAATAAGACAGTGCCACTTAGGACAGAGATGAAATAATTTTCTTTTGCTGAAAGGGTTATGAACCTTTGGGATTTTCTATACCAGAGGACTATGAACGCTCAGTCATTGAGTATGTTCAAAGTAGAGATTTGTAAATTTCTAAACACCTGTGATGTAAGCGAATATATGAATTGTGTAGAAAGAATGCAGTGAAAAAGATGATCAGTAATGATCATATTCAATCTCAGAACAGGTTCAATGGGTTAAGTGACCTAATCTTACTCTTATGTTCCTATAATATTTAAACTACTTGTTTCAGAAAATTCTCCCTCAAAATCACTCGTTCTAAGTTAGTTATACTTTGATTGTTTCACTCTATCTCACATGATGAAATTGTAGTAATGGCATAAAACATAGTTATTTGCTGATTTTTTTTCATTCTTTTCTGAGCGAAGCTTTTAAAGAAAATATATTTTTCGTCTTCTTCCTACAGTGGATTAGTAGTGCTTGCTAATGCTGTTATTGGTGTTGCCCATGCAAACAAAGCTTTCCCTATTGTTTGCTCACATAACCAGAACCTAAACAATTGATAAAAACTGAAAGAACTGAAAGAAATTGCTGGAAAAGCTCAGCAAGTCTGACTGCATCTGTGAAGAGAAATCAGAGTAAACATTACTAGTCAAATGACCCTTCCTCAATGTTTCTGAGGAAGGATCAGTCGACCAAAGCGTTAACTCTAATTTCTCTCCACAGGTGCTGCCAGATGTGCTGAGCTTTTTCTGAATAATTGGTAATGCCTTGCTCCAAATGTGCTAGCCTGACTGGTTGATTCTGACCATAAATTTCAAGGTCAGCTTCCAAGCTTGCTATGAATATTTTCCTTGGCTAAGGAGAATATCTTTCTACCTTAAGAACAAAAAAAACATTGCAATTTGTTAACAACGTTTGTTTTCAATGGCGTGAGCTATATGAAAACAATTACTCTTATGTTAACTGTTATTTATATACTTATGCTTCTACCATGGCTAATAGTGGATATTGTAGTTCTACAATGGTGAAGGATATGTGGCACTCACAACCCGTTATTATTTCCTTCCTTTCTTTCCTTGAACTGATTGTCTCCCACATTCACTCACTCTCAAAGGCATACTTCTTGCACGCATTTCTGACATTAATGAATCAATTTTTTGAATAGACTGATTGAGATTTTTTTTCAGTTCATGCAGTTCACTTTGTGTTGTGTTGTGAATATTTTGTCTTATCGTTAATTCTTAACTAGAGTAAAATGTTAGATTAAAAACTGAAAGAACAAAGAACTCACAATAAATCAGGAGCTATTTTATGACTATTATGTAATGCGTAATAAGTTTTGTAACACAATTAATCTCCTTATCATTGTTGACGGAGGTCCTGTGGTTCAGTCGATACCACCTCTGACTCTAAGCTAGAAGCTCTGGGTTCAATTCCCATCTAGAATTTGTTGACAATGGAAGGAGTATATATGAATAGTTCAACCAGTTGATGATCAGCCTGCTAATCTTACAACACTTTCCCACTATTGCCCAAAAGAGGCAAAAGTATGCGTGATTGGAACAAATAAACATTGTATGTTTGTTGGCATTATTTTCCCATAAAAAAAACTTCTGTCATTATGAGTTGAATTTCTGCTTCTTTCTCACTCTTTATTTATTTTCCATCTTCTCTTTGTGTGTGATTCAATGTTTGATTCCACTCTTCTCTATTCTGGTTACTCAGTTATTTTTCATGATTCCTGTATAATTATTCCTTGAAGTCCTGTTTCACATCTCCTTTATGGTTCTTCATATGTCTTTCTTGCAGGGTCCTTTACTGATATATTTCATGACTTGGATTTGTAGCCAGTGGCAAAGGAACAGCGCTAACTATTCATAACTGACACTCAGCGAGGGAAGAGATTGCTGGGCACCTTGCTGAGATTTTTGTATCACCGATAGCCATGAGTGAGGTGCCGTAATACTGGAGGTTGACTATTGTGCCATTTTTTAAGAAAGGTGATAAGGAAAAGCCAGTGAACATTAGACCAGTGAGCCTGATGTCAGTGGGTAAGTTGTTGGAGGTGACTCTGAGGGTCCGGGTTTACTTCCGTTTGAAAAGGCAAGGACTGATTAGGGATAGTCACCACAGCTTTGTGCATGGAAAATTGTGTCTTTCTTACTTGACTGAGTTTTTTTGAAGATGTAATGAAGAGAATTGATGAAGGCAGAGTGACAGACATTAGCTGTATGGACTTAGAGTCATTGAGATGTACAGCATGGAAACTTTGGGGCTGAAAATGTGTTGCTGGAAAAGCGCAGCAGGTCAGGCAGCATCCAAGGAGCAGGAGAATCGGCGTTTCGGGCATGAGCCCTTCTTCAGGAATGAGGAGAGTGTACCAAGCAGGCTAAGATAAAAGGTAGGGAGGAGGGACTTGGGGGAGGGGTGTTGGAATTGCGATAGGTGGAAGGAGATTAAGGTGAGGGTGATAGGC
>NC_057716.1:48847695-48849072 GCF_004010195.1 Chiloscyllium plagiosum | reverse complement strand
AAGGGCAGAGGAGCGGGAAGTGGAGGAGATGCGGTGGAGAGCATCGTCAATCACGTCTGGGGTGAAATTGCGGTCTTTGAAGAAGGAGGCCATCTGGGTTGTTCGGTATTGGAACTGGTCCTCCTGGAAGCAGATGCGACGGAGACGAAGGAATTGGGAATATGGGATGGCATTTTTACAGGGGGCAGGGTGGGAGGAGGTGTAGTCTAGGTAGCTGTGGGAGTCGGTCGGTTTATAGTAAATCTCCGAGTTGATTCGGTCGCCCGAGATAGAAATGGAGAGGTCTAGGAAGGGGAGGGAGGAGTCTGAGATGGTCCAGTTAAATTTGAGATCGGGGTGGAAGGTGTTGGTAAAGTGGATGAACTGTTCAACTCCTCATGGGAGCACGAGGCAGCGCTGATGCAGTCATTGCCCATCACGAAGGGCTCAAAGCCCTCCGCTTCTTCCTTTCCCACCGTACCAACCAGTACCCTTCCACTGACATCCTCTTTGTTCAATCTCCGATACAGTCATCGATGTAGTGGAGGAAAAGGTGGGGGGTGGTGCCAGTGTAGCTGCGGAAGATGGTCTGTTCCACATATCCTACGAAGAGGCAGGCTTAGCTGGGGCCCAGGCGGGTGCCCATGGCTACTCCTTTGGTTTGGAGGAAGTGGGAGGATTGGAAAGAGAAGTTGTTCAGAGTGAGGACCAGTTCAGTCAGTCGAAGGAGGGTGTCACTGGAAGGGTACTGCCTTGTGCTCCCACGAGGAGATTGAACAGTTCATCCACTTTACCAACACCTTCCATCCCGACCTCAAATTTACCTGGACCTTCTCAGACTCCTCCCTCCCCTACTTAGACCTCTCCATTTCTATCTTGGGTGACCGAATCAACACGGACATTTGCTATAAACCGACTGACTCCCACAGCTACCTAGACTACATCTCCTCCCACCCTGCCCCCTGTAAAAACGCCATCCCATATTCCCAATTCCTTCATCTCCGTCGCATCTGCTCCCAGGAGGACCAGTTCCAATACCGAACAACCCAGATGGCCTCATTCTTCAAAGAGCGCAATTTCCCCCCAGACGTGATCGACGATGTTCTCCACCGCATCTCCTCCACTTCCCGCTCCTCCGCCCTTGAGCCCCGCCCCTCCAAGTGCCACCAGGACAGAACCCCACTGGTCCTCACCTACCACCCCACCAACCGCCATATACATCGTATCATCCGTCGTCATTTCCGCCACCTCCAAACAGAGCCTACCACCAGGGATATATTTCCCTCCCCTCCCCTATCAGCGTTCCGAAAAGACCACTCCCTCCGTGACTCCCTTGTCAGGTCCACACCCCCCACCAACCCAACCTCCACTCCCAGCACCTTCCTCTGCAACCGCAAG
>NC_057716.1:48844043-48846260 GCF_004010195.1 Chiloscyllium plagiosum | reverse complement strand
AAATGATGTAGAGTCATAAAGATGTACAGCATAGGACACAGACCCTTCGGTCCAACCCGTCTATGCCGACCAGATATCCACCCAATTTAGTCCCACCTGCCAGCACCCGGCCGATATCCCTTCAAACCCTTCCTATTCATATGCCCATCCAAATGCCTCTTAAATGTTGCAATTGCATCAGCCTCCACCACATCCTCTGGCAGCTCATTTCATACACGTACCAGCCTCTGAGTGAAAAGGTTGCCCCTGAGGTCTCTTTCATATCTTTCCCCTCTCACCATAAACCTATGCCCTTTAGTTCTCGACTCCCCAACCCCAGGGAAAAGACTTTGTCTATTTATTCTATCCATGCCCCTCATAATTTTGTAAACCTCTATAAGGTCACCCCTCAGCCTCCGACGCTCCAGGGAATACAGCCCCAGCCTATTCAGCCTCTCCCTACAGCTCAAATCTTCCAATCCTGGCACCATCATTGTAAATCTTTTCTGAACCCTTTCAAGTTTCATTACATCTTTCAGATAAGAAGGAGACCAGAATTGCACAGAGTGTTCAAAAGTGGCCCAACCAAAGTCCTGTACAACCGCAACATGACCTCCCAACTACTGTACTCAATACTCTGACCAATAAAGGAAAGCATACCAAACGCCTTCTTCACTATCCTATCTACCTGCAACTCCACTTTCAAGGAGCTATGAACCTGCACTCCAAGGTCTCTTTGTTCACCACACTCCCGAGGACCTCACCATTAAGTGTATCAGTCCTGCTAAGATTTGCTTTCCCAAAATGCAGCACCTTGCATTTATCTGAATTAAAACCCATCTGCCACTTCTCAGTCCATTGGCACATCTGGTCAAGATCCTGTTGTAATTTGAGGTAACCTTCTTCACTGTCCACTACACCTCCAATTTTGGTGTAATCTGCAAACTTACTAACTGTACCTCTTATGCTCGCATCCAAATCATTTATGTAAATGACAAAAAGTAGAGGACCCAGCACCGATCATTGTGGCACTTCACTGGTCACAAGCCTCCAGTCTGAAAAACAACCCTCCACTGCCACCCTCTGTCTTCTACCTTTGAGCCAGTTCTGTATCCAAAAGGCTAGTTCTCCCTGTATTCCGTGAGATCTAACCTTGCTAATCAGTCTCCCATGGGGAACCTTGTCGAACGCCTTACTGAAGTCCATATAGATCACATCTATCCCTCTCCCCTCTTCAATCCTCTTTGTTACTTCCTCAAAAAACTCAATCAAGTTTGTGAGACATGATTTCCCACGTGCAAAGCCTTGTTGACTATCCCAAATCAGTCCTTGCCTTTCCAAATACATGTATATCTTGTCCCTCAGGATTCCCTCCAACAACTTGCCCTCTACCGACGTCAGGCTCACTGGTCTATAGTTCCCTGGCTTGTCCTTACCACCTTTCTTAAACCATGTTAACCAACCTCCAATCTTCCGGCACCTAACCTGTGACTATCGATGATACAAATATCTCAGCAAGAGGCCCAGCAATCATTTCTTTAGCTTCCCATAGAGTTCTAGTGTACACCTGATCAGGTCCTGGGGATTTATCCACCTTTACCCGTTTCAAGACATTCAGCACTTCCTCCTCTGTAATATGGACATTTTGCAAGATGTCACCATCTATTTCCCTATAGTCTATATCTTCCATACCTTTTTCCTCAGTAAATACGGATGCAAAACTTTCATTTAATATCTCCCTCATTTTCTGCGGCTCCACACAAAGGCCGCCTTGCTGATCTTTGAGGGGCTGGAAATGTGTTGCTGGAAAAGCGCAGCAGGTCAGGCAGCATCCAGGGAACAGGAGAATCGACGTTTCGGGCATAAGCCCTTCTTCAGGAATGAGGAAAGTTTGTCCAGCAAGCTAAGATAAAAGGTAGGGAGGAGGGACTTGGGGGAGGGGCATCGGAAATGTGATAGGTGGAAAGAGGTCAAAGTGAGGGTGATAGGTCAGACTGGGGTGGGGGCGGAGAGGTCGGGAAGAAGATTGCAGGTTAGGAAGGCGGTGCTGAATTCGATGGATTTGACTGAGACAAGGTGGGGGGAGGGGAAATGAGGAAACTGGTGAAACCCGAGTTCATCCCTTGTGGTTGGAGAGTTCCTAGCCGGAAGATGAGGCGTTCTTCATCCAACCGTCGTTTCGCTGTGGTCTGACGATGGAGGAATCCAAAGACCTGCATATCCTTGGTGGAATGGGAG
>NC_057716.1:48805348-48843686 GCF_004010195.1 Chiloscyllium plagiosum | reverse complement strand
GCGCCGATACAGTCATCGTTGTAGCGGAGGAAAAGGTGGGGGGTGGGTCAGTGTAGTTGCGGAAGATGGATTGTTCCACATATCCTACGAAGAGGCAGGCATAGCTGGGGCTCATGCGGGTGCCCATGGCTACTCCTTTTGTTTGGAGGAAGTGGGAGGATTGGAAAGAGATTCCGTGTTGATTCGGTCGCCTGAGATAGAAATAGAGAGGTCGAGGAAGGGGAGGGAGGAATGTGAGACTGTCCAGGTGAATTTGAGGTCGGGTTGGAAGGTGTTGGTGAAGTGGATGAACTGTTCAACCTCCTCGTGGGAGCACGAGGCGGCGCCGATACAGTCATCGATGTAGCGGAGGAAAAGGTGGGGGGTGGGGCCAGTGTAGTTGTGGAAGATGGATTGTTCCGGATCTTTGAGGGGCCCTATTCTCTCTCTAGTTACCCTTTTGTCCTTAATGTATTTGTAAAAACTCTTTGGATTCTCCTTATTCTATTTGCCAAAGCTATCTCATGTCCCCTTTTTGCCCTCCTGATTGCCCTCGAGTATACTCCTACTTCCTTTGTACTCTTCTAAGGATTCACTTGATCTATCCTGTCTGTACCTTACATATGCTTCCTTCTTTTTCTTAAACAAACCCTCAGTTTCTTTAGTCATCCAGCATTCCCTAAGGTGTTGAAAAAGATTCCGCTTTGTGGACTGGTTAGCAAAGTTAGATCATATAGGATCCAGGGAGAGCTAGCCAAATGTTAAAAAATTGGCTTGAAGGTAGGAGACAGAGGATGAAGGTGGACGGTTGATTTTTAGACTGGAAGATTTTGACCCGTGGTGTGCGCAAGGACCGGTGCTGGGTCCATTGCTTTTCAAACAATATAAATTATTTGGATGTGAATATAGAAGATATGGTTAGTAAGTTTATAGATAACACCAAAATTGGTTGTGTAGTGGACAGTGAAGAAGGGTATCTCAGTATACAGTGGGACCTTGATTAGATGGGCCAGTGTGCCGAGGAGTGGCAGATGGAGTTTAATTTAGATAAATGTGAGGTACTGCATTTTGGAAAGGCAAATCAAGGAACAACTTATACACTTAATGGTAGGGCCCTGGGGAATGTTACTGCACAAAGTGAGTGCAGGTGCATAGTTTCTTGAAAGTGGAGTCGCAGGTAGACAAGATGGTAAAGACAGTGTTCGGCACACTCACCTTGATTGATCTGGGCATTGAGTACAGCAGTTGGGATGTCATGTTGTGGCTGTGTAGGATGTTGGTGAGGCCATTTTTGGAATACTGCATTCAGTTCTGGTTTTCCTGCTATAGGAAAGATGTTGTTAAGCTTGACAATGTTCAGAAAATATTTACAAAGATGTTGCTGGAATTGGAGGTTTGAACTATAGGGAGAGGCTGAATAGACTGAGACTATTTTACCTGGAGCATAAGAGACCAAGCAGTAATCTTATAAATCTTATAAAAGATTTATAAAATTTTGAGGGATATGGATGGGATAACGAGACAAGGACTTTTTTTCTAGAATAGGGGTATCTAAAACTAGAGAGCATAGGTTTGAGGTGAGTGTGGAAAGATTTAAAAGGGACCTAAGGGGCAACATTTTCATGCAGGTGTTGGTGCATTTATGGAACGAGCTGTCAGAGGAGTTGGTGGAGGCTCGTATGATTACAATATTTAAAAGACATGTGTGTGGGCACATGAATAGGAAGGGTTTAGAGGGATATGGGCCAAATGCTGGCAAATTGGACTTGATCAGTTTAGGATATCTGGTCAGTATGAACGAGTTAGACCGAAGGGTCTGTTTCTGTGCTGTATAACTCTGTGACTTTCTCATGGACCTTCCGTCAGCATTTGCTTTGTGACCTGTCATCATTGAAGATCCAAAGTCATTGGTCCCAAGTTTTGGGTTTTGGCAACACAAAGCATGAGGAATACCAGTGTGCTTCCTGAGCAACACTGCTACAGGTGTGAGGGACAAGGGAGGGATTTGAATTTATTTTGTACTTCCAAAAATGCTGAGTCACATTTTTAAGACTATTGTTGGAGAAATAACTTTTTAAAATATTACTTGCTACCTCTTCTCTGTTTTTCCTTTATCACATCCATATGTGTCTCTGTCAGTTTCACTTTCTGTCCATTGTTGAATTAGGTTGTGTAATTTTCATCTCTTGACTTGCTTATGTCACTAAGAATTGTTTAATCTGCTTGATTCAAGAAGCACACTTCTGCTTGCCTTGTTCACACAGATTCCGCGCCCCCACCCGAACAAGTGAGGGATTCATCGTGTCTGACTGCCTGTCCCTCTTCTCCAACTTTCCCAGTGGGCAGTGCTTGTTAATTGTTGATTGTTTAATTATTAACATGGGTGACTTAGTAGATGTTTTATTTTGAAAAGCTGGCTTCTCCTGCCCTGGTGAACAGTGCTTGCAACATGTTTTTTTAATTGGCAAAGCATTTGATTTGATGGTGGGTCATCAAAAAGAAATTATCCAGCTTCGTGAGGGTGCTTGTGGCGCAGTGGTAGTTTCCTTGTCCTTGGAACAGATAGCGAAAGTGAGGACTGCAGGTGCTGGAGATTAGAGTCTCGATTAGAGTGGTGCTGGAAAAGCACAGCAAGTCAGACAGCATCCGAGAAGCAGAAAAATCAACGTTTTGGGCAAAAGCCCTTCATCAGGAATGCCCGAAATGTCGATTTTCCTGCTCCTTGGATGCTGCCTGACCTGCAGCACCACTCTAATCCAGACTCTGGAACAGATAGTCCAGGTTCAAGTCCCACCTGCTCCTTAATTGTATAATAATATCTTTGAACAAGTTGATTTTAAAAAGTGAGCTAGGTTGTCCTCCATTAAAAATTTGTTTTCTGCTCAGGGAAAGAGCCAGACATGAAAGGTGGAAAAAGGTGCATATGCTAAATTATAGATTTATAATAAAGCCCTTGTGAATTTCTGAAGGATTTTTAAAACATAATTCAATGTATGGATACTTGTCTATGAAACACAACAGCAGAAGATTCATAATCTTTTCAGGTGGACTGCCAGCCTTGATGTGAAGCCCAGTGCACACACTCGGCAAAACCCAGTGCACACACCCAGCCACGCGGTGAAACTCAGTGCACCTACCCGGCTACATGGTGAAACTCAGTGCACCCACCCGACCACTTGGCAAAACCCAGTGCACCCACCCAGCCACGCGGTGAAACTCAGTGCACCCACCTGGCCACACGGTGAAGCCCAGTGCACGCACCCGGCCATATGGTGAAGCCCAGTGCACAACCCGGCCGCGTGATAAAGCCCACTTCACACACCAGGTCACGTGGTGTAGCCCAGTGCACCCACCTGGCCACACGGTGAAGCCCAGTGCACACATCCGGCCGCGTGATAAAGCCCAGTGTGCACACCCAGCCATGCGGTAAAGCCCAGTGCACGCACCCAGCCACATGGTGAAGCCCAGTGCACACACCCAGCCATGCAGTAAAGCACAGTGCACACACCCAGCCACGCGGTGAAGCCCAGTGCACACATCCAGCCACGCGGTGAAGCCCAGTGCATACATCCAGCCACGCGGTGAAGCCCAGTGCATACATCCAGCCATGCGGTGAAGCCCAGTGCACACACCCGGCCACGCGGTGAAGCCCAGTGCATACACCCAGACATGCGGTGAAGCCCAGTGCATACACCCAGCCATGCGGTAAAGCACAGTGCACACACCCGGCCACGCGGTGAAGCCCAGTGCACACACCCAGCCACGCGGTGAAGCCCAGTGCACACACCCAGTCACGCGGTGAAGCCCAGTGCACACACTCAGTCACGCAGTGATGCCCAGTGCACACACCCGGCCACGCGGTGAAGCCCAGTGCACACACCCAGCCACGCGGTAAAGCACAGTGCACACACGCGATCACGTGGTGAAGCCCAGTGCACACATCAGGCCACGCGGTGAAGCCCAGTGCACACAACCGACCTCGTGGTGAAGCCCAGTGCACACACCCACCACACGGTGAAGCCCAGTGCACACACCCGGCCACGTGGTGAAGCCCAGTGCACACACCCGGCCACGCGGTGAAGCCCAGTGCACACACCCAGCCACATGGTGAAGTCCAGTGCACACACGCGGTCACGCGGTGAAGCCCACTGCACACACCCAGCCATGCAGTAAAGCACAGTGTACATACGCGGTCACGCGTTGAAGCCCAGTGCACACACCCAGTCACGCGTTGAAGCCCAGTGCACACACCCGGTCACGCGTTGAAGCCCAGTGCACACACCCGGCCACATGGTGAAACCCAGTGCACACACCCGGCCACATGGTGAAACCCAGTGCACGCACCGTGCAGATGCCCAGTCATGCGGTGAAGCACCGTGGAGACGCCCAGTCATGCGGTGAAGCACCGTGCAGATGCCTGGCCAAGGGATGAAACACCATGCAGAAGACGCCTGGCCATTTGGACTCCCAGCTGCGAGTTGAAGCCCAGCATGGTCTTGTTTGCTCTGTCTGCTTTTAGTTATTGTTTCCACTTTCTTTACTTAAGAAGGACTGTAATGCTGAACATTTAACTCTATTTCTTTATTTTTCTCATTTCTATCTAAAATCTTCTACCTAGGCACCTTCGTACCTAATCTGGTGCTGGAAATGGTGATTTTGTACATTTTCACAGTCCAGTACTCATGTACCCCTGTACTTGAGTAAAGAAAGCAGACGGTAATCCCTGTTTTTGACAGAGGCAATGGATTGTGTCGCCTTTTAAGTTGAAGTGGCTGAATCATGCTGCAACAGCACAAATTATGATTATCCACTGGAGTTTTTGGAATTGGAGTCATACAAACAGTGGAAGATGGAGATGCAGATATAGACTCAGGTCACTTATGTAACCAAGAAGAAAGGTATGAGTTTGACTTGCTCCTTATTAGAAGGGGTAAAATTAAAAATAAAGTATTTTCAGAAATGCATGTAACTGACCTGGATACAAAAGAGGAATTGCAAATTCTAGTGCAATTTATGGACAAAGTTTAGCAAAAGGATAAATTAGTTGCAAGCCAACAAAGTGTGGTCAACATTTGATCCATTTAAGAAGATAGACTGTCTGACCATAGAAGAATATATAGTGGAGTTTCAGATGTTATATAAAAGAGTGAAGAAATTCAACGTAGAGGTTCCAGTTGGTGTTTAAACTATTAGGTTGTGCACAGATTTTGCACATGGGTAGATGTTTGGTCTTGACGTGTTCAATTCTGTGATAATGATTATGTTTTACAAATAGATGCTGTAAAATAAAATTAAAGAGACAATTGACTCCAGCTACCTTTGCAGGCCATGTTGGAAATTCTGTGGTGATACAGAAGAATCCTCATTGACTCTCAAAGTCAAAGGAGGCCTCGTCGTAGACACCTGTATGAGGGTGGAATCCTTGAAAGATGTTTTTAGGGGAGGTCATACCTTTAATATACCTACCCCTGAATCAAGGTAAAATGCACGATTGGGGTGATAGCTGACGAGAGAAATCTATGGGGAGAAATTTAGAGATGTTTCTAATGTAACTCTAAATAGTGGGCGGCACGGTGGCACAGTGGTTAGCACTGCTGCCTCACAGCGCCAGAGACCCGTGTTCATTTCCCGCCTCAGGCGACTGACTGTGTGGAGTTTGCAGGTTCTCCCCGTGTCTGCGTGGGTTTCCTCCGGGTGCTCCGGTTTCCTCCCACAGTCCAAAGATGTGCAGGGTCAGGTGAATTGGCCATACTAAATTGCCCGTAGTGTTAGGTAAGGGGTAAATGTAGGGGAATGGGGTGGGTTTCACTTCGGCGGGTCGGTGTGGACTTGTTGGGCCGAAGAGCCTGTTTCCACACTGTAATCTAATCTAATCTAATCACTATGTCAAGGGTCAGGAGTCAAGCATTTGAAGCGGCTCGTGAAACAGATGTTGCTGAGGGTGAAAATGGTAAGAATGAGCAAGAAAATGTTGTGTAAGTGGCTGAAGACTCAAGTCAAACCATGAGTATCTTAGTTGCTGATTTTTTAATATCTTTATGTGTCATACTAGATAATGACTGTATCTCAAAAATGTATTGTCTAATTTGTTATGTTGAAACCCTGGACATAGCAGGCAAAAAGGATGTGAGAATTTTGACTGCTTTCAATTTGGCAATAATAATTTGTTTGCATTTTTAAAGAGAGTGGTTCTCCTGTGAAATAAATTGCAGGAGAATTCACAATTCATAAGCAATGTTGTCATCCAGAGTGACTTACCCTTATTGCTCAGTAAGACTTCGAAGATAAAAGAAAAAATGTGTTTGAACATGGAGAAAAATAAGTATTTTATGTGGTCAAACAGTAAACTTGCAATTCACATATCCAGAAATTATTTTATTGAGGAAAACAGAACCTTCTCTTCAAGAGGTCCAAGAATGTTTTTTGACTTCTCCACGTAGGAATCTGGTTACTGATAAGAGAATACTATGGAAATTGCATAAATAATTTGCTTATCACTCCTCAAAAAAATTAAAACTGTTGTTGAAGAATTCCAGTGTTGTGGATAATGAATACAAAACCCTTGGAGAACAGATTACCTCACAATATGATATATGTATTAAAGATCAAAAGACATTGTATCTGGCTGTATGTGTTCCTTGAGCCGAGGAATCTAATGAAGCAATAGCCATGAATCTGAAGCTATAGGACAAATGTTGGAATATCTATCTGATACATCTTGGAGATGTGGTGTCCAGATTGAATATCACCACCATGATAAACAATAAGGACAGTTGAACTATAGTGGAGAAGATCATGGAAAAGTGGGTCGGTACACAGTTTCGTTCACTGACAAAACTGTTAATGATTAATGGAGATGAGAACTTAAATGTGATGGTAATGCATACTGCTGAAGAAAGTTTGTTTAGCATTGGCTTGTGTGAAAGCAACCATATGATAATTGATGAAATCTTGCACCAAATATTGGAAGATCAGTGAAACTGTAAATTACAATGGCGCTGGCATGGACAGTACATGCAAAAAATTCCATACAGATAGTGAGGTTCAAGTCCATACCAATTAATATATTTTTGGAACCCAAAATTGCCTTCAATAATACGTGATGATCCTCCAGAACTAGAAGGCACAACAATGAGCTCCATTTTTTGAACGTACCTAAATATGTTAGTCATTGGTAGGAGAGTTTTCATTAAAACTGAGACATCAGAAAAGATTAGGAAAGCATTAAGACATTGCGTCAGACTGTCCAGTAGAGACTTCAAATCTGGTGACATGGTTTACTATAAAAGAGAAGGATCGGGAATGGAAAGGGCAAATAAAAGTTATTGTATGTTACAGGAAACTTTTCATAAAACAGGAGACTATAAAGTAACTTTCCTATGAGTGTTGGGGTCGAGTTATGAATTTTTGAACTCTGACGATGTGGGAGAAGGTGTTTTTGATGTACTTTATACTCCCTGAATCCAACAATAATTGGAATAAGAGTGCAGCAAGTTCAAGAAATGCATATCAGTACACGTACCAGTTGTGAAGGCCATGAAAAAGAAATCTGATGTGAAGTCATTTGCCCAAAGTCGGTTCATGGGTAGTTTCCCAGCTCGCAGCGTCCATAAGACCATCAGATACAGGAGCAGAATTATGACATTCAGCCCATCAATTCTGCTCCACCATTTGATCATGCCTGATATGTGTCTGAACCCACTCTCCTGCTATCTCCCCATAACCTTCGGTTTCCTTACTAATAAGAACCAATTTACCTCTGTCTTAAATGCAGCCAATGATTGGCATCCGTAGCCTTCTGTGGAGGCTGCCAACGATAGCATTACATGCAGATTAGTCAGTGGGAGTCTGTAAAACTGGCTGAATGTCCAAGATTGGGCATGAATCAATGGCCATAGATTAGAGTGTTATGGATAACTAGAAAGTGTCATTCCAGTACTGAATTTGGAGATATATTTAGGAGGATTTGGTCACATACAGTCGAAAAGATTTCTAGTAGACATTCTGTTAGGATTAGTCTGCTATAATTCTGGCATAAACTGACACAACATTTTGTATTTATAGTCACTGATGCAACATCCACAGTCCTTTAAGAGAGAGAATTCCAGATTTCTGAAAAATATTGTGTTATCCTGAATCGCAACGCTTAATTTTTTCTTCACCAGTCAAAATGTTTTCTCTGCAGGTACCCTATTAACTCATTATATTATTTTTAATATCTCAGATCAATCTTCTGAACTAAGCAAAGGTCAGAAGTCATGCAGCACCATGTTAGAGTTCAACAAGTTCATTTGAAATTGCAAGCTTTTGGAGAGCTGCTTCTTCCTCAGACTTCAGCTCTGTTCTGAAGGCTTGTGACTTTAACTAAATAGAGTCATAGAGGTGTACAGCATGGAAACCGACCCTTCGGTCCAACCCGTCCATGCCGACCAGATATCGCAACCTAATCTAGTCCCACCTGCCAGCACCTGGCCCATATCCCTCCAAACCCTTCCTATTCATATACCCATCCAAATACCTCTTAAGTGTTGCAATTGTACCAACCTATCTATTGGACTAGAACCCGGTCATAGATATGTGTAGCATGGTCAAACTCATTCATGCCGACCAGATATCCAAATCTAATTTAGTCCCATTTGCCAACACTTGGCCCTTATCTCTTGAAACTCCTCCTACTCATATACCCATCCAGATGCCTTTGAAACAAAGAAATGCAGTTACTGGAAATCTGAAACAAAAATAGAAATTGCCAGAGAAACTCAGCATATATGTAGAGAGAAAGCAAAGTTAACATTTTGAGAGCAGTGACCCTTCTTCTGGTGAATTGCTGTGTGCGCCCTCCAACACCAGTTTATCCTTCCTGTGTACTGCCCAGTGCTGAATGCAGGATGCAAGATGGCATTTGACTAAGGCTGTGCATGCTTGAACATAGCTTACAGCATTTTTTGTGAAGATTTGGAGCTCAGGTTGGTGATAAGTAAAGGAGTTAGCTCACTGAGCTTGAAGGTTTGTTTTCAGATGTTTAATCACCATACTAGGTAACATCATCAGTGAGAGTCTCTGGTGAAGCGCTGGCGGTATGTCCCGCCTTTCTATTTATAGGTCTTGGTTTCTTAAGGTGGATGATGTCATTTCCGGTTTTTTTCCCCCCAAGGGAAGGTAGATAGGATCTAAATCAATGTGTTTATTGATGGAGTTCTGGTTAGAATGCCATGCCTCTAAGATTTCTTGTGCATGTCTTTGTCTTGACTGTCCGAGGATGTGTGTGTTGTCCCAGTCAAAGTGGTGTCCTTTATCTGTATGTATAGAAACTAGTGATAGTGAGTTGTGTTTTTTGATGGTCAGTTGGTGTTCATGTATCCTAGTGGCAAGTTTCCTGCTAGTTTGTCCGATGTTGTGTTTTTTTTACAATTCTTCCATGGTATCTTGTAAATGACGTTAGTTTTGCTGATAGTATCTAATGGATCCTTTAGGTTCATTAGTTGCTGTTTAAGTGTGTTAGTAGGTTTGTGGGCTACCATGATGCCAAGGGGTCTGGAAGTCATTTCTGATATGTCTTGGATGTAAGGTAATGTGGCTATAGTTTTTAGTTGCCTTGAGTCTGCTTGTTTGGGTTTGTTTCTGAGGAATCAGCGGACTGTGTTTATTGGGTACCCGTATTTCTTGAAAACGTTGTATAGATATTTTTCTTCTGTTTTTGTAGTACCTGGGTGCTGCAGTATGATGTAACTCATTGAAATAATGTCTTGATGCAGCTCTGTTTGTGGGTGATGGGATGATTGTTTCTAAAGTAAAGTGTGTGTTGTTTTTCTGTTGATGCTGGTTTGAAGTTCTCCATTAACTGTGCGTTCAACTGTCACGTCTGGAATGGGAGTCTGGTATCGTTCTCGTAAATTTTATGCCTTTCAGGATATTGTTGATGGGGCTGTGTGTTTCCTCTAATTTGTTCCGTTTTGTGATGACAAAGGTGTCATCTACGTATCGGACCCAAAATTTGGGTTGGATAGATGGGAGGACAGCTCTTTGCATTCCATCTCATCTAAGATAAAGTCCAAATGTCCACTATCCTTTTTTGATTGTGTTGTACCTATGCACTAATGTTTGAGTGATTTGTGTACATGAACACCCACTCAGTCATTGTTGAAGTTCTAAGTAGATAGGCATTGCTATTCTGACAACTAATTCGGGGTTCTAGTGAAACTGGTTTAAATGACTGTGGGACCCCTGGAGATAATTTCCGAAGTCTTTTAGACTCAGTCCAAATCTTAAAGGAATGCACAATAACAGATGTGGCACAATCTTCTAAAAGGCTGAGTAATGCATCTTAAAATTATAGTTTTGTGATCCATGCTAACTGTGCTGAAAAAGTGGAAATATTCTGAGGAATATGAAGATCACAAATTAATCTGAGACAGCACGCTTTTAACAGTGAGAGGTCATATTTGCCAACTGTTTTGGATTTGATTGAGAGATGATAGATTTAATAAACAAGAGGGAGTCATGGATATTATCCACTTAGTTTTAGAAAACCACTTGCACGGTCCCACATAATAGAGTAGTACATAAAGATCAAACTGATGGAATACTATCGGTAAAAATAGATCAACAAATATTTGGACAGTTGACAATAATGAGTCATTTGTATGAGCAGTATCTGATAGGGTGGGTAATAAACAGTGGAATTTTCTAAATTTCAGTGTTGCGGCCAATGTTGGCCAGTGTCTAGTTTCAAAAAATTCCAAATTGGAATGCATGGCAATTGTGGCATATAACTTTGCATAAATTCTAAAGAATTTTAGATTAGATTTCCTACAGTATGGAAGCAGACCATTTGGCCCAACAAGTCCACACTGACCCTCTGAAGAGCAACGCACCCAGACCCATTCCCCTACCCTATATTTACTCCTGACTAATGCAACTAGCACGATGGGCAATTTAGCATGGCCAATTCACCTGAACTTTGGATTGTGGGAGGAAACCGGAGCACACGGAGGAAACCCACGCAGACACGGGGAGAATGTGCAAACTCCACACAGACAGTCGCCTGTCGAATCAAACTCGGGTCCCTGGCACTGAGGCAGCAGTGCTAACAACTGAGCCACTGTGCCACCCTTTTGACAAGGTCAATCACAAAATACACCGTAAGATCCAATTTAAATCAGTGAGTTGTTATTAAATCAATTCTTGGGCTGTAAGCATTGCTGACAAAGACAGCATTTATTAGCTATTGCTTTTGAGAAGTTTGTCGTGAATGTGCTTCATGAACTTTGCACTCAATGCATTAACAGCTTTGTTATATAGGGAGTTCCAAGGTTTTAGCCAGTGACAGTAAAGAAACAGGGGTATAATACCAATTCAGGATGGTGTGTGGCTCGATGGCAAACCTGCTCTTGTTCTTTTAGATGATAGAAATTGTGATTCTGGAAGGTACTTTCAAAGACGTCTTGGTGAATTGCTGCAGTGCTTTCTATGGATGGTATATACTACTGCAACAGTGCATCAATGTTGGAGGCAATTAATCATTCAGGTAGATGTAGTGCTGATTAAGCACGTGCTTTGTTGTGAATGATATTGATCTTCTTGAATGTTGCTTAACCTACAACCAGATTCCTGATTTGCTCCTTGTAGATGGTGGTCAGGCGTCAGGGACACAGGAATTGAGTTGCTTGCTGCAAACATTTCCGGTTGCTAACCTTCTCTTGTAGCCACAGTATTTATGTGGCTGGAGTTACACCTAATACAAAGGAAAATGGTTGTGTCCAATCAGGATGTCTCTACAGGAGTTCCTCAGGGTACTGTCCAGGCCCAACCACCTTCAGCTACTCCATCACTGATATCTGGTGTACCTCCAGGATATTGATGCTTGGGAATTCAGTGATCGTAACTCTGTTGAATACCAAGACAAGATGGTTAGATTCTCTCTTGTTGGAGATTGTCATTGTCTGGCATTTTTGTTTTCTTACTGTTACCACTTATCAGCCCAAGCCTGAATGCTGTCCAGATCTTGCTGCATGTGGATACAGATAGCTTCAGTATTTCAGCAGTTGTGAATGGTACTGGGGCTGTGCAATCATGAATGAAAATCCGAACTTCTGACCTCAGTGGAGGGAATGTCAGTGCTGGAGTAGCTAAAGGTGGTTGGGCCTGGACAGTACCCTGAGGAACTCCTGTAGTGATGTCCTGATTAAATATAACCATTTTCCTTTGTATTAGGTATAGCTCCAGTCAATTCCCATTATTTCTCATTTTATTACGACTCCTTTATTATGCTCTCAATCAAAACTGGCATCTACCCGACAATGTGGAATATTGCCAACATATGTCTTACACACAAAACGCAGGCCAAATTCAACCTGGCCATTTACCACCGCATCAGTCAACTCTTGATCATCAGTAAAGTGATGGAAGGCATCATCAACAGTGCTATCAAGCAACACATGCTCAGAAATAACTTGCTCAGTGATGTCCACTTTGGGTTCTTCCACAGCCACTCTGCTCCTGACCATCATAAGATCAGAAGTAGGGATGTTTGCCAATAATTGCAAAATGTTCAGCGCCATTCACGAATCTTCAGATACTGAAGCAGTCCATGTGCAAGTTCAACAAGAGCTGGAAAATAACCAGGCTTAGACTGACGAGTGGCATGCAATATTTGTGCCACACAAATGCCAGGCAATGACCATCTCCAAAAAGGGATAATCTAATATCTGCACTTGACATTTAATGTTGTTACCATCATTGAATCCCCCACTACCAACATCCTGGAAGTTACCATTGACCAGAAACTTGACTGGGCTCACCATGTAAATACAATGGTTATAAGAGCAGATCAGACGATAGGAAAACTATACAGCGAGTAACTCACCGCTCAGCAAATGAATCTATGACTTTGAACTCACCTCTTGACTTTCCAAAGCGTGTCCACCATTGACAAGGCACAAGATGGATGTGATGGAATATTCCTCACTTGCATGGATGAGTGCAGCTCTTACAACACTCAAGAAGCTTGACACCAGGATAAAACAGCCCACTTGATTGGCACCACATACACAAGCGTCCACTCCCTCCATCACTGATGCTCAGTAGCAGCAGCGTGCACTGTCTCCAAAATGCACTGCAGAAATTCACCAAAGATCTTTAGCACTTCCAAATCTGCACCATTTCCATCAAAAAGACAAGGGCAGCAGATACTTGGGAATGCTACCACCTGCAAGTTCACCTCTAATGTATCCACCATTCTGACTTGGAAATGTATTGCTGCTGTCGCTGGGGTCAAAATCCTGGAATTTCCTCCCTAATGGCATTGTGGTCTGTCTGCAGTATGTAGACTGCAGCAGTTCAAGAAGACAGCTCATTACCATTTTCTCAAGGGCAACTCAGGACAGGTAACAAATGTTGGCCAGCCAGCAACGTTCATGTTACACAAGTAAATATTTTTAAAAACTGTCTTTATGGCAAGAATATTCACTCGGCCCTCATGTTTTTATGTCTATGTTTGAATTAAGGCTGTCATGAGGTTTGGAGCCTAGTGGCCCTGGCAGAACCCAATATCTTCCATCACCTCACTGATGCTGGACTGATAGAGTGTTAAAGATCTGGATTGGATTTGTCTTGTGTTTACAGGGCATGTCGAGGCTGTTTTCCACATTTTTGGATGGATTCTGGTGTTCTGGCAGCACTTAGACAACGTGGCATGGGTGCAGCTATAGCCACAGTATTGTCTTTTGCTTCATTCATTTATGGCACATTATGGAGTGAATCAAATTGTCGGTGTCTGTTATGTTAGGGATCTTCAAAGGGACTCAGGTATATCATTCACTTGGTCTGTTTGGCTGAAGGCATTTGCAAATGTTTCAGCCTTGACTTGTATACTGATATATTGGTGTCCCTCCTCCAGTTAATTGTTTAATTAACCACCATCATTTAGGATTGGATATGATATGACTTCAGAGCTTGGACTTGCTCCATTGGATGTGGATTGCTAAACTCGAGTTATCACGTGCTGCTTTCACAGTTTAGCATGCATGTTGTCTTGAAATGTATTTTCACCAGGTTGACAACTTTATCTTAGGGAGATGGCTGGTGTCATTCTCCTATATTCTTAATTACACCAGAGTTTGTGCCTTGCTTAGTCTGAATGGTGGAGGGGAGGCTGTGCTGTTATAAGTTATTGTTGAATGCAGTGCTGCTGACGACCAACAGTGCTTTGTGGATGCAAGGTTTGAGCTTCTCGATTTGTCTGAATTTATTCCATATAGCATGATGGTATTGTCAGCAGGCCCTTCCAGTTTTTTCATTATTATTTAACTTTTCTGAAGTGATTTGATACAATTGAGTGGCTTGCTAAGCTGTTTCAGAAGGCAGATGTAAGTTAATCATAATTGTGGGTCTAATGTCAAATATAGGCCATATCAAGTAAGGACCAGGTGGGATTTTCAGACAATCCAGTCATCCTGTGATCATTTAATTTACTGATACTAGCTTTTTATTCCAGATATTATTAAATTTAAATTCCCCCAGCTGTTGTGAGGGGGTCTGAATTCATGTTTCTGAAGCATTGATCGAGGCATGTATGATACCATATCCCTAAATGTAGCATATTGAGGGAGTGAATTACCTGAGAAATTAACTATTTCTCTACAGTTGCTGCCTTACTTGCTGAGTGTTTCCAGCAATTTCTTTTTTCATTTGTTTCCAGCATCTGCAATGTTTTGCTTTTGTAAGATTGAAAGATAATCTTTTCCCTCTTGGGAAAAAAAGGACTGAGGACATGTGAGTACATAAAGGTTTGGACAAACTGAATCTGTGTAAATTCTTCTGCTATGTACATAATTTGAGCACAAAGAATCAAATTAACAGATTAGGAATAACAATCGAAAATTTAAAAATGTACCAGAAGGTATATTTTTACTAAAAGGATTTTGAATAAGGGGAATACAAATTACTGGCATGATTTTGGGCAATAGCAAATTTTAATAGATTTCCAGAAGGAATTAGACAGGGTATTGTCATTGAATGGCTTTCAGGATATTATCAGCCCACCAGGGGAATACTGTGAATGGGTGGGCTGGTGAGGCTAAAAGTCGTTTCTTGTCTGAGACCACTTACCATAACTGAGCATTTTAAAATGTTTAAAACTGACTTTTAATGCTAACTGTAGTGAATAATACGTCAACTATAGATTTCCAAGAATGAACAGGTGCTGTGAGTTTTATCCGAGATAGCACTAATTTATTGACAAAATATTTCTTGTTCCAAAATATGTACTTTGTATCCATGGTAAATTCTGACTGTTTTTATTCACCCTCTCCGATTAATATGGATTAATGTTGTTGACTGTGTTTATTACTAATCACATATTTATATAGCTAGGGATTCTGAAGAAATTTGGTATTATTGTACTGGAAATACCCCCCTCCATTCCAGTTATAAAGGATCTAAACTTCCAGGGGAAAATGGAGATCTAAAGGCCTATTTCATTCAAGTAAATCTGCTTTCTATTCCTAAGCTTAGTTCTCAGTATCAATTCATTTATTAACCCTTGTTTCAATGAACTTTGGTTATTTTTATAAACAGCTAACACACAACTTTTGCCAACTGCCTCCTGTAAATCCTAACAAATTTAAATTAATTTTACAATCATCATATGACAACTTAATTATTTTTGACGTCCTGTTGACCTTATTTCAAAAACTAACTTATGGCCTCTCTATGTCCTGTCAATGATTATTCCAGCTTCTTTAAGATGCTGTTGAATACTTTAGTTTCTGTTAATGTTATTCTTAAGAGGATTTTAACTTCCAAATCCACAAATATTTGAATAATGTTTGACATTATTATGAGCCCGGTTAGAAGGGTGCACTGTTTCATTTTCTCCTCCTTCAGTAGTCACAAAAAAATAAATTTAACCAGTTTCATGATATGGCCAACGAAACTCACTTCTTTACCATCCGCAGATCCATGTACCTGCGAGGCCGGCCCCAGAGCCCCTTGTTTTCTCATTGATTCATCAGGTCTGATCGCGCAATCTTGCGATAGATAGCGGATTCACTTTATAGCAGTATCTACACATTACATTATCCTGGGAATTCCATGCTTCCCATCCCTGGCAGATAACAAGGTCTGTCACTATGCCAGGTTTAGTATTAAGAACAAACCAGCCAGGTTTGTTGAATCAAGAACTGTTTCATTGCCAAAAACCAGCTTATTCAAATAAAGATACAAAGATTACTGACAAACTTGTTTTGGATTGAGCAAATATAAATTCATGCATTCATTCCTTTAAAAACACACTAACATGCACAAATCTGAGAAGAAACAAAAAAAGACTGCAGAATCTGAGCTTTAAAGTAGTTTGGCCAAGAAAATAGTTAAACTCATGAAAAAGAATAATTTGCAAATGGTTCTAATTCCAGTTATTCTTCACACACAATTTGCTAGCAACAGACTGGCTTCCTGGAATGGTTGTAGTTGGATGAATTGCTTTTTCTGGAGATGATGGAATAGATTCCAACAAATTCTGTCCAGGAATCCTCCACAAGTAGTATAGCTGACTTCTGGTGAGGTTTCAGCTCATATGTTTTGCTGAGATGAATTGCAAAGAAAGAGCAGCTCTTTCGGAAGAAAGTAAGAAAATTCTCTCACTGATTTCAAAAATGCAATAACCTTGTTCCACACACAAACTGGGCAATATTCTCTTCTCTGAAAGTATCCAGAGTATGACTCCATGTAGACTCCTTGGCTTTACAGCAACATTGTTGCTGCTATAGCCAGTGCCTTTTCCTTAGCAAAGTGCCCTTTGTTTCAAAGTTCAAGATATATGTTATGTGTCCACATAATTTTTAAAATAGTGTTTGGATTACATCTCTTGATAACACTATCATCAAATCACCCATAACACACTCTAAATTTATCATGTTGAATTTTGTACTACACAATTCTGAGAAATAGTCACATTAATCTGCTGTTCACAGTAATCTGTACATAGACTCTTAAACAAGCAGAGAAGAAAATGCATTTCATTTGCTGTTGTATTATTATTGTAACCAACAAATACTTTGCACTCATCATCCTTCAAATATTGTTTACATATTTGTTTATGGGCGATCAGTTTTCATTGAAAAGAACAGGGAAATGGTCATTCACTTCTGCTTTACTAGGTTTGCAATCAACTGTGCACAGTTACCAATTCAAAACAGTAAGTGAAGAAGAATAGCTTACATGATGACAGCTGCTGCACAGAGTTTTCTGCAAACAATTGGGGCTCATCACATACTATCACTGAAATCAAACCACTTGTGTATCAACTGAGACCTAAGAGGATTTTCACACAATCCTGTTTTCAGCAAAACTGCCCTGAAACTCACCTAGATCATGGGATAGTAATTGGATAAGGACCAATAATGGAATGAAAACCACTGTGCACTATTAATTTGCACTCTTTCTTTGCAGTACAATCAGCAAACAAACTTGATGCAACCTGCTCATTATAATGATGGTAATGCACAGCCACTGCTGACAGGCCACAGATCTCAGTAGGGGACCCAAGTTCATCACTTCAAGTTGGTCCCACACTACTTAAAGAAAGCTTGTAATTCTTACAGGATAGGTGTTTTCTAGTTGTAGCAGACACTGGAAGTAATTGGGAATGAGTTCCTGCACAGGAAGTGAAATACAAGTTGTTCTGTTCTAACGTGCATTTCATCAAAGCAAATTCACTGTAACGCGATTGATGAATTGGGAACGCTGTTTCTATGGTGCAAACTTTTAAAACATGTCTTGGCTGTAAAGTGATTGCAGCATCAACATTTTAAGTGCTATAGAAGAATACCATTGCATGATAGAAGAACTGATAGTAACTGCACAGAGGCCAGTATCCCATCACCAAGTCACCGTTTATTTACTTGTCCACACTACATTGGCTGTGACCAGCCAGCTCAGAGTCCGTTCTCTGAACTGATGAGATGCCAAATCCCCTGTTTATGTCTTTTTTCTTTATGGCGGTCAGGTGCAGCTGAACACAGCCCAGAGAAACAAAATAGGAAGGCAACGTCTCCAATTGAGAGAAATGTGACCAGCCAGCTTGGAGTCAGTCTCTTGTACTGGGAAGATTCTAAATCCCCTATTTATATATTTTTTAAATCCCCCACACTACTGCCAAACAGCGGCAGAGCTTACTTCTCCCCAGAACCCATGTTGTGTGCATGCAGGTGTAGGATACAGTGAAGACATAACGAGTGCAGAAAACTTTATTTATATTCCACCACCAGGAAGACAAAACACCAGAGTGGCCAGTTACAAGCAGTGCCCTTCTTATTAAGGGCAATGTTTAAGTGAATGAAAAAGTTATTAAATCAACTTAGGCAGGGTTAAATCAAAATAGAGTCAGAAGGGAAAATAAAACACTCCACATCCTGCAGTGGTCACCTTTCCCTGAAAACCACAAGGGTGTTGGTAGACACCGTGTGCTCCTTCTCCAGGGAATACCCTGTTTATATTTTTTTTTCTTTTATTAAGCCCCTTAGGCAGTAGTGTTTATTTTTCCAAGCACTCATGTCGTGTGTGTGCAGATGTAGGACACAGTGAATGAACAACGAGTGCATAAAAGTTTATTCATATCCCACACCAGGAAGAAAGGAAACACTGGAATGGCCAGTGACAAGCAATGCCCTCCTCATCAAAGAGCAATGCTGCGTGACCAAAAAAGTGAAGGGAAGGGCAGGGATTAAATCAAAATAGAGTCGGAGGGGGGAATAAAACACTCCACAGCCCACGGTGCCCACCTTTCCCTGAAAACCTCAAGGGTGTTGGTGGATACCGCGTGCTCCTTCTCCTGGGACACCCCGTTCATATTTTTTTTAAATCTAAATCCCCTGTTTATATTGGTAAGCCAGGGCTTCGTGTTTAGCCCAAGTTAACAACCCCTATCAAGGATCCTGTACTCAACGAGTCTACCTGGTTCCAGTCACTACATCCCATGTTCCCTGCCTCCAATTTTGCTCCTGCCCCATTTGCGAGGTAACAGTTTTCAGGTGATCCACATGTTTGTTCAGGACTGCCTGACCTACCTGAACTTTGTAAGTCATTGGACTTGACCTCTTGTCAACCTGGTCTTGTATCCATACATGACTATCCCTGTGGTTCCGGCACCAATTTTGTCCCCCAATGAGAGGAGGCACATGGCTGGCATTGGTGTCATTGCTGCCATTTTATTTCCAACCTCACCCCCAAATATGCGAGTATCAAGTTTGACTTGGTGCAGAGTCTTCTCCCCATCAGTAACTCCACTGGAGCTATCCTTGTAGTTGCATGAGTGGTGGTCCTATAATCGAACAGGAAGCAGGACAGTTTGGCATCAAGTGATGCTGTAGGCTGCTTCTTTAAGCCTACCTTCAACATTTGGACTGATGTTTCTGCCAGACCATTGGACGATGGGTGGTGATGAGAAGCTGTCCTTATGTGCCGAATGCCATTCGCCTTTAGGAAATACTCAAAATCTTTGCTGGTAAATGATGTTCCATTGTCCGCGACCAATATTTCCAGGTGTCCATGTATCATGAACGATGCTTGCAGCTTCTCAATTATCATTTGAGTTTGCCGAACGAACGTTATGCCCATCCAACCACTTTGGGCATCCACAGTGACCAGGAATATTGAGCCCATGAAAGGGCAGGCATTGTCGACATGTAACAGAGTCCAGAGTTTACCCGGCCATTCCCACGAATGTGGGGGTGAAGCTAGTGGCAATATTTGTCTTTGTTAACACTCTGGGCACTGCCCCACCAACACAACTATATCGGCATCCAACCCTGGTCCCCAGACATAACCCCTTGCTAGCATCTTCATTTTGGAACCATCTGAATGACCATGGTGGCGTTCAGCCAGTATCTGATGGCATTCCTTTACTTGGGGCAATCACTCTCGCTCCCCATATTAATATGCTGCCCTCTACGTGGTCTGGTCTTGTCGGGTCCAGAAAGGTTTCAACCCAGTCCTTCTGTTTCCCCCATTACTGCCAACTGTTTTTGTTTTGCTAGGCCAGGATCTTTTTGGGTTTACAGTCAGATATTGTCAGTGGTTATAGGAAGGGGGACCAGGAAGTTTAAGATCAGAACAAACTCTTTAAGGGGGAGTACCACCAGTGGAGTATCTGCCAGTGGGAAGTGGCTCAAGGCATCCGCATTAGCCAATTGGCTTCCTGGATGATCTTCTAACTTGTACTTGTAAGCGTGGAAAATAAGGGCCCAACGCTCAATTCTATCAGGAGATATGGACACCACCATGTCTTCCTTCAGTAGCCCTAGCAGGGGTTTGTGATCTGTAACTATGACAAATTCACATCTGTAAGGGTACTGTTGGAACTTTCTCACACCAAAAATGACTGCCAAACTTTCCTTCTCTATCTGGGCATATTTGCATTCAGCATCACCCAAAGTCCAGGAAACATGTGCTATTGGCTGTTCCTCTCTATTGGGCCACGGGTGAGCCAAGATAAGCCAATACCGTATGGGGAGACATTTCATGTCAGTACCATCTCTCGCTTCAGATCATAGTGGGCCAACACCTGAAATGACAATAGCTGCTTTTTCATTTCCCTAAAGGCTACTTCTTGGCTACATAACCATTTCTAAGACTGACCTTTTAAAAGCAGGTGGAAGAGTGACACTATTGAGGTCAGTTACGTATTAATTTTCATAATAATTCACTAACCCAAGCAAAAGCCTAAGCTACGGCACAGACATGGGAGCCAGGGATTCTTTGACTGCTCTCACTTTATCTTCCAATGGGTGTAACTGGGTTTTGTCAACTCTGTAACCCAAGTAGGTCACTTAGGCTGCCTGTAGCGCATGTTTTATTCCCTTCTAAGGCATACGCCTGCCTGAGAGAAACATTTAAGCACTATTTCCAAGAACTCTTTATTGGTCTTCCTGGTTATTAACATGTCATCCAGATAAACAGCAATCTGGTGTAGCCCTTTAAAATGTTCTCCACGGTCTGCTGGAAAAGGGCGCCGGCTGATGATATCCCAAATGGCAGTCTTGTATATTGGTATAAATCCTTACGGGTGTTAAGTGTGGCATATTTCTGGAACTCCTCATCCAGTTGCACTTGCAGGTAGGCATGACTCGTGCTTCGTAAAGGACAGCCCCCTCCCCCTGCCAACTTGATGTATAAGTCCTCCATGCAAGGAATCAGGTATTTATCCAGCCATGAGAAGCCGTTGACTGCTTTCTTAAAATCCTCACAAACATGAACTGAGCCATTAGGTTTCATTATTGCTACAACTGGTGCTGACTATTCCTCAAACTGCACTGGTTTGATGAGTCCTTCACTCTCCAGCTTCCTGATTTTCACCTCTAATTTTGCTTGCAAGGCAAATGGCATCAGTGGAGCCTTGCAAAATTGCAGAATTGCTTCCTGGTCAACTTGTAAAGTGGTTGTGGCCCCTTTGGTATTCCCAATCCCTTCCTGAAAAACTCCTGGATATTTCATTAGGACTTCACTGAAGCATCCATTTTATAATCGAAAAATGTTGAACCAATATAGGTGAATCTTTCCCAGCCAATTCTGCTCCAATAGGCTTGGGTCCGAACCTCTTGCTACCATCAGTGGTAACTGCACTAACTGTTTCTCATAGAAGACCGGAACCAAAGCCGTAACCTTAATCTGCAATGGTTCCCCAGTGAATGTTCTCAGACTGGCTGAGGTGTTGTGCCATCTTAAGTATTGAAGTTCTGAGTGAATCTTGTCAATGACAGGTTCTGCAATCACAGATGCAGCTGGGCCAGTATCGACTTCCATGGGACCTGGGTGACCATTTATCCAAACATTAAATTTTAATCAGTTCTGATTTGGATGTCGGTAAGCAATTTAATTGTACCAACCCCCAGGGTGATTTTCCAGGGTGGTCACTCTCTTGGGTAGCAGCCTATGAGTTTTCTTACTCAAGTCAGGCTTGTAGGACTCCTTTGCTGTCTCGAGTCCACATACCGGCAGCAACTAAAATGCCTTGTTGGCCTGGATCCTAAAGAATTTTTTAGCCACTTGGCCGAGACTCAGTTTTGTTGTGGGGTTCTGCTGTGGGCTGGCCTAGTGTCCCTCTGCTTAGGATATGCCCTGTATGAGGCTCTGCGATTGCATACACTCACGTGTGTTCCCCAAGCTCAATCGGAGAGGTGAGTGTGTCCATTTCCATTGGGATGCCTTGATCCTCTCATGCTCCACTTATCGCATTTTCCAATGACAAAACCATTTGTAGTGCCTGTTTGAATTCCAGTTGGGCTTCAGCTAATAGGTGCCTCTGCATCATTACATCATTAATCCTACATACCAAATAGTCCCTCAGCATTTCATTCATGGTTTACCCAAAATCACATGCCTCTGCCAGTCATCTTAACCTCATAAAAAATCCCAATACGGATTCCCCCAGTTCTCTAACAGCCGAGTAAAACTGATAGCACCTCAGAATTAGAGGAGATTTGGGGTCATAATATTCCTTAACTTGGTCACCTCTTGGAAGGTTTTAGTGTCCGGCGCCTCTCAGAAGGTTAAGCCCCATATAACAGAAAATGCTGTAGATCCATAAGCTGTCAGAAGGATCACTTGTTGCTTTTCGTCTGGCCCAATGTCATTTGCCCGGAAAAGACATTGCATTCTTTCCACATTCTGGGCCCAGTCTTGGACAGTGGGATCGACTGAGTCAAGCTTCCCAAATAAAGGCATAATTCCAGAAATGCTTACACTAACTCCAAAATGACTCTTGCGAGCAAATGTTCTTTAGGCACGTCCTGTTTTTGCCACTGAAATAACTGCACAGAGGGCGGTATTCCATCACCAGGTCATGCTTTATTTACTTGTGCACAGTATACTGGCTGTGACCAGACAGGTCAGAGTCAGTCCTCTGGACTGAGGAAATTCTAAATGTCTTGTTTATATATAATTTTTAGCAGAAAACTTTATTCATATTCCATCATCAGGAAGAAGAAAAAACACTGAGTGGTCAGTGACAAGCAGTGCCCTTCTCATCAAGAGCAATGCCGAAGTGAACAAACAAGTGAAGGGGAGCGTAGGGATCATCCCCTGTAGATTTTTTTTTCTTTGGTTTATTTTTCAGGGTCAGTCCCCTGAACTGAGGAGATTCTAAATCCCCTGTTTATATTTGTTTTTATGAAGACAAAGGAAGGCAATGTATTTTTCCTTCCCCCAGACCACCGCCAAGCAGCGGTAGAGCTTCTTTTCCCTAGCACTCATGTTGTGTGTGTGCAGGTGTAGGACACAGTGAAGAACAACGAGTGTAGACATCTTTATTCATATTCTACCACCAGGAAGAAAGGAAACACCCAAGTGGCCAGTGACAAGCAGTGCCCTTCTCATCAAGGGCAATGCCTAAGTGAATAAAAAAGTGAAGGGGAGGGTAGGGATTAAATCAAAATCCCCTGTTTTTGTTTTGGTCCAGCTCCCTCAGAGCCAGTCTTCCCTTGTTTTTTTTTATTTAACCCCCACACTAGCGCCTAATTGCGGTAGTGCTTATTTTTTCCCCAGCACCCATGGTGTGTGTGTGCAGGTGTGAGACACAGTGAGAGACACAAAGTGCACAAATCTTTATTCAATTTCCACCACCAGGAAGATAGGAAAACACCCAAGAGGCCAGTGACAAGCAGTGCCCTTCATAAAAAAGGCAATGCTGTGTGATCAAACAGTGAAGGGGAGGGCAGGGATTAAATCAAAATCCCCTGTTTCTTTTTGGTCGAGCTCCCTCAGAGCCAGTCTTCCCTTGTTTATTTTTTTCCTTTTTTTTTTTTGTTATCCCCACACTACCACCTAAGTGCGGTGGTAGTGCTTATTTTTTACCCCCAGCACCCATGGTGTGTGTGTGCAGGTGTGAGACACAGTGAAAGACACAAAGTGCACGAATCTTTATTCAATTTCCACCACCAGGAAGATAGGAAAACACCCGAGTGGCCAGTGACAAGCACTGCCCTTCACATCAAAGGGCAGTGCTATGTGATCAAAACAGTGAAGGGGAGGACAGGGATTAAATCAAAATCCCCGGTTTTTTTATGGTCCAGCTCCCTCAGAGCCAGTCTTCCCTTGTTTATTTTTTTTTCTTCTTTTTTCCTTGGCCAGTGACAAGCAGTGCCCTATCTCCTGTTTGTTTTTTTTTCTTTTTTCCCCCACACTACGAACTAACCGCGGTAGTGCTTATTTTTTCCCCAGCACCCATGGTGTGTGTGTGCAGGTGTGAGACACAGTGAAAGACACAAAGTGCACAAATCTTTATTCAATTTCCACCACCAGGAAGATAGGAAAACACCCGGGTGGCCAGTGACAAGCACTGCCCTTCACATCAAAGGGCAGTGCTATGTGATCAAGACAGTGAAGGGGAGGACAGGGATTAAATCAAAATCCCCTGTTTTTTTATGGTCCAGCTCCCTCAGAGCCAGTCTTCCCTTGTTTATTTTTTTTTTCTTTTTTTTTGTTCTTAGGCAGCTAGTCCAGGGACTGTCCCTTCAAGGAGGAGAGTCCTTGCACGTGCGCATTCACTCACACTAATCCAACTCTCAATAGGGAAAAACACCCAAGTTGCCAGTGACAAGCACTGCCCTTCGCATCAAAGGGCAGTGCTGTGTGATCAAAACAGTGAAGGGGAGGGCAGGGATTAAATCAAAATCTGCTGTTTTTTTTGTCCAGCTCCCTCAGACCCAGTCTTCCCTTGTTTATTATTTTTTCTTTTTTTTCTTGGCCTGTGACAAGCAGTGCCCTATCTCCTGTTTGTTTTTTTTTTCTTTTTTTTCCCCCGCACTAACGGCGGTAGTGCTTATTTTTTCCCCAGCACCCATGGTGTGTGTGTGTGCAGGTGTGAGACACAGTGAAAGACACAAAGTGCACAAATCTTTATTCAAATTCCACCACCAGGAAGATAGGAAAACACCAAGGTGGCCACTGACAAGCACTGCCCTTCACATCAAAGAGCAATGCTGCGTGATCAAAAACAGTGAAGGGGAGGGCAGGGATTAAATGAAAATCCCCTTTTTTTTGGTCCAGCTCCCTCAGAGCCAGTCTTCCCTTGTTTATCTTTTTTTGTGTGTGCAGGTGTGATACACAGTGAAAGACACAAGGTGCACAAATCTTTGTTCAAACACTCCTGTTTATTTTTTAAATTATTTTTTTTATAATTCCCTGTTTATTTTTTTTATTTTTTTAAATTTAACCCCCACACTGCCAACTAAGTGCGGTAGTGCTTATTTTTTCCCCAGCACCCATGGTGTGTGTGTGTATACGTGTGAGATACAGTGAAAGACACAAAGTGCACGAATCTTTATTCAATTTCCACCACCAGGAAGATAGGAAAACACCCGGGTGGCCAGTGACAAGCACTGCCCTTCACATCAAAGGGCAGTGCTGTGAGATCAAAACAGTGAAGGGGAGGGCAGGGATTAAATCAAAATCCCCTGTTTTTTTCTGGTCCAGCTCCCTCAGAGCCAGTCTTCCCTTGTTTATTTCTTGTTCTTTTTTTACTATCTTTTTTCTTTTCTTTTTTTTCTCCTGTTTCTTCTTTTTATTTTTTTTATTTTTTTTAAAACCCCCACATTATCACCTAAGTGCGGTGGTAGTGCTTATTTTTCCCCAGCACCCATGGTGTGTGTGTGCAGGTGTGAGACACAGTGAAAGACACAACGTGCACAAATCTTTATTCTATTTCCACCACCAGGAAGATAGGAAAACACCCGAGTGGCCAGTGACAAGCACTGCCCTTCACATCAAAGGGCAATGCTGTGTGATCAAAAACAGTGAAGAGGAGGGCAGGGATTAAATCAAAATCCCCTACATTTTTTTTGGTCCAGCTCCCTCAGAGCCAGTCTTCCCTTGTTTATTTTGTTTTTTTTTTCCTTTTTTTTTTTTGGTCCAGCTCCCTCAGAGCCAGTCTTCCCTTGTTTATTTTTTTTTCCTTTTTTTTATTAACCCCCACACTACCACTTAAGTGCAGTAGTGCTTATTATCGCCTGTTTATTATTTTTTTTCTTTTTTTTAAAAATTTAACCCACACACTACCGCCTAACTGTGGTAGTGCTTATTTTTCCCCAGCACCCATGGTGTGTGTGTAGGTGTGAGACACAGTGAAAGACACAACGTGCACAAATCTTTATTCAATTTCCACCACCAGGCAGATAGGAAAACACCCGAGTGGCCAGTGACAAGCACTCCCCGCACATCAAAGGGCAATGCTGTGTGATCAAAAACAGTGAAGGGGAGGGCAGGGATTAAATCAAAATCCCCTTTTTTTTTGGTCCAGCTCCCTCAGAGCCAGTCTTCCCTTGTTTTTTTTTTCTCCCACACTACCACCAAAGTGCAGTAGTGCTTATTTTTTCCCCAGCACCAATGGTGTGTGTGTGCAGGTGTGAGACACAGTGAAAGACACAAAGTGCACAAATCTTTATTCAATTTCCACCACCAGGAAGATAGGAAAACACCCGGGTGGCCAGTGACAAGCAGTGCCCTACACAAAAGACAATGCTGTGTGATCAGTTTTTAGATTTGTTTATTTATTTATTCTTTTTTTTTCTTCTTTTTTCTTTTTATTTAACCCCCACAGTATCGCCTAACTGCGGTAGTGCTTATTTATCCCCAGCACCCATGGTGTGTGTGTAGGTGTGAGACACAGTGAAAGTCACAACGTGCACAAATCTTTATTCAATTTCCACCACCAGGAAGATAGGAAAACACCCGAGTGGCCAGTGACAAGCACTGCCCTTCACATCAAAGAGCAGTGCTGTCTGATCAAAAACAGTGAAGGGGAGGGCAGGGATTAAATCAAAATCCCCTGTTTTTTTTTGGTCCAGCTCCCTCAGAGCCAGTCTTCCCTTGTTTATTTTTTTTTTTTGGTTTTTTTTTTCTTTCGTTTTGCAAATGCCCACCCACTCCTGTTTATTTTTTTTATATATTGTGAAGGGGAGCCATCCCTGTGTATTTTTTTTTTCTCTAATTTTTCTTCCATGGTGTGTGTGTGCAGGTGTGAGACACAGTGAAAGACACAGTGCACGAATCTTTATTCAAATTCCACCAGCAGGAAGATAGGAAAACACCCGGGTGGCCAGTGACAAACACTGCCCTTCACATCAAAGGGCAGTGCTGTGTGATCAAAAACAGTGAAGGAGAGGGCAGGGATTAAATCAAAATCCCCTGGTTTTTTTTGTTCCTGCTCCCTCAGAGCCAGTCTTCCCTTGTTTATATTTTGTTGTCTTTTTTTTCTTTTTTTTTAGGCAAACACCCGGGTGGCCAGTGACTAACACTGCCCTTCAGGGTCTCCTATTTATTTATTTATTTATTTATTTTTATTAACCCCCACACTACCACCTAAGTGCAGTAGTGCTTATATTTTTTTTCCCCCAGCACCCATGGTGTGTGTGTGCAGGTGTGAGACGCAATGAAAGAGACAAAGTGCACGAATCTTTATTCAAATTCCACCACCAGGAAGATAGGAAAACACCCGGGTGGCCAGTGACAAACACTGCCCTTCACATCAAAGGGCAGTGCTGTGTGATCAAAAACAGTGTCCTTTTTTTTCCCTCACACTACCACCTAAGTGTGGTAGTGCTTATTTTATCCCCAGCACCCATGGTGTGTGTGCACAGGTCTGAGACACAGTGAGTGACACAAGGTGCTCGAATCGTTATTAAACTTGGAGTTCCCTTTTTATTTTTTTTAATTTTCTTTTTTCTCTTTTTCTTTCCTTTTTTTTCTTTAACCCCCACACTACCACCTAAATGCGGTAGTGCTTATTTTATCCCCAGCACCCATGGTGTGTGTGTGCAGGTGTGAGACACAGTGAAAGACACAAAGTGCACAAATCTTTATTCAATTTCCACCACCAGGAAGATAGGAAAACACTTTTTCTTTTTTTTTCTTTACAGTGAAAGACACACAGTGCACGAATCTTTATTCAATTTCCACCACCAGGAAGATAGGAAAACACCCGGGTGGCCAGTGAACACTCGTGTTTTTTTTTGTTTTGTTTTTTTTTCTTTAATCTCCTGTTTATTTTTTTTTAGAATCCTGTTTATGTATTTTTTTTTTCTTTTTTTATCTTCTTTTTTTATTTTAACCCCCACACTACCACCTAAGTGCGGTAGTGTTTATTTTATCCCCAGCCCTCCCATGGTGTGTGGGTGCAGGTGTGAGACACAGTGGAAGACAAAGTGCACGAATCTTTTATTCAATTTCCACCACCAGGAAGATAGGAAAACATCCGGGTGGCCAGTGACAAACACTGCCCTTCACATCAAAGGACAGTGCTGTGTGATCAAAAACAGTGAAGGGGAGGGCAGGGATTAAATCAAAATCCCCTGGTTTTTTTTGTTCCAGCTCCCTCAGAGCCAGTCTTCCCTTGTTTTTTTTTCCTTTCTTTTTTTTCTTCCCTTGTTTATATATTTTATTAAACAAATTACAAACAAACAGTTTACAAAAAACATTTACAGCTGTACATAAGAGACAGCAATGTTACAAGGGAGAGGAGCAGCATTCAACCATTTTACAGGGAGATGAGGACAAACCTCAAATCCCAGTTCCACTTATGGCAAGACAGTGACAATGACATTTGTACATTAGACAATACCGTTACATACAAAAGTGCAGACAATACAGACCCAGCAAGCTCCCACCTTCCGACCACTCTAAGGCAGCCCACCCCTACCCACCTTCTGGTTCTCGGTCCACCCCATGCTTCCCTTGTTTATTTATTTTTTTTTATTTTATTAAACAAGTTACAAAACAGTTTACAAAAAACATTGACAGCTGTACACAAAAGACAGCAGTTTTACAAGGGAGGGGAGCAGCAAAGCTAGGCCCGAACCCTACTGTTCAACCATTTCACAGGGAGAGGAGGACAAACCTCAAATCCCAGTTCCACATGTGACAAGACAGTGACAATGACATTTATACATTAGACATACAAAAGTGCAGACAATACAGACCCAGCAAGCCCCCGCCCCTCCTACCTTCCGACCGCTCTAAGGCAGCCCGCCCCTACCCACCTTCTGGTTCTCAGTCCACCCCATGCTTCCCTTGTTTATTTTTTTTTTTTTTTTTTTTTTCTCCTGTTTATATTATTTTATTAAACAAATTACAAACCAGTTTACAAAAAACATTGACAGCTGTACACAAAAGACAGCAATTTTCCAGGTGGCCAGTGACAAACACCGCCCTTCACTCCTGTTTATATATTTTTTTTCTTTTTTTTTCTCTTTTTTTTAAATTTACCCCCCACACTACCACCAAAGTGCAGTAGTGCTTTTTTTTTCCCCAGCACCCATGGTGTGTGTGTGCAGATGTGAGACACAGTGAAAGACACAAAGTGCACGAATCTTTATTCAATTTCCACCACCAGGAAGATAGGAAAACACCCAGGTGGCCAGTGACAAACACTGCCCTTCACATCAAAGGGCAGTGCTGTGTGATCAAAAACAGTGAGGGGGAGGGTAGGGTCTTTTTTTTTTTCTTTTTTTTTCCTGGTTATATATATTTTATTAAACAAATTACAAACAAACAGTTTACAAAAAACCATTTACAGCTGTACATAAGAGACAGCAATGTTACAAGGGAGAGGAGCAGCAAAGCTAGGCCCCAAACCCTACCATTCAACCATTTTACAGGGAGATGAGGACAAACCTCAAATCCCAGTTCCACTTATGGCAAGACAGTGACAATGACATTTGTACATTAGAAATACTGTTACATACAAAGTGCAGACAATACAGACCCAGCAAGCCCCCATCCCTCCCACCTTCCGACCACTCTAAGGCAGCCCGCCCCTACCCACCTTCTGGTTCTCGGTCCACCCCATGCTTCCCTTGCTTATATTGGTCAGCCAGGGCTTCCTGATTGGCCCAGGTTAACAACCCCAATCAAGCACATCGTAGTCAATGAGATCTACCTGGTTCCAATCACTACAGGAAGGAAGGTACAAATCAACATTTCAGAGACAGTTTCCATTGTTCTCTAATGCATGTTAAAAATCCTCGTGCAGAAAATAGACAGGAGGGATGAGGCCTCTACTGATCTGGAACAAGCAAACCCTTCACTTATCTGGATGCAGTGCAGGAAGAAATTTAATGACCTCACAGAAGTGGCCAAGGTCACTAAATTCATCATCAAATGCCATTTCCTCACAAATAGATGGAAAGATGCATTGAATTAGAAGAGAAAGATAGACGTCAGAAAGGAAATGTAAGAACAGAAATCTCATAATTAAAAAGATGCAAACACTGTTAGGTGCTAGTCTCAACTTGCTACAAGTTTAATTGGCAATTTTAGTTTGACTAAATCACCCATCACCTTGTGGTAATTCATTATTCACGACCAGTTTTCCCTTGCCACACCTTCTTGCACAATTTACTAGCTAATAAGTAAGCACATTAAATTTTGGCAGGAGACTTTTGGCCAAAATTTTCAACTTGACAAGAAGTTAAATCATGTGACACTTCAGATATTTTTGATGCCACAACTTAAAACTCAATAGTAGGGATTGAAGATATATCTTTGGAAGGAGTTAGTGGGTACCACCATTTTACTAAAGGTCGGTTATCCTACCTTCCTTAAATGTTCTATTAATCAGATAACTTTGGATTGGAACTAATTAATTTCAGTAAATTACAAATTTTTACAATACCTTGAGACAATTTTCATTTTCAGAATATGAGTTTACTCAGAAAACATATAAAGCAAAAAGAGGATGGTCACAAAAGGCAACCTTAAAGAACATTCAACAAAGAAAACTAAATACCCAGACAGGGGCAAGAGATCTTGTCCTTCCTTAAAAAGTAGATTGAATACAAAAAGGATTAAATAGTAACAATTTCACTGTGAAGTTCAAAAGCTAGTATATTACTGTTAATTGTCAAGTGGTCTAACTGCCACTATAACCAGGAACAGAGTGACAATGCTGTGATATAGCATAATGACAAAATTTATTCTGTTGCATTATTTCTTATCAGTAGTTGATAAAACTATGTGTAAAACGGAAGAAGATAGCTGTAAGTTATTTCTAACCAAAACAGAGGTATAAACCCTTCAGACTAAGATTTTGCTTTGTTTAGAACTGAATATATACAAAATCTATGGAATAGAAATTGGTTATTTGTCATCTTTAACACTTGCAACACAAGGGGCAGACTTAATCTTTTATTCAATAAGCAGAAGATTGTTTTGCCATTTTTGACATCACTGACGAGGGGAAAAACACTCCGACTACGAGCAGTGTTCCTGACAAAAAAAGGATTGATAGAGGGAAAATAAGAGGTAATTTATGTAACTGCTTACATTTTATGTACCAAAAGATGCAGTGCAAGTTTGATTTACAGTAGCTGTCAGTAAAGATTTTAAGACTGGTTTATTTGGACTCAATTGCTGATATGTAGAATCAGTTAATTTTGCAAAGTACTGAGCAAATTCTTTTTTTCAAACGAAGGGGACACCAGTCAATCAATCACCGCATTAGCTACAAGCACTTTATCCTGTGATTCTTTTTATTGACTCTTGCTGCTTCAGACCTTCTAAAAATAATAGTTGACTTGATCTTAAAAATTCACTAATGGTATTTTAATAGACGAGAAGGATGTTTTATTTATCTTAAAAAGAAAATATACTCCACTGACCTGACACACAATTGTAATTTTGTGAGGGGAATTTTCCATACAGTTACCAATGTCTGTCAGTTCTTCAATGTGATGATACTTTAAGCTTTGCAATTGCTATATCATTGCAGTTTGGGGGAATAGATATTTTCCATAAAATTCTCAGCAGAAGAAATATGGATTTCTGAACTAACAAAATCAAAAATATGGGCGACACTCCTGAAATGCTGCCAATAAGACAAACATTTATGTTATTACTTCAAGGGATAGAAACTTGACATGTGCTACTCCTTCGATGTTTTTACTTAGATGTTTTAAAGTGTATCAAACTGCAATAAAAGGCCACTAAGAAGCATCAGAAGGGCACACACATTTTTTAAAACCCTGGTGGCACCCAGATTTGAATGAGCGGCTCAAATGTGGCTGGATAAATGCCTTACTTGCATAAAAAATATCAAGGGTAAAGGCATTAAATGCCCTTCCAGGACAAATACCCCCCACCCCTAGCCAGATGGTCCTTTTGCCTGTAAACAGCTTGAATGTATTGAATTACCTCCGGTACAATGCTATAAATACTGTTTAGTGATGGTCAATGTATTTAGCAAATGGATTCTCAAATCACGCTGTTGTAATTTTCTGTTGCATATTTTTGATTTTTAGGTCTCATAGTCCTGTCTTTTGTCGCTATTTTTAATCCAATGCGACACTTGGTTATGGAATATGTAACCATTTTGTAGCAAGCTCTACACTTTCATGTTTATTAATCTTAAGAGTTTGGTGAATTTAAAAAAAACTATTAACAAACAATATTAATATTCCTTTCCTCCTGCCACTTGCAGTGTCCATTATTCTTTGAGGAAAAGAAAGTCAGTTATATTAAGGGACAAAGCTACTTTCTCTTATGGGTAAGATACTATTTGGGAGGTTCGAAGGAAAAGCTAATGGTAGGACAAGATAGTAAGATGTTTTAATTGAGATTATTGATGGAGACATTTTCCTCTTGGTGGCTTTACATCACCATGTATCAATTCCCAGAAATGTGGTTTGTTCCTGTGAGCTGAAAGTTTCTCCTTTATTTTCATCTGATCAGACAAAGTTACGTGAGTTTCAGGATTAACAGTTCCTCAATCTATAATCAAGTCCCCATCAGATAAACCAGCCTTGAGCTGTTACGACTCTCCTTAGATTGGTGAACAGAGACAAGTGATTTACAGGATAACTCAACCAGAAAATTATTATTTTTCGTAATTCATAATATAAAATATGTAATTAACAAGAAAAGATTCATGAATCTTCTCAAAAAGCTGTTTAGAAAATAATGCAATAGGTGGAATGGCAATTTTTTTCAGTCTTACATTAATAGGACTCATATCAAAGTTTATATTGTGGAACAAAAAGAGAATTTGCTGGAAAAAGTCAGAAGGTCTGGCAGTATCTGTGGAGAGAAAAAAAGAGTTAACATTTCGGATCCACTGACCTTTCTCCAGAACAGTTCTGAGTTGAAGTACGTTTTGAAGTGTAATTCCTGTTGTAATGCAGGAAATGCAGCCAGTATATACACAGCGAACTCGCAGAAGCAGCAATATGATGATGACTAGGTAATCTTTGTGATATTGTTTGGAAGATAAGTATTGGCTAGAACACAAGGAATAATTCTCCTGCTGTTCTTCGCAATAGTGCCATGGAATCTGTTATATTCACTCAAGCAGGCAGATGGAAGCTTGATTTAATGTCTGATCTTGAAAGGTGCAGTGTTCCTCAGTACTGCACTGACGTGTCAGCCTTGATTTTTATGCTCAAGCCCTGGATTGGAAGTTGAAGCCGGAATCTTCAAAGATGAGGGTGCTACCAAAAAAGCTATTGGCTGACTCTTAATAGAAGACTTTAGCTACCCCCAGTCTTGCAGGATCATTTTTCTTACCTCAGCCTAAGCCAAGAACAGTGCATGTATTAACTTGATATTCAAAAGGTCACCAATATTCATGCACATCTGTGTCCTCTTGCAGATAGATCTGCACCCTCAGAGCACAGCAAGGTCACCACTGCTAGTGTTGTGAACTTTTTTGAGTTGGGAGCTTTCCAGACTGGAGCAAATGTCAGCTGTAATACCTTCCAAGTTCATTGTCCACTGCTGCATAAAGACTAGAGAAAGGCAGGTCGAACATCACATAATTTTGACAGAAGATCAGGCTTTCCCACAGGATTGTTGACAACAAGTACATGGTTTTACAGGTGCTGTATTTAAATACAGAGATGTACTACAACCTGAATATGCTGTTGGTGAAAGACCATGCTCATCACATCATATTTAAGCAGCAGTCATAATGTATTTATTCTGTATCTGCTGGGCTCTCAGCATTTAAGCCATCAAGTCAAAACAAAGGGTGGCTGCTGGACAACACCAACTGTCACATTGTAAGTGTGACAATGTTACTGTCACTCACCCAGGGCAACTGCTCACTAATCTAAGTAATCAGGTGAAGCAAAGATAGTTGGACTGCTGTCTCACCCTGAAATCACTTTGATTGTTGGTACCACAGCCATAATGACAGCAGTCTTAGCTTGCCTGGCCACAAGCTGTGCTTGCACGGCAACAAACTGTGATTTCATGACAGTAAAATAGATTCAAAGGACTGCCAATGCTGGAAGTCTGATACAAAAACAAAGTATGCTAAAAAAACACAGCAGGTCCAGCAGCACCTGTAGAGACAAAACAAAGGTAATGTCCAAGTTCAATGGCCCTTCATCAGAACTCTGGACTCGAAATGTTAACTCTGTTTTCTCATTATAGATGCTGCCAGACCTGTGTTTCTCCAGCACTTGTTTTTGTTTGAGATTTCATGACTTCTGTTGAGCTTCCATTCCAGCATTCACTTGTTAGATGGTTTCTGATTGTGCTGCAATGGAAGCTGAAACGACAACCATCAAACCTATGGTTTGGTTGGCAAATATTGGTATAGAGTTGGCAACCAGTTCCACACTGTAAATAAAAAGCAGATAGTTTTATACAGTGCTATGTATCAAGTTGGTTTCAGACTTTTTGAAAATAAAAGGTAAAGTTGCCATAATCCTACTTCGGACCATGGAGCTGCTGTCTCATTGGAGTGATGTTTAACCTGAGTGGTTTAACCTGAGCTTCACCACGTCTCGGGTGAGGGAGAGGTTGACAAGGAGAGTCCTTCGTGATAACCTCGGCTGGTGTGGAAACTGAACCCACACTGTTGGCATTACTCTGCATTGCAAACTAGCCATCCAGACAACTGAGCTAACCAATCCCTCTACTTCTTGACAGTAATAATAGGTATGCAAATGCATCAGGCATATTCCATAAATTTGCCTGTCAATTTTTTTTTGTAAGTCCCACTATGAAATTCTTCATTCAGTTCCCTGCTGCAAGACTTCTGTCTAATCTTTTCTTCCATGAAGTTAGCACCTCAGCTATTTTCTCCCTGTCCTGGGTTCATGCCAATCATGCAGTTGACAGCACTGTAGGGAAGCCCAACATTGTTTCAAAGCCATGCTATGCTCAGTCTACATTTCTGCGGTTCATATCCCGCTCTGATCTTATCCTTTAAAGTTTGCTTAATGTCAATATATGTGCTGGTAGGTGTGACTGTGAAATTGGGTGTTGGTCTAGTTTGGAATGTTTAAATTCATTCAGGGATGGGTCTTCACTGACTGGGCCAGCATTTAATGCCCAACCACAGTTACCCTGTAGAAAGTGACTTGAGCTACCATCTTGAACTGCTGCAATCCATTTGATGCAAGTTCATTCACAGTCCTGCCAGTAAGGCAGTTCCAGGATTTTGGACCAGTGATAGTGAAGGAATGACAATATATTTCCAAGTCAAGATGGTGGGTAGCTTGAAGGGAAACTTGCACCTGATGGCATTTCCATGTGTCTGCTGCCTTTGTCATTGTAGAAGATCATGGGTTTGGAAGAAAGTGTAAAGAGCCTTTATGAATTTTTGCAGTGCATTTTGGATATGTCATGCACTGCTGCTACTGTGCAGGGGTAGTGAAGGGAGTGAATGTTTGAGGATGTGGTGACCGTCAAGAAGGCTGCTTTGTCCTGAATGGTGTCAAACTTCTTGAGTGTTGTTGGAGCTGCAAATATCCAGACAAGCAGGAGGTATTCCATCAAACTATTGACTTCTCCTCATGGATGGTGGTCAGGTGATAAAAGTTTCTCACTGCAAGATTCCTAGGTACATGGACTTCTTTTGAATTTGAAGGGTCTCAAATAGCGCTCACATAGTGCAATCATCAGCAACAATCCCACTTCTGACTTTATGATGGAGGAAGGTTATTGATAAAGCAGCTGTAGATGGTTGAACATAGGACACTATCCTGAGGAACTCCTGCAGAGATGTGATGGTTGACCTCCAACAATCACAGCTACCTTCCTTTGTGCTCGGTATGACTCCAACCAGTGGTGAATTGCTCCCTAATACCAATTGACTTCAGTTTTCCAGGGCTGCTTAAGCCACACTCAGTCAAATGTGTCCTTGATATCAAGAGCATTCAGTCTCAGTTCCTCCCGTCAGTTCATCTCTTTTGTCCATGTTAAAACTAAGGGTATAATGAGGTCAGGAGCTGAATAGCCCTGGCAGAACACGAACTGAGCATGTTATTGCTAAGGAAATGTTTGATAGCAATGTTGATGACCCCTTCCATCACTTTACTGATCATTTAGAGTTGATAGGTTTTGAATTATTTTTCCTTTTTTTTTATGTACAGAATGTATCTGGGCAATTATCTACAGTATCAACTAGATACCAATGTTGTAGCTATATTGGAGCGTGGTTAGGGGAGCAGCAAGTTCTGGAGACAAGTCCTCAGTAGTTTTACTGGAATGTTGTCGGAGGCCGTAGTTTTGCACCAGGTGGTACTGTTGTACATCTGAAAGGAGAAAGGCACAAGATGGGATTGTGGTGCAGAAAGGGTGAAAAAGCAACAAATGCATACTTACATTGACTGTATCTTGTAGAAGATATTAAAATATGAGTGGTAAGTGAGATGTGAGTAAGTTGGGGAGGAACCTACTGCCATCTTCTCTTACTTCCCTCCTCTCACTGAGCATGGCTTTAGTTGCAGACACTGCAGTGAATGCCTGCACCATCTTCTTATAGAGATGAGGTTGGTCATCCTTGCCTTTTCCTGTCAGATATCACCGGCTGTTGTGTGGCACTTTTTCCTGTAAAGAGGAGAGTGTGCCACTGAGTGCTGTGCAATGTATTTGGGTCCATGTGCTTGTCATAGTCAAATAATTGACAATGTGTGCAGATAAGAGAAGGGAAAGGAAAAGAGAATTCTGTTAGGCCAGTGATTTTTTTTGTATCTGATTTGACTTTGACTCATGCTATTTCCTTCTCCATTATTCATCTGTTTCTTTCTCAAGCTTTAAATTTGTTTAGTGAAGGAAATGGATTATTGGTGCTCGCTTTCTTTGAAATCCTAAATACCTCCTTGTCCTCCCCACATAGTTTCACCAACTTGCAGGGCAAAAAGGAAAAAGGCTAACTAACAGGGCACACTATGAGATGTCCTGCTCTAGTAAAATATAGGGCATTACTAAATGAAGTTTGTGAAATTGTTAAAAAAATATGGTTCACAAAGCTATGAGCTATCAGAATAGTAAAGCAGTGCCATTTACAGAAATGTTTGCCATTGGTGATAGTAAGAAAGTCTGACTTATGAAGCAATCTGTAAGGTTTAAAGTAGTTTTCTTTTTTCTCAGAGGCGCAACTTATAACTGCATTGGACTTCACATGCTGAGTTAATCTTTCCCAAAAGTGCAAGCTGCTGGAAAAGAAAGATATGTTTACACAGAGCATTCATCCTTGCCTGCAGGAGATGAGTAGTTTAATAATGTTTTTGTCCATCAGCCTTGAGTAGGTGTTTCAGTGCTGATGTTAAAGGTCTTTGGGCTGGTCAATCAGATCTTAATTTCAGTCTCCATAGGAGAGATGAGTGTATTTGGAGCAAAAGAAAAAGATGAACACAAGTATAAATTGGCTCAGTAGCAAACCTTTATTTCTTGACGCATTTAAACTCCCTTTTTTGTGTTCCACATTTGCATTGCAGATATGGTTAACCTGAAATCATAATGCAAAAGTTAAAACCAATAAAACCTCAATCGTCAGGGAGACAAGTAAAAGAAAGCGTTTCATAAACTTATACAAAGAAGAAAAGATTTCTTTAAAAAATCAGAAAATGCTGGAAATACTGACCAATTTGGCAGGAACCTTGGATAAGAGGATAAAGGACGGAGGTTAGTCAGTTCACATCATAGGTTGAAGTTATTTTGGTCATTTTGCTGGATAAGTGATTCAAATTGTTGATTCTGTATTCATACGTATGGAAAAAAGGCAATTATATTATTGGGATATAAAGCAATATTTTGATCCATAAGCCTAGGCCACTGTTGGAATATGGGAGAAAGTGAGGACTGCAGATGCTGGAGATCAGAGCTGAAAATGTATTGCTGGAAAAGCGCAGCAGGTCAGGCAGCATCCAAGGAGCAGGAGAATTGATGTTTCGGGCATGAGCCCTTCTTCATGAATGCAGAAAGTGTGCCAAGCGGGCTAAGATAAAAGGTAGGGAGGAGGGACTTGGGGGAGGGGCGTTGGAAATGCGATAGGTGGAAGGAGGTTAAAGTGAGGGTAATAGGCCGGAGTGGGGGTGGGGGCGGAGAGGTCAGGAGGAAGATTGCAGGTTAGGAAGGTGGT
>NC_057716.1:48726364-48805094 GCF_004010195.1 Chiloscyllium plagiosum | reverse complement strand
CAGCACTGTTGGAATATTGCATGCAATTCTGGTCTCCTTCCTATCGGAAAGATGTTGTGAAACTTGAAAGGGTTCAGAAAGATTTACAAGGCTGGTGCCAGGGTTGGAGAATCTGAGCTACAGGGAGAGGCTGAACAGGCTGGGGCTGTTTTCCCTGGAGCGTCGGCAGCTGAGGGGTGACCTTCTCGAGGTTTACAAAATTATGAGGGGCATGGATAGGGTAAATAGACAAAGTCTTTTCCCTGGGGTCCGGGAATCCAGAACCAGAGGGCATAGGTTTAGGGTGAGAGGGGAAAGATATAAAAGAGACCTAAGGGGCTGGTTTTTCACGCAGATGATGGTACGTGTCTGGAATGAGCTGCCAGAGGAAGTGGTGGAGGCTGGTACAATTGCAACATTTAAAAGGCATTTGGATGGGTATATGATTAGGAAGGGTTTGGAGGGATATGGGCTGGGTGCTGGCAGGTGGGACTAGATTGGGTTGGGATATCTGGTCGGCATGGATGGGTTGGACCGAACGGTCTGTTTCCATGCTGTACATCTCTATGACTCTCTATGACTCTAAGATGGTAATATTGAAGTAAAGTCCAGACTTTTGTGACCTCATCTAGAGTGCTGTTTCTAATTTAAAGGAAATTTGAAGAATATTTCTCGTCAGTATTGCATGGAGAAAGACATGGAAGCTAGAGAACTCTAGGAAATAAATTGTGATGTCTTGAAAAGAGTCCACATGACAGAAGAAGAGGTCCTGAAGATCTTAAAATGTATACAAGTTGTAAATCCCCAGGATATGATCATATTACAGAGGAGGAAGTGCTGGATGTCTTGAAATGCATAAAATGGATAAGTCCCTAGGACCTGATCAGGTGTACCCTATAACTATGTTGGAAGCTAGGTGGAAGTGATTGCTGGGCCTCTTACTGAAATATTTGTATCAATAGTCACAGGTGATGTGCCAGAAGACTGGAGTTGGCTAACATGGTGCCATTGTTTAAGAAAGGTGGTAAGGACAAGCCAGGGAACTATAGACCGGTGAGCCTGACATCGGTGGTGGGCAAGTTATTGGAGGGAATCCTGAGGGACAGGATGTACATGTACTTGGAAAGGCAAGGACTGATTAGGGTTAGTCAACATGGATTTGTGTGTGGGAAATCATGTCTCACAAACTTGATTGAGTTTTTTTAAAGAAGTAACAAAGAAAATTGATGAGAGCAGAGCAGTAGATGTGATCTATATGGACTTCAGTAAGGCGTTTGATAAGGTTCCCCATGGGAGACTGATTAGCAAGGTTAGATCTCACGGAATAAGGAGAACTAGCCATTTGGATACAGAACTGTCGTGTGTTGAAGGATTGTTTTTTTGGACTAGAGGCCTGTGACCAGTGGAGTGCCACAAGGATCAGTGCTGCGTCCACTACTTATTGACATTTATATAATGGATGTGGATGTGGAGAACGTGCAAACTCCACACAGTCAGTCGCCTGAGGCGGGAATTGAACCCGGGAATTGAACATTTAATTCAGATAAATGTGAGGTGTTGCATTTTGGGAAAGCAAATCTTAGCAGGACTTATACAATTAATGCTGAACAAAGAGACTTGGAGTGCAGGTTCACAGCTCCTTGAAAGTGGAGTCGCAGGTAGATCGGATAAGAGAGAAGGTGTTTGCTTTGCTTTCCTTTATTGGTCAGAGTATTGAGTACAGGAGTTGGGAGGTCATATTGCGGTTGTACAGGACATCGGTTAGGCCACTGTTGGAATATTGTGTGGAATTCTGGTCTCCTTATCGGAAGGATATTGTGAAACTTGAAAGGGTTCAGAAAAGATTTACAAGGATGTTGCCAGGGTTGGAGGATTTGAGCAGTAGGGAGAGGCTGAACAGGCTGAGGCTGTTTTCTCTGGACTGTCGGAGGCTAAGGGGTGACCTTATAGAGGTTTACAAAATCATGAGGTGCATGGATCGGATAAATAGACAAAGTCATTTCGCTGGGATGGGGGAGTCGAACTAGAGGGCATAGGTTTAGGTTGAGAGGGGAAAGATATAAAGGAGACCTAAGGGGTAACTTTTTCTCGCAGAGGGTGGTACGTGTATAGATTGATCTGCCAGAGGAAGTGGTGGAGGCTAGTACAATTGCAACATTTAAAAGGCATTTGGATGGGCATATGAATAGGAAGGATTTGGAGGGATATGGGCCGGGTGCTGGCAGGTGGGACTAGATTGGGTTGGGATATCTGATCGGCATGGATGGGTTGGACCGAACGGTCTGTTTCCGTGCTGTATATCTCTATGACTCTTAAGTGTATCCCAGGACATTATGGGAAGCTAAGGAAGAAATTGTGGGTCTCATAGCCGAGATACTCCTATCAATCACAGCCAGGAATGATCTTCCAGAAGACTGGAGGGTGGCTGATGTTGTGCCATTTTATTTTTAAGAAAGGCTGCAAAGGAAAGCCAGGGAACTACAGACTGGTGAGCCTAATGTTAGTCATGGGTAAGTTGTTGGAGGAAATTATGATAGACAGGATCTCCATGCATTTGGAAAAGCAAGAACTGATGAGGGATTTTCAGCATGGCTTTGTACATGGGAAAACTTGTAGATGTCTCGCAAATTTGATTGAGTTTTTTTGAAACGGTAATCAAGAAGATAGATGAAGGCAGAGTGTTTGGCGTTGTCTTCATGGACTTTCACAAGCTTTCAACAGGGTTCTGCACAATGGACTGCTTAGTAAGGTTAGATCTCATGGGATTCATGGGGAACTAATCAACTGGATACACAATTGGCTTCACAGTCGGAGACAGAGGCTAATGGTGAGTGTTGTTCAGAGTGGTGTTCTGCAAGGATCAGTCCTGGGTCTGCTGTTTTGAGTCATTTGTATGAAAGATTTTGATGAGAATATAGAAGGAATGGCTAGTAAGTTTAGATTAGATTCCCCACAGTGTGGATACAGGCCCTTCAGCCCAACATTTCCACACCAACCCTCTGAAGAGTAATCCACCCAGCCCCATTTCCCTCTGACTAATGCACACTATGGGCAATTTAACATGGCCAATTCACCTGACCTGTGAGGCAACAGTACTAACCACTGAGCCACCCTTCCACCCCGTTTATGGATGACACCAAAATTGGTGGCATAGTGGACAGTGAAGAAAGTTATCTAAGAGTACATCAGGATCTTGATCAACTGTGCCAAGAGACCGGTGGATGGCAGATGGAGTTTAATTAAGATAAATGCAAGGTGTTGCAATTTGGTAAGACAAACTAGGGGGCAGGAGTTACACAGTTAATAATAGTGCCCTAGGGAGTGTTGTCAAACAGAGATTTCTAAATGTGGAGGTACATAGTTTCTTGAAAGTGGCGACACAGGTAGACAAGGTGGTGAAAAAGATGTTTGACAAACTTGCCCATCAATTAGAGCATTGAGTACAGGAGTTGGAACAGCTCTACAAGACATTGATATGACCACATTTGGAGTACTGCGTACAATGCTGGAAGCCCTGCTATAAGAAGGATGTTATTAAACTGGAATGTGTGTGAAAAAGATTTACAAGATTGTTACCAACGCTGGAAGGTTTCAGTTATAAGAAGAAACTGAATAGGCTGGGAATTTTTTCCCTAGAGCATAGGAGGCTGAGGGGTGACCTTAGAGAGGTTTATAAAATCATGCGGGGCATAGATAAAGTGAGTAACTGAAGGTGAGAGGGGACTGATTTAAGGGGGACCTGAGTGGCAACATTTTCACACAGAGGATGATGTGTGTATAGAACGAGCTGCCAGAGGAAGTAGCAGAGGCGAGTACAATTACAACATTTAAAAGACATTTGAGCAGGTGCATTATTAAAGGTTTAGAGGGATGTGGGCCAAATGCAGTTAAATGGGATTAGTTCAGTTTCGGAAACCTGGTCACCATGGACAAGTTGGACCAAAGGACCTATTTCCATGTTGTATAATTTTATGACTAACTATTCGAGAAAGTTCAGGAAAAGTTCTGAAACTAATTCCTGAATCACAGTTTCTATACCATGAGGAAACACTGATCTGAATCTTTTGAGAGGGAGTGACAACCACTCAACTTAAACTGTTGTGAGACCCTGAGGAAGTCCTAATGTGCATATATATGTGTGATACTTAGAGTCATGGAGATATAGAGCACGGAAACAGAACTTTCAGTCCAACTTGACCATGCTCACCAAATATCTTTAATTAATTTAGTCCCACTTGCCAGCACTTGGCCTATATCCCTCTAAACCCTTCCTAATCATATACCCATCCAGATGCCTTTTAAATGTTGTAATTGTACCAGCCTCCACCACTTCCTCTGGTGGCTCAGTCCATACATGCACAAGCCTCTGTGTAAAAGGTTGACAGTTGGGTCCCTTTTGAATATTTCCCCTCTCACCTCAAACCTACGCCCTCTAGTTCTGGACTCCTCAACCCCAGGGAAAAGACCTTGTCTCTTTACCCCATTCATGTTCTGTACAATTTTATAAATCTCTATAATGTCACCTCTCAGCCTCTGACACTCCAGGAAAATAGTCACAGCATATTCAGACCCTCCCTCTAGCTCAAACCTTCCAACCCTGGCAATCTTTCAATTGAGAGTTTTTCCCTGCCTGGACATTTTCTTTCATGGATATGAGCATCAATCACCAGGGCTGCATTTGTTGCCTGCCCCTAAAAATTCGTTCAAGAGCTTTTCGGTTTGGGCAACAAACGTTGCCTTTGCCAATGATACCCACATCCCATTAAATAACAAGGAAACAAACAAGTGGTGCTGAGCTTTCTTCTTGAACTGCTGCAGTCCTGTGTTGTTATGGAGGGTACTCCCGAATTTTGACTCATAAACAGTGAAGGCCTATGGCAAGATTCCATACCATAATGGAATCTGATGGCTATATCCATGCAGACTTCAGCCGTTTGCCATATACTACCCTGATTTTATAAATTACTTGTTAAAACCACTCCAACACAATGACACTCCTAACAATGTTTACTCCCCTCAACTTTGCTCCCCCCAACGCATTACTGGTAATGTTCACTCTCTCCCATCCCTCGCACCTCCCAACAATGTTCCATTCTTCTCCCAATAATAACTCCCACAGATGTTCAACTTCTGCTATCAATGTTCATGTATGCTTCATGGCAATGCTCATCATCCTCCTGGCAATCCTCTTTGCCAGCAACTCCTCCTGACAATGTCCAGACCCCTCTTGCATTCCTTTTCCAGACTTGCCTTCTTGATTCCCTGGCTGCTGGTACAGCATTGCCTTTTTGTTAGCTTGGCAATTGTGTAATATGAATGCTCTGATTCCGCAGGAGCTGCCAGATGCAGTTAGCCGAGGCTCAGGCTATCCTGTGAGCAGTGCTGCTGGCCTCTGCATCTCAACCTTAAAAACAAGAGAGAGCAGAGCCTGTAGTGAGCGCCAGAGGTGGAGAAGAGCTCAGTTATGGGAGAGAGAGCACAGAGGGACGATAGGCTACATGGGAAAAGAGGCTGTTAAAAGAGAAAGGCTGTAAAGGTGAGAAGCTGCCTTGGTCAAATTGCTTCCTTCTGTGCTATAACAATTCTGATTCTAGGTAAGAGATGCTGCGCGGGAGAGAGAACGGTTTTAAACCTAGTAAAGTGTACTCAGCTAATTGTGATCCAGAAAAGCTTGAAGATGCCAAGCAAATGAATTCTTTGCAAGTGAACTTGGAGTCTCTAGTTTAAGACTACATAAGTTTAGGAGCTGCTTATGAGAAAAAAATATTATGGAAGCTTTTGTAAGTAATACCATGTTAATGGATTTTCAGAAGGGATTTGATACAATGCCACACCACAGACTTGTGAGGAAAATTATAAATCATGACATAAAAGGGACGTTAGCAACACAAATACAACATTTGCTGAGTGATAAGAAATGATTAGTGATCGTTAGTGGATATCTTTTGGGTTGGTCAGGTTTATAGTGGAGTTCCCCAGGGTCAGCATTGAGACTCTTGCTTTTCGTAATATGTGATAATGATCCAGATCTTAGTGTGCAGCAAGCAATTTCCAAGTTTGAAAATGACATGAAACTTGGAAGAATTGTAAATTGTGAGAAGGACAGTATGGAACTCCAAACGAACATTGACAAGCTGGTGGACTGGATGGTGGCAAATGAGGTTCAATGCAAAGAAGTGCAAGGTGATACACATTGGTAGGAAGAACATTGAAAGACAATAAAAATGAGAATGTATGCTTCTAAACAGGGCGCTGGAACAGAAGGACTTGGGTGTGTATGTGTGCAGATTATTGAAGATGGCAAGACAAATGGAGAGAACAGTTAATAAAACATACAGTGTCCTCAGCTTTATTAATATTAGCATATAGAGTACAAGAAGAAGGAGACGATATTGAATATGTTTCAGATACTTGTTAAACCTCACCGAGAGTATTGTGTACAGTTGTGGGTGCCACTTTATAGGAAGGCTGTTAACTGCATTGGAGAGAGTACAGAAGCAATTTACAAGAATGGTTCCAGGAATCTCAAATTTCAGTTATGAGGATAGATTGATGAAGTTGGGACTGTTCTCCTTGGAGAGAAGAAAGCTGGGAGGAAATTTGATGGAGGTATTCAAAATCATGAGTGAGCTGGACAGATAGGGAGAAGCTGGTCTCATTCATAATTGGAATAAGAATGAGAAGGGATAGATTTAGAGTGATGTCCAAAAGAAGTGAAAAGAAACTCTTCACACAAAATGTATAGGGTGTGGAATGCATTTTCTGGAAATCTGGTGAAGGCAGGCTCAATTGAGGCATTGAATAGGGCATTGGATGATTATTTGGATAGAAATAGTGTGCAAGGAATGGGAAAAAAGATGATTGGCATGAGGGAATGATGCTCAAATTAACAGCCAGTGGAGGCCCAATTGGCTGAATAACTTCCTTCTGATTGTGATCCTTACAGTCAGCCATACATTATGAAGAGGAGGAGGCTATTGTTCAATTTTATGACATTAATGGTAGAAAAATCAATTATTCTGTTCATTATAGGTAAAAATGGCACAACACAAGAACTGTTCCAGAAAACTGAACAGAGGAAAATTATATTGAATCTATTTCACAGAAAAACCTTTCAATGTAAAGAGTCTATGCTGCCGTTGTGCTTCAGATGTGCTTCCTCTCTAATTGCCTGTTCTCAACTGTGCCATATCCCTCTATTCCCTAATATATGCTTCATGGCTTAATTTAAATGTGTCAATGTCATATGTTTGAACCACAGTGGCAATGAATTTTACTTTCCCATCACTATCTGTTTAAAGAAAATAGTCCTGAAGTCTTTATTCGATCAGTCGATATATTTATATCCATTGTATGAGACTCAGCCACAATAGTATATCATACCATTTCATAATTTAAAGATCTCTGTAGGCCTCCATCTGTTTGTAAAAAGTCTTCTGGAGAAAAAGGTCCTGTCTGTTCAATTTTTTCTGATTATTTTATACTATGGTTTTGCAAAATCAAATATTATAATTTTTTCTGCATGTTCTAATTCTTTAATATCCCTTTAGTAGTGAACACAGAACTGCACACAGTATATCAGTAGTAGTTTAACCAAAGCTATATATAAGTTTAATGTTATCCTGGATTTTTTAATTCTCTTTCTCCATCAGTGAATTCCAGCACAGTAAATGCATTAAGGACAAATTTGCAGAAAATGATTTTTTTTGTTTGTTTGTTTGTTCTTGGGATACATGCTCTGTCCTTAGCCTCATCCTCTTCAATGAACCACTGCAGTCTGTGTGGTCGAAGTACTGCTGTCTTGTCATTCTTGATCTTGCATCTAGAAGGACAAGGGTAGCAGATACATGGGTACATCACCACCTGCAGGTTTCCCTCCAGCTATTCACCATCCAGATTTGGAGAAAGTGAGGACGGCAGATTCTGGAGATCAGAGTTGAGAGTGTGGTGCTGGAAAAGTACAGCAGGTCAGGCAGCATCCGAGGAGCAGGCGAATCGACATTTCAGGCTTGAGCGCTTCATCGGGAATGAAGAGCTTATGCCTGAAACATCAATTCTCCTTCTCCTCAGATACTGTCTGACCTGCTGTGCTTTTCCAGCACCACACTCTCCAACCACCATCCAGACTTGGAAGTATATTGCCATTCTTTCAATATCACTGGGTCAGAATCCTGGTATTCCCTCCCTAACAGCATCTACCTACAGCACGTGAACTGCAGCAGTTGAAGGCAGCAACTCACCACCAACTTCTCAAGGGCCCCAAGGGTTGGGCAATAAATGCCGGCCCAGCCAGCAACACTCCCATCTTGTTAATTAATTTTTAGAAAATACACCCACAGTGTTATCAAGGAGGTTCCATGTTTTTGACACAGCATCAGTAGAAAAAAGGCTATGTATTTCAAATCAGGCGAGTGTCTGATTTAGAGGGACCCTTGATAATGCTGGTTTTGCTGTATTTCTGCTGAACTTGTCTTTCTGCCTGGCTGAGTTCATTGATTTAGATGAGATGTCGCCAGAGGCTTGGAAGTTGCTTCTGTATCTTGTATATGGCACAGCCAAAATGTGACATGAACTTATTGCTCCCACTTCGGCCCCACACCTTCCACTCACCTAATCCTCCTGTTCTGACTTCATCCTTGAAGATATCCAAGAACAGCCACTTGGCCAGCCGCTGCAGTTCCATGAGGAAAAGAGAGAGTTGCACCAAATGTCTCAGGATGAAGCACCTTTACTTCACCTGACACTTGCAATGTCGTTCAACAACTATCACTATGTGCACCTTACAAGCTAAAATAGAATTGGGATGCACGTATGAGTGGACTACAAGCAAGCAGGTAAGGGTGAAAGGACAGTTTGGCTGACAACTCCTCAGAAGGTGAGGTTGTCAAAGGATTTGCTACAGGAGTTTCAGATGAGGAATTTAACCAGACATTGTGCAGTAGAATGTTTCTGAGCATGCACAACAAGATGCTTTTTACATTGGTAAACCTGCTAAACACCCTCCTGTCACTGTCAAAGTTGACAAAAGAGTCTAGCTCCAGCAGGTTACAGGTTATCGTGCAGAACTTGAAACAGATGAGGATGAATAGTTCACTTCAGTTTATATAATCATTGTGTGGTTGCATACTGATGTTAATGAAAAGATGAATGAATAGCTTTTATTATATCATAGTGCCTACGGATCACTGTGATGACATTTCACTGGGGAAACAGTGGATTTGTGACAGTAAAGTGAAGTAGTTTAATTGAAACTAGAGCCTGAGCAAGCACTCTTGGAAAATGCATTGGGGAACAGGGAGTTCTGCATGCCTTTCCTCTCAGCCTTTTTCTCTGCAACCTTATGTGGCAGTGCTATGGAAAGTGCAGCTGATCGTCGTGAACCTGGACATCCCCTCCACTTTATTCTGAGGGATTCTTTCTGAGCAGTCGAAGCATTGCCTGGGTAATCTTCTGCACCATGTTCCTAGTGACACCATGCCTATCATTTATGCTAATTATTTACATATGGTCAATTTGTGTTGAAAGAATCTTTGGGAAGCCAAGCTCTGACTTGCAAAGGAGATTTGAAAATGCTGGAGATGGCAGTCTGCATGGGAAGATGGCAATGTGGATGATAACCAGGATCATGAAGGAGATGTTGGCACTGTAATGTGGAGCTAATGCTCTGAGGACATTCTTTCAAATCCCTCCATAATCAGTTGATTATTCTGAATTTGAATCTGACTTTAAAAAAGCTAGTTTAAGAGGAAAGCTAATCTATTGTCAATTGTTGTTAAACAAAAAGCACATCTGGTTTACTAATTCCCTTTAAGGAGGAGAGCACACCCACATCTACATCAACAGAACTGAGGTTGAGAGGGTGGAGAGGGACAATCTGTCCTGGACTTCCCACATAGATGCAACAGTCAAGAGATCACAACAATGCTGCTTCTTCCTCAGGCAGTTCAAGAAATTTGACATGTTCATAAGGACTTCACCAACTTTTACAGATGCACCATTGAAAGCATACTGTCCGGGTGCATAATGGCCTGGTATGGCACCTGCGGTTCTCAAGACCCTAAGAAACTCAAAAGGTCGTGTGCACAGTCCACACCATCATGGAAACCTACCTTCTATCCATGGACTCCATTTACTCAGCTCGCTGCCACAGACAGGCTGCCAACATCATCAAAGACCCATCACACCCCGGTAATGATCTCCTACAATCTCTTCCATCAGGCAGAAGATACAGAAGCCTGAACCTGCAGAACAGCTTCTTCTTGGCTATTATTGGACTGATGAATGGACTCTCTAGTCTCAAATAATGCTGATCTTGTTAACATTGATCTCGCCCAGTGCATGCCCTGTGCAATGTAAACTGTATGCCTCTGTCTGAATCTTTTTGATCTGTACAGCTTTGCTTACAATGATCTGCCTGTACTGCTCGTAAACAAAGCTTTTCGCTGTATTTCGGTACACATGACAGTAAATAAATTAATCCATAAGGAAGGAGCAAGTAGTGGGAGAATGAGCTCATTGGAAAAAGACTTTAATCTCATCCTCATCAAACTACTTGTTTCTCTCAACTGCACTGCATTACTGCAGTACATTAAGATAATGTCCTGTATCCAACCATCTTGGCTGTTTCATCAATAACATTCCCTCCATCATAAAGCAAGAATGCTTGTTGATGCCCTATCAACGTTCAGCACCATTCACAACCTCTCAATCACTGAAGCAGTCTGTGCCCATATCCACCTGAACAGCACCTGGGCTTGGGCTGATGAGTGGCAAGCAATACACAGTACCAGACAATAACCATCTCCAATATAAGAAAATCTAACCCGTGAATATTGACATGTAGTAGCATTACCATCACTGAATCCTCCACAGTCAATATCCTGGAGATTCCCATTGACCAAAGTCTAAACTGGACTAGTGTTAAAAATACTGTGGCTACAAGTACAGCTCAGAGGTAAGGAATTCAGCGACAAAATAGCTCACCTCCTATCTTCTGAATGCCAATCCACCATCTCATAGGCACGAGTCAGGAGTGAGATATAAGAATCTTAGTCTGAGTGAATTGGCCGTGCTAAATTGCCCATTGTGTTCAGGAATGTATAGGTTAGGTGCATTAGTCAGGGGTAAATATAGAATAATCAGGTAGGAGAAAGGGTCTGGATGGATCACTCTTTGGAGGGTCGATGTGGACTTGTTGGGCAAAATCCCACACTGTAGGGATTGTATGCGTGGATGAGGGCAGTTCCTACAACAGTCAAAAATCTTGACAGCATCTCAAATAAAACAGCCCTCTTGATGGTACCACATTAATCACCTTAAACAATCATTCCCATCAACACTGATGCACAGTGGTGGCAATGTTTACCATTTATTAGATGCACTGGGGTAACTCATCAAGGGTCCTCTGACAGCACCTTCTAAGGAGGACAAGGGCAACAGATGCAAGGGAACAACAGCACCCCATTTTCCCCTCCAAACCACACCATCCTGACTTGAAACTATTACCACTTCTTTAATGTAAATGATTAAATATTCTGGGATTCCTTCCTGATAGCATTGTGTGAGTCCTTACACAGCAACAACTACAAATGTTCATGAATCTAGTTTACCACTGCCTTCTGCAGGGCGATTAGAAAAAGCAGTAAAGTCTGGCCTAGCCAGCAATGCCCACATCCCATGAGTAAATGCATTTCTTTAAATAAAGATTTTGGTTTTATAACAAGCAATGCTTCTAACCAAGCTGAAACACAGGCATCTACAAATAAAGTGGAAAATGGAATTAAAAACAGATAAAACTGGAGACCCTCAGTAGGTCTCAGTGGAGAAACAGTTAACATTTCAAGTCCAATATGACTCCTCTTTCGAATTGAAAAGAGTGAAGAAGTGATAGGTTTATGCTATTGAGAAATTGGGGAAGACTAAATAGGACCGAATTGAAGGTAAGAGTGAGTTTGGAGTCTAAGGTAGATTAGAGATCAAAGATGTCACAGAACAAAGGTTGGGGAGTTGTACTAAAAACAAAAAATACTGGAGATCATAGCGTGTCAGCAGCATCCATGGAGATAAAGCAAGCTAATGTTTCAAGTCTAGATGACTCTTAGTCAGAGCTGAAGTTAAGTGTGGAGGGGTCAGGATTTATGCAGTAGTTGGGAGGGGGGATGGTGGAGTGCTTGGAGAAAAAGGATATTGATAGTTCAGATTCAGTGATCAATACAGGTTTGGCATCTGCTGTTATGCTGGGAAATGATAATTGTCACAAAGATGAGATAAAATGTAGATCCAGAGTTGGTGTTAACAGTTGGTATAAATAGCAGAATATAGGTCAGCTGTGACTGAAAACAAAGCCACAAAAACAAGGGGAAATATATATATTAAAGGGAGGATAAACATCATGATCTTTAGTTGTTGAACTCAGTGTTGAGTCCAGAGCACTGTCAAGTGCTGAAGCAGAAACTATGATGCTGTTCCTCCAGCTTGTGCTAAGCTTCACTGGAACACTGCAGCAGGCATAGGACAGAACATGAGCATGAGAGTAAGACAATGTGTTCAAATCACAAGTGACTAGATTGTTTGCAGACAGAGCAGACATAAGTGGTCACTTAGTCTCCATGACATTGGGAAGACCAAATGTAGACTATGTTGTGAGTAGCAAATACAGTAGACTAGTTTGTAAGCCATACAAGTAAACTGCTTGCTTAAGTTCTAGTAGAAAATGCCAAGTTACAAGAAATAGGATAAACCCAATCTGGCCAGTTACCACTCCTGCAGTTTATTCTCAGTCATCAACAAAGTGATAGAACATGCCATTGATAGAATGATTAAGGAACAATTATTCACCAATAACCTGCTCACCAAAGCTCAGTCCAGGAGATGGGAAACTTGAATTATGTAAATAGATTGATAAGTTGGGACTGTTTTCCTTGGAGGGGAGAAAGTTGAAAGGAGATTTGCTATAAGTATGCAAATTATAAAGGGTCTGAACATTTTCCCAATGGGGGAAGGATCAAGTATGGTGCAGGCAGCTTCAATTCAGGCATTCAAGAGGAAATTGGATTGTTATCTGAAAAGGAAGAATGTTCACAAGTATGTGGAGAAGGTGGGAGCTAAGTATGTTACTCATATGGTGAGCTGGTGTAGACATAACAGATAAAAAGGCCTAAACATTTACTCTAACACTTTTGTGGTTATGTCATTAAGAAAATGCTAGAATGCATTATTAAGAGATGGGAATAAAAATTTATAAAATCATACAGCATTAATCAGAATCAATATGGTTTTGTGAAAAGGAAATGGCGTATGACACATTTACTTGAATTCTTTCACAATGTAACATGTAGGATAATTAAAGAGACACCAGTAGATGTATTGCAGGTAGATTTCCAAAAGGCATTCAATGAAGTACCACATCAAAGCTCAAGATGAGCTCATGGTGTTTGGATGATTTATTAGCATTCTTGGAAGATTGGTTAATTAACAGGAAATACAGACTCAGAACCATTATCAAATTATCAAAAGTACTGCTGGGATATGAACTGTTTATGACTGTTTATTAATTGTAACCATAATGCAAAATTGGATAGGAAAGCAAGTTGTGAGGAGCATACAAAGAGTCTCTTAAGGAATCGGTTTAGTAACTGGGCAGAGAATTTACAGATACATTTATAAAATGGGAAAACGTGAGGTCGTCCACTTTGGCAGGAAGATTAGAAAAGCAAAAGGAAAAGGAGCTGCATAATGCTGCAGGACAGGGGGATTTAGATATTCTAGGGCATGAATTACAGCAAGTTAGCATGCAAGTACAGCAAACAATTATGAAAGCAAATGGGATGTTGCTCTTTCATGCAAAGTGGTGGAGTATAAAGATCAGGATCAAATCTTGCTGTAACTGTACAGTGCACACACATTTGAGTTCTTTACACAATTTTGGTCTCCCTGCTTAAGGAGTTCAGTTCAGAAATGGTTTACAAAGTTGAATCTTGGGATTAAGGAGCTTTCTTATGAGGCAAGGTTGAATAAGTTGCGTCTATACTTACTGAAGTTTAGAAAAGTGAAAGATGATCTTATTGAAACATAATATTCAAAGGGGGCATAACAGAGCGGATGCTGAGATGATGTTTCCCTTTTAGGATGTAGGTTTGCTCGCTGAGCTGTAGGTTTGATATCGAGACGTTTCACTACCTGGCTAGGTAACATCATCAGTGGCGACCTCCAAGTGAAGCGAAGTTGTTGTCTCCTGCTTTCTATTTATATCTTTCTCCTGGATTGGGTTCCTGGGGTTTGTGGTGATGTCGTTTCCTGTTCGTTTTCTGAGGTTTCCCTTATGGGGATCTAGAATAAGAGGCTGTAGAGTTGTCTCAATACAAAGTATCCCATTGAAGATGGAGATGTGTAGGATTTTCTTTTCTCTCTGAAGGTCATTAATTACGGAGTTCTCTTCAATATATTTGAGGCTAAGTTATGCAAATTTTTGATCTAAGTGTGAGCAAAAGATTATGAGAACAGGCAAGAAAGTGGAGTTGAGCCCTCAGTCAGGTCAACCATGATCTCAGTGAATGGCCTACTGTGGTGTTGTGTTTTGTCTCATGGTCAGGATATCAATATACTTTCCGAACATGTAGGAGCAGGAGTTGGCCATTCAGCCGCTAAAGCTGAATAAGATCTGGTTGCAACCACAAATCCACTTTTCCCCTCCTGATAACCCTTCACCCCTTTCTTAACAAGAATCTATCTCTCTCTGCCTAAAAATATTCAAGGACTCTGCTTCCACACCTTTTCAGAGTGTTTCAAGGACTCGCCACCCTTTGTTAGGAAAATAATTCTCCTAATCTCTGTTTCAAATGGGTGACACTGATTTTTAAATGGTGACCCCTAGTTCTAAATTCTTCCTTAAAACGTAACATCCTCTCCCCATCTACTCTTCAGGACTTTATATGTTTCAATCAAGTTCCCTCTTCTTCTAAACAACAGTCAATACAAGCCTTTCCTCATAAGACAACCTGCCCTTTCCAGGTAATAGTCGAGTAAATTTCTCTGAACAGTCTCCAATTCTTTCACATCCTTTCTTAATTAAGGTGCCCAGAACTGTGCACAGTACTCCAGATGCACTGTTTACCAGTTCCCTACTTTTGAATTAGTGCCCCTCACAATAAAGTATAATGTTTTATTACTTACCTGATTACTTACTAAACCTGCACACTAGCCATTTGTGATTCATGCAGAAGGACATCCAGATTGCTCTGCATCTCAGAACTCTGTAAGCCCTCATCATTAAGATACTTTTTATTCTTCCTGCTAAAATGGACAACTTCACTTTTCCTACATTATAACCCATTTGTCGCATCTTTACCCACTCACTTACCACACTTTTGAACTTATGATGGAGGGAAGATCTTTAATGAAGGAGCTGAAGGTGGTTTGACATTGGACATAACTCTGAGGACCTTCTGCAGAGATGTCCTTGAGCTAAGCTAACTGACCTACAGTCACAACAGCCATCCTATTTGTGCCAAGCATGACTCCAACCAGCTGAGAGTTAACCCTGAGAAACAGATTTTGATGCAATATCTGATGCGTGTTTTCTCTTGTGCCATTACTGATATATATTGTGTGAAAAATTATTTTCAGTTTACTTTGTTTATTTGTTGCTGAGAATTCCTTCCCTACAATTTAGCATGCAAATGAAAAATGAAATATCAGTTAGTAAAATTAAAAATGATTCCAAGCCTCTGAGGTAATTTTTAAAATAGCAACATATCCAGTAATTGCAAGCGTTTTATATATCTTTGCCACAAAGAAAAATGCCTATTTCCTTAAATGTTTTTGACATGTGGAAACGTCCTTTGTCAAAACAGTGAAAAGTGTAGCAAAAACCTTATATTATTAATCTGAATTGACATGCAATTCTTACTATTAAAGGAAAACTCTGTACATATGCTGGCTCATATTTGCGCAGCCTTGGCTTGTGGGTACCATCATCTCTGTGTGAGAACGTCGTATATTCAAGGCTCACTGTAGAGCCTTGGGTTCATGATTTCAGTTGACTCTCCAGTGTCAACTGGAGTGATTCTATGGCTTTAATGCACTGTGAGAAGCAGGGGCAGAGACAGAAATCGTTGGCCCCGGTATTGCTCCCCGCACCTTGTATCAGGCCTACCCGCAACACCCCCCCCCCACCCGACCCGACCCGACCCGACCCGACCCAAGCACAACAGGCATTCTTGACCATCCGGGTCAGTTATAAACCAGCTCTGATCGACCATTCTGATGCAGTACTTAGTCAAAAGTGTCATTTTTCAGATGACCCAATAAAACACGGCCCTGTCTGGGTTCTCAGGTGGACCTAAAAGACTTTGGCACCATTTGAAGATTAGCTCTGATCCTGTTCCAGTATCCTGACAATCATTTATCCCTCATGCTGTAAAACAAATGATCTGATCATTTACTTAGCTGCCATTTGTGGGATCCAACTATCCAAATTGGCACCTGCATTTTCTACAATAATGACTGTATTTCAAAGTACTTGGTTCTAAAGTGTTTTGGTATGTCTTGAATCTATGGAAGTAATAATGTAAGAACAAGTTCTTTTCCTTTTTTTAATTCTTTCATCCCTTTTCGTGTTTAATGTCCCAAAACTGCAGCCTTCTGTCCCAAAGTGGTCTGAGTTAGTTGTTCTCAATGAGGTGCCATTTGGGGTTTGACAACTGATCTCTGCATTTGGATTAGATAGTAGAAATATACCTAGGTATCCCCTATCAATAGTTACTCACTTAATATCCAGTGTAAGGCTAGAATTTCCCCCTACTTTAAGGTAATAAGGATTATGATAAGATGGGCAAATAGTTGGGTGCTTGCCACTTAAATCTATCTCAGCAATCCAGCGCTGGGCAAGAATTTCCATTAGCTACTTTTTTAACCTGCCAGCAATTAAGACCCTAAGTGATTAATTGGTAGTTACTTAAGGGCCTCAACTTCCCACCAGTTTGATTATTGACCTTCCCAGCAGGAGACAAAAATGGCTGATATCCCCACCTAGAAACCAGGACGATATGACTGCCAGGTTGGGTAGTGGGTGGGGCCTCTATTTGTCTCAGTTGAGGATAAGGATAAAGGGGTAAAGGAATGGCTGCTAAAGCCAACACCTCAACCTAAATGGAATTGAATTGAATTTATTGTCACATGTACCGCGGCGCAATGAAAAGCTTTGTCTTGTAAGCAATACAGGCAAATCACATAATTAAGTAACATAGATAGTAAATAATAGGTAAACAGCGGCAAAAAGAAAAACACAGATACAGGCGAATGTTAAGAGTTTGTGAGTCCATTCAGTATTCTAACAATAGTAGGGTAGAAACTGTTGCAAAACCAGCTGGTGCATGTGTTCAGTTTTCTTAACCTTCTCCCCAATGGTAGAGATTGTAGAAAAGCCTTGCCAGGATGGGATGGATCTTTGAGAATGCTGGCAGCCTTTCTTTGATAGCGAGCCTGGTAGATGGATTCTATAGATGAGAGGATGGCCTTTGTGATTATCCAGGCCGAGTTCACCACTCTCTGTAACCGTCTCTGATCTTGAATGGTACAGTTGCCATATCTTACCTCCAGTCACTCCAACTCCCTTGCAACCCCCACCCTCAAGACCCAAAAGCAAAGTACTTACCTTTTTACCATTGTATCCCCAGAAGCCTACTGAACTCAGTAGCCGATGCTGATTGCAATTAAAATGTTTCCCTTGAAGAAGAAATGACGGAGTATCAGAATCTTGTCAAAGCATGCTGATCTTATATACCTTAGATGCCCATTTTATAGCAGTATTTTAAAACTACGGCGCAATCATTTACATGCTGTCTGGTCTATAGTTGTATTTAAAGATGTCACAGAACTCCCTGTTAAGCAAATCTGGCCAATTAACTTTCAAAGTAAAACTCAAGGTCCACCTTTCCACCACCACTAAAAAGCTGTACTGACAGAGACCTGAGAAAATATTGCTGTTTCTGGCTGGAATGCATGGAATTCAGTACCAGATTCATTGTGCCCGGAGGACCATCAATTCAGTGAAAGACACTCTTTGGTCTTCCCAAAACTGGTTGGTCTTCCAGTGCAAGGAAGTGACCTCGACTGAGAGTTGCAGACTAGCACATTCCAAAGTGCAGGAGAATATGCAGAGAGATATTCTCTTGGGGTAGCCGTTGCCAAGAAATAGTGGTGACAGACTACCATGTGAGGTCTTTCAGCCAAATTACAATGGGGTCCATTCAGTTATCAGACCCCCACCACCACCATGCCTCAAATATATGTAAGTAGTACCTTGCATGAGTAAGAAATGCCTTGGGTTTGTTGGGAAAGTCATACTCCAGTTTTGTTTGTTTCTCCATATGCAAAGACTGTACAGAACTGTTTTAATGACTATGCATGTATATATAGTTTTTATGAATAAATATATTGTAGAAATAAAAATAAGATTCATATGAAAATGTCAGAACAGATTATTTCTTTGTTATTATTTATAGTAAGATAGCAGATTCCAATGGACTGCAAGTTTGTCCTTATTTCATCGGCCATGGGATAGGCTCTTATTTTCATGGGCATCCTGAAGTTTGGCATCATGGTAAGTATTTATACTTTGATTCCCTGAGTTGAAATAATAATTTTCTTAAATGCTTGTAAGGGTCCTTTAACCGAATTGTTGTTTCTTGTTATTTCATAATATCTTAAAATATAGAATAGAGAGATTTAAATAAGAATCCAAACAGTGTTTCATATAGCTTACTTATTTCATTTGTCTGCAGGTACCTGTTACAAGCATAATGTTCTGACTTATTGTATTAGATATGAACTCGTGCATAGGCGAAGGTAAAGTCAACTGCAGGTCATCTGCCCACGATATTACTTATAGCAGCACAGTTCCAACTAGAAAGATACTTTTCTGGAACTGGCAATAAAGATATTCTTCCTCACAAGTGTGGTTAACACACAGAACTTCCTGGTTTGTTCCTAAAGGCGCAAATGCTCATAGAACTTTGAAAATAACTCTTTACGTGATAGGAGCATTGTGTGTGTTGGGGGTTGGCAGGAGCAAGAGACTGTAGTTGCTTTCTGGACACAAGCTAAGATGGACGAAATGATCTTTCTCATCTTGCATTTATTATTTCTGTATCTTCATATCCAAATATGTATTTATTGCCAATTCTCTAAACCGTTACATCTTTCTGAAGGTCTTTAACTCTTCTTTAACTCTGTCATGCCCATTATGGTTATGAAACATTTTCTCTGTATCTTGATCTTTCTGTTTGTGTCGTCTTCTGCAAGATGGATTAACCAATATCTGGTGAGTATGTAGCACATTCTATATGCGTCTCTCATGTAACCAGTGTGTCAATGTGAAGATGAGTATACCTATTTCTGTGTTCTATGATAACCTTTCTGCCTCTTTTTAAAAATTTGAACCTCTGCCCCCACCATTTTATCCTCGTATCTTAATTTGTGTAAATCTACGTTTTGAATCTGCATATTTGAATATCAGAATGTTAATGTTTCTTAAGAGACAAGTTGTTCTGGATGGAAAAGTCAACATACATGTCTATGCATACATTCCAGTCTTAATTCAAAGATTTTGAACTTCAAAAATTCAACTGAGCTAAGCTTTGCCTCTGACAAAGGTGAAAGTTGTTGGAGGTATGTGAAGATTGAATGCAAATATTTGTCATAATAATTTGTGTTTATATAGCACCTGTAACAAAGTAAATAAAATCCCACAACAAACCTTATCAACAAAATTTGAAACCCAGTCACATAATAATGCATTGGTGTTGAAAGACTTTGTCAAATAGAGAGATTTCAAGGAGAGATTTAAAAGAGAATTGAGGCAGAGAGGCTTGGCATGGAAATTCCAGAACTTAGGGTCTGGGCAATGGAAGGCATGACTGCCACTGTTGGGATGAAAACTGGAAGCAGGAATTTAAATTTCTTTTAGGAATTATTACCTTTTAATATCCTTATTATGGTTTAACCCTATTTTTAATGTATTGTAAAGCAATTGGGGAAGCATTTAGCCTGCTATTAAGTTTTATTTTCACGAATGTCAATAATTAAAACTTCTCTTAAAGATAATAAAAGAAGCCTACTTTTGCTTGATTCAAATCTGATGGTTATCAGAAACAAATATCAGCATGCTTTGCAACTTATGTGAATGTGCTAGCTGCAAAACTATCCATCTTCCATTTTACTTACTAAGTACAGATCCACTGCAAAAGTTAAATATTTTACCAATTCAACTATTTAACAATTTTGGTGAAAGCAAGTTTTCTCCACCACCAATTTTTTTTTTAGAAACAACAAATATGACACGGATTACACAAAACAACTACAGCTTTGACAGAAATACATTAAAGGACAACTTGTCTTATTGCTTTCCACCAGACTAATAGTTGACACCCTTTCCAGCTTTATGAACCAGGTAATGACATTGGTCAAATAACCTGAATCTCATTTGTGAGTGATTAAATAATGTAGAAACAAATGCATTTGCATTAAATTCAGAGAAAATGAATTGTTTAACAAAGTCTTGATTCTCTTTGAGCAAAGCTTAACTTGAACCTTGTTTCCATGATTGGTGTGGAATGAATTTGCATCCTGCTGACGCAAATTGAAATCTTCTGATACAAATTACAATATGTTTACACACAGCAAGCCAGCAACTGTAAATCACAGTAAATGTTATTGGGAAAGCCAGCACATGCATACACTAGAGGCAGGTGAAATCTGTTTACTTAAATGTCTTTGTAAAAAGCAAAATGTGCAGTTTTGGCAATTTAAGAGTTGTATTGTAAAAGGTAATTTGTTTTCAAGATATTTAATAGAAGCCCTCCCCCACAAATCCTTCTGTCACCTCCTGATGAGGACATGTTGAACAGCCTAGCCTCAGCAAAGCATTCTGCATGAAAAATGTGATTCAGCAGCACCTGGCATTTTACTCCAACTTCTAATTACTTTGCTCCAGAACAATATTACATCTACACCCTGGAGATAGGAGATCAGTTGCTGCCTTGTAGCTTACATTGAAGGGAATGGTGATATAGAGATGTTAAAAAAAAGCTCTATGTAAACCAAGTATTTCTCAATTAATTTAGGATTTTTAAATAATGTTCCAGCTATTCTCATCATATGAATGAAATAATAAAATTACTGCAGAAGGACCTGTAAACTGGACATTAACATTTGTGTTAGACACCTGCACATATGATGTTTATTTTCCGAATTCTATGTTCTGCTTCCCATGAATTGTATGGAAATCTGAATAAAAACTGAATATGTGTTTTTCTTGCTTTATTAATGACACAGTAGTATAAACTGCAATATACTTTGACTTACTCTTTACAAATGAATGATTGTGTAACCTATTGTACACACATGCAAGTAATAGAGTAATGTTTTGAGAAGGAAGAAACCATTATTCTTTCTAGTCTAGCCATCTAAGCTTTACTGTTAGTCTAAAACTAATAACTTTTGTGTCTGTTGTAGTTGATTATATCATAAGATATGAACAGAATTAGACTCTATGGCCTAACCAGTCTGCTCCATCATTTGATTGTGGCTAATGTGCTTTCCAAACCCATGACCATAGATTTCCTTACCAATCAAGAACCTGGCTATCTCTGTCCTAAATACACTCAGTGACTTGACCACCACAGCAATCTGTGTCAATGAGTTCAGCAGTACATCTCTGCTCTTATATTCTAGCCATCTTAAAATGTATGTTAACATGGCATTTAACTTCCTAACCTCTAACTGAACCTGTATGTTAACCTTAAGAGAATCCTGAACTGGGATTCTCAAGTCCCTTCTGCTTCAGATTTCCAAAACCTTTCCCCATTTGGAAAATAGTCCATGCTTCTATTCTTCCTATCAGAGTGGATAACCTCACACTCTCCGACATTTTATTCTATCTGCCACCTTTTTGCCCTCTCTCCTAGCCTGTCCAAGCCCTTCTGCATCCTCCCTGCTTCTTCAGCACTACCTGTCCCTCCAACTATCTTTGTCTCCTTTGCAAACTTAGTAAAAATGTCCTTAATTCCTTTGTCCAAATCGTTAATGTATAACATCGGTCATTGTCCCAACACGGACCTCTGAGGAACTCCACTAGCTACTGGCTGCTATCCTGAAAAAGACCTCTTTATCTCCACTTACTGTCTTCTGCCAGTCAAACAATCCTTTCTCCATGCCAGTACCTTGCCCTGTCGCCATGACCTATTATTTAGCAGCTGAAAATGTGTTGCTGGAAAAGCGCAGCAGGTCAGGCAGCATTCAGGGAACAGGAGAATCGACGTTTCGGGCATAAGCCCTTCAGGAATGAGGAAAGTTTGTCCAGCAGGCTAAGATAAAAGGTAGGGAGGAGGGACTTGGGGGAGGGGCGTCGGAAATGTGATAGGTGGAAAGAGGTCAAGGTGAGGGTGATAGGTCAGACGGGGGTGGGGGCGGAGAGGTCGGGAAGAAGATTGCAGGTTAGGAAGGCGGTGCTGAATTCGATGGATTTGACTGAGACAAGGTGGGGGGAGGGGAAATACCTTGTCTCAGTCAAATCCATCGAACTCAGCACCGCCTTCCTAACCTGCAATCTTCTTCCCGACCTCTCCGCCCCCACCACAGTCTGACCTATCACCCTCACCTTGACCTCTTTCCACCTATCACATTTCCGACGCCCCTCCCCCAAGTCCCACCTCTGACCTATCACCCTCACCTTGATCTCTTTCCACCTATCACATTTCCGACGCCCCTCCCCCAAGTCTCTCCTCCCTACTTTTTATCTTAGCCTGCTGGACAAACTTTCCTCATTCCTGAAGAAGGGCTTATGCCCGAAACATCGATTCTCCTGTTCCCTGGATGCTGCCTGACCTGCTGCGCTTTTCCAGCAACACATTTTCAGCTCTGATCTCCAGCATCTGCAGACCTCACTTTCTCCTATTATTTAGCAGCCTCCTCTGTGGCACCTTGTCAAAGGCCTTCTGGAAATCTAAATAGATCACATCCACTGACTCTCCTTTGTCTAACCTGCTTCATTACCTCCTCAAAGAATTCCAACAGATTTGTCAGATATGACCTCCCTTTTACAAAGCCATGCTGACTTAGCCCCATGCACTTCCAAGTATGCTGCAATCTCATGTTTAATAATGGACTTTAAAATCTTGCCAACTACTGAGATCAGGCTAACTGGCCAATAGTTTCCTGTCTTCTGCCTCCCTCCCTTCTTAACAGGAGTCTTACATTAGCTATTTTTCAAACTTCTGGGACCCTGCCTGACACCAGTGATTCTGGAAAGATCACCACCGATGCCTCTACAATCTCCTTAGCTATCTCCTTCAAAATTTTGGAATGATGTCCACCTGTCCAGGTGATTTCTCCACCTATAGACTTTCACCTTGCCAGAATCTTATCCTTAATAATGGCCACTAAACTCACCTCTGTTCTCTGACTGTTTTGAAGTTCTGGTATGCTGCTCGTGTTTTCTGCTCTGAAAATGGATGCAAAGTACCTATTCAGTACCTCTGCTGTTACTATCAATACCTCATCCGTTTCTTTTTTTTTAAAAAGCTTTCCATGGTTTTCTTTTTCATCTTCATTACAATTAATCACTTTCCTAAATGTTGAGCTTTGCAGCAGATAGCAAGGTAATGCACTAACTGCTGAAGTTATTTTCACTTATAAATTTAGCAGTCTTCCAGGTGAAAATTTCACCTCTATTGTCATGCAGTGGTTATTGCAATGGATTATCACATTCATTACTGCAGAATTCTCAGCAAAGAGCTAGGATGATGTCATTAAAGGATGATGTCTTTGCACAAAGCCACAACAAGAAATAAAGCAGCATTAAAATAAAATGATTTCTTAAAATATTTCCAAGTTCAAGATTGGAACAGCGATGAGGCAAAGTTATAAGCTAAAATATTTGGAGAAATCCTCTTTCAGAAAATAATTTATTTTAAAAATTAGCTTTGAAAATCACTAATTACTAATTTAGTAGCACTTCACAATTATAATTTTTAATTAGATTAATTTTATTAATCCCATCACTATTAGAACCCAGTTATAACTGATCTAACAAGACAGTTAGAGAAGTACATGAGTAGGAAAGGTTTGGAAGGATATGGGCCAGGAGCAGGCAAGTTGGACTAGTTTAGTATGAGATTATATTCAGCATGGACTGGTTGGACCGATGAGTCTGTTTCCGTGCTGTATGACCCCATTACTCCAAATCATTTCATGGAATTCTGACAATGACATGGGAATGGGAATTTGATGTTTTCACTGATGTCAGTAAGTACTTTTTTTGTGAGAAGTGGTAGTGGGGTAGAGTGGTAAATGCCAGTGCAACCTATGACAGAACACTGACTGTCAATAGCAACTTCAGGATCTCTGTGGTAATCTACATATGTGCTAAAGTTGTGTTCAGTTTCAGGTCGGTAATGAAGTCAACCCTACCTATCAGTCCTCAGCAAAACAGCATATTTGTATTTTTCTTTGGCCGTTAGTGTCTCTTAAAGTCTACAGTTTTATGCCTGATTTTTTTTAAAATTCAAATCTGGAAATCTTTGAAAATTGAAACAAATACTTCAGCATGTCCCTCTTCTTCGTCTGACAGTAAAGTTCCAGGGTGGAAAATCTTTTCTTATTTTTCAAAACTCTTAGCTCTGGAATTTGCCATGTTGTTTTCACTGGATTGTTTCCAGTAGCACTATGTATTATGGTGGCCAAGATTGTATTCAGAACTATAAATAGGGGATCATTAAGGTCAGATGTAATTTTTTAACATTGCCTCCAATGACATAAATCACACCTTAGGTATACATCTCAAAATTTTATTTACTTTCTTGACCAACAATGAACATTGAGCTGACAGCTTTAAAGACTTGGCTGACAAAACTCCTCGATTTCTTTCTTGCTTTGTTACTTTCAGCTGTTGAGGTAATCTCTAAAGATCCAAAGGATTTTAACAGATCAGATGTTTCTGCTTTCTGATTGCTGTAGAAATTAATGGTGATGTCTGTTTTGATTTTAAAATGTTTATGCTGATTTCACAGTGAGTACAGTGCCAAATTCACACTGGTGCCAATTTTATATTATAATATTGCTAAATTGCAAATTGGCACTCATACTCCATGTTGGCCTGACCCACCGTGTCCAACTTTGAATACGTTTTGTTAGCTACAGTATAATGCAAGAAGTTGAATGTTCATAAGATAACTGTTCAGAGTAATTTTGAGATGCCTGTGTTTTTGTGTATTGTGTGAGGTTTCTATTTTATTAATCTGTTATATTTTGTGAAATGGACATTCAGACTATATTTACAATCTCAGTCAATTATTCCTGTTATTCCAGACTTTCTGTCTCAATTGTCCTATGCTGTTCTATATTTATTGATCTTTATGTGAAGGACTTCAAAATGCCAGACTTAAATTTGCATTGTACCAGTTTAGTCTGCTTTCATGGTTTATCAAGGTAGATTTCCATATTTAGCTTTTCTGTACTATTCATGATCATGTACTTTAGTGAGTTCTTCTCTTAATCACCACCTTTCAAAGATAAAAAAAAACTAAGTTTCTCTTATTGATCATAATAACACTGGGGATTAACATCATGACTCTTCTGCAACACTTCTAGGGTGCCTTCTTTTTGTATCCATGACTAAAATTGTACTTAGGATATGTTAAAACAGAGCATTGTACAACATAGGATTATAGCCTCCAAATTGCACTCCATTAATTTAATTAAAAATCACACAACACCAGGGTTTATTCCAACAGCCTTATTTGGAAGTACTAGCTTTCGGAGTGCTACTCCTTCATCAGGTAGCATTCCATTAATTTAGCAATACAGTTCAGCATGCTTGTTTCTATATTTATTACAGTGATGAAATTACTGGGCATACTGCACCAATGGCAGGACCTGTAGGAGCATTGATATACAGAGTGATCTTGGGGCAAAAGTATATGGTTCCTTGAAAGCAAATGGATAAGGTGGTAAAGAAGGCATGCAGCTTGCTTGCCGTCATTGGTTGTGGCAATAAATATAAAAGTGGGCAAATCATGTTGCAGCTGTTTTAAGACTTTAGTGAGGCCACATTTGGAGTATTGTGTGCAAACTCCACATTGTAGGAAAGAAGGAGCAGCAGAGGTTTATCAAGGTATTGCCTGGTTTGAATATATTAGCGAGAAGGAGAGTTTGGAACTTGGATTGTTTTCACGATAGCATCAAAGTCTGAGGGGCGACCAGATAGAAGTATATAAAATAATGAGGGGCATTGATAGGATGGATAATCAGAGTCTTTTTCCTAGGGTGAAAATTCAAATACTAGGGAGGCATAGGTTCAAGGTGAAAGGGAGTAGGTTTAAAGGAGATGTGCAAGGAAAGGTTTTTAATAGAAGAAGTTAGATGCCTGGAATGCACTAACAGGGCAGGTAGTAGAAGTAGGTAGATTAGCAAAGTTTAAGAGATATTTAGACAGACACATAAACAGGCAAGGTATGGAGTGATGCAGACCATATAATGGCAGGTGGGATTTGTTTAGAATGGCATCATGGTGGGCCAAAGGGCCTGTTACTGTACTGTACTGTTTTGTTTCAACATCATTGAAAGACATTTGTTTGCTAATCTGCAGTGAATTTATTGTGCTAATAATCTCTGCAGTTAGGTTGTTAAAGAGTTTATTTTGTAGATCTTTTGGCTAACTCTTCAGATGTATCTGTTTTCCTTCTTTGATGTTATCTGAGAATTTTATCAGTCTGAGCTCCTGAATCAAGGTTGTTAATATAAACTAGAAACACTTGTCGGTGGTACACTACATACACTTCTTCTGTGCATTTTGACATTACTACCAGATGTGTGCAAGACCATTGGAGTACAGTAATTGATGGCTGTGAATGACATTTAGTGTGCCTTTGCATAACACCAGTGTTGCTGTTGGTGGATGCATATTTGTTCTCCTGTATCACCACTGCATACCCCTGCCACTGCCATCCGTTAATTGCAAACAACTTAACATGCTGAATAAAACAGGATTATGCTCTTCTTTTGCAGAAAACTAAATACACTACCAAAAATCAGATTTCTACAGATCCTCATAGGTCTAAAAAGGTCAGAGTTTGATGTTTATTAATTGTAGAATGCATCAAGGAATATTGCTCACCAGAACAGGAGTTTCTTTCTAAACAAATATACAGACAAGATGGCATTCAGGAGAAATGAGATTTCTCTGCTGATTCACATTGGCCTTAATTTAGCCTCCAGACAGAGTGTAAAGAATTTGGAAACTATTAGAATAGTTATATCTTTTTCTTTTGATTGGTTTTGATGTTGTGTGCCTATTTATTTTCTTGTCAATTTGCCTTCTCCTTCTGTCCAAAAACCGGTGAAGTGCCCAATAATTGGAAGGGGGCTAACGTTGTGCCGTTATTTAAGAAAGAATGCAGGTAAATAGCTGAAAACCACACACCAGTCAGCCTAATGTCTGTGATGGGTGACTTGTTAGAGAGGATTCTGAGCGACAGGATCGATAGGCATTTGGAGAGATAAGGACTCATTTCAGAAGTCAACATGGCTTTGTGCATGGGAAATCGTGTCTCATGAATTTGTTTGAGATATTTGAAGGGATGACCAAGAAAGTAGATAAGGGCAGTGCAGTAGACGTTATCTACATTTACTTTGACAAGGTACTGCATGGTAGGTCATTGAGTAAAGTTAAATTGCATGGAATCTAGGGAGAGCTAGCAAATTGGATATAAAATTGGCTTGAAGGTAGAAGACAGATGATGATGATAGAGGGTTGCTTTTCAAACTGGAGGGCAGTGACCAGTGGTGTGCCACAGGGATCAGTGCTGGATCCACTGTTATTTTGTTTTCTGGATGAGAATTTAGGAGGGGTGATTAATAAATTTGTAGATAACACAAGATTGGTGGTATAGTGAACAGTGAAGAAAGTTTCTGGGAATACAGTGAGAATCTTGATCAACTGGATGGTGAAAAAGGCTTTCAGCATACTTGTGTTCATCAGTCAGTGCATTGAGTATAGGAGTTGGGACATCTTTTTGCACCTGTACAAGATGTAGGTAAGGCCAGATTTAGAGTACTGTGTGCAATTCTGGGCACCGTACTACAGAAAGGATATTATTAAACTAGAAAAAGTGCAGAAAATATTTACTAGGATGGTACCTGGACTGGAAGGTTTGAGTTATAAGGAGATGCTAGATAGGCTGTGACTTTTTTTTCCTGGAGCATATAAGGTGGAAGGGTGACCTTATAGACATCTATGAAATCATGAGGTAGATAGGTAACAGCTTCTTCCCATGTAGGGAAGTCTAAAACTAAAGGGCATAGGTTTAAGGGGAGAGATACAAAAGGGTCCAGTGGGGCAATCTTTTCACACATAGCGTAGTGAGTCTCTGGAACTGCCTGTTAGAGGTGGTATTGGAGACGGGTACAATTTTGTCATTTAAGGAACATTTGGGCAGGTACGTGGATCTTAGCATCTTAGAATCCCTACAGTGTGGAAACAGGCCCTTCGGCCCAACAAGGCCAACCAACCCTCCGAAGAGTATCCCACCCAAACCCACTCCCCATTACTCTGCATTTACCCCTGACTAATGCACCTAACCTACACATCCCAGAACACTATGTGCAATTTAGCATGGCCAGTTCACCTAGCCTGCACATCTTCACAACCTGGATGGGAGAGGTATGGAGGGATATGGACTAATTCCAGCCAAATGGGACTAGTTTAATTGTGAAAACTGGGCGGCATGGACAAGTTCGACCGAAGGGCCTGTTTCCATGCTGTATACCTCCATGACTCTATTGATTCTTTGCTGGGACACAGTTCCTCTATCACCTCACCCAATAACTCAAGCATGTTCTAATTTTAGCAGAATGTCCTAATGTGGAGGAAGTTTCAGTATGTGCTCTCAAATGAAGTCTGCACAAACTCACTCCAAACATGAGCTTGTCAGCAGTTACGAGGAGCAAGAACACTGGCTCATTTTACTTCAGAATTCAGCCTAAAAATTCCCTCCTTAACCTAAGGGTAAACAGACATCCTACCGGGCCTGGCATTATTGACTTTCCAACTCATGTCACCTGACTCAAACCTGGGAATTTTCCATGCTGAGTACTTTTCTAAAATCAGTGGTTGTAGGAGAACATTTTCCAAAAATACAACTCTTAATACATCTCTGCTTTCAGCCATGTTTTATATATATATATATATATGTTTCCCCTCTGTATGTTCCTACATAGTGACTATTGGCAGTTTAACTAGTTAGCTAAGCTGAAAAACAGTAGACACAGTAGACCAAATTGTGTCTGACACAGCGTAGAAATCTCTGACGTGAGGACAGTTGGAAGGATAGCTTTGCAGACCTGTATGAAAACTTACAGCGCTTGAAGAGGCCATCTGGCTCATCATGTCTAGCTCAACTCTTTGGAAGAGCTGCTCAGTTAGTCTCATAAGGCTATAAGATTATAAGACATAGGACCAGAAGTAGGCCATTCAGCTCAGTGAGTCTGCTGTGTCATTCAGTGAGATCATGATTGATCTGATAATCTCAACTCCACTTTCCTGCTTACTCTTCATAACTCTTGATTTCCTTACTGATTAAAATACTATGTCAGCCTTGAATATATACTTAACAATCCAGCCTCTACAGCCCTCTGTGATAAAAATAATTCCATAGAATCATTACTGTCGGAGAGAAAAAATTTCTATTCATCTGTGTCTAAAATGGATGGCACCTTATTCTGAAATTATGCCCACTGGTCCTAGACTCTCCCATAGGGGAAACAGCCTTTTCACATCTGCCCTGTCAAGCCCCCTAAGAATCCTGTATGTTTTAATAAGATCACTTTCTTGTTCTTCTGTATTCCAGTGAGTACAGGCCCAATCTACTTAATCTCTCCTCTTGAGGTAGTCCCTCCATGCTCAGCTTCAGCTGAGTGACCCTTCTCTGAATTGTCTCCAATGCCAACGTATCTTTCCTTATTTGAGGGGCCCAGAACAATTTACAGTATACTAGCTGTGGTCTGACTAATGTCTTGCATAGTTTTAGCAAGGCCACTCTATTTTTATACTCCATGCCCTTTGCAATAAAGGCAAACATTGTATTCACCAAACCTGTTACCTGCTGAACTTGTGTGCTAGCTTTTTGTGATTCAGTTCCCTCCTTAAGGGCATTGTGGGTCAACCAACAGCATGTGGACTGCAGCAGTTCAAGAAGAAAACTCACCATCACTTTCTCAAGGTAACTAAGGACAGACACCAAGTGCTGGCCAACCAACATTGCCCATGTCCAAGAGTGAATTTTTAAAAAAAAGACGACTCCCAAATCTCTCTTTTCCATGGTTGTCTGCAGTCTTTCTCCATTTAAGTAATATTTAGCCCTTCTATTCCTATCAAAGTGCGTAATCTCACATTTGCCTACATTACTGTTCCATCTGCCCACATTATTGTTCCATCTGCCAAGATTTGCCTACTCACTTAACCTCCTGTGCACTCTTTGAGCCATTCTCAGCACTTACTTTCCTACGTAATTTTGTATCATCTGCAAACTTGGCAACAGTGGTGCAGGCTCGAAGGGCAGAATGGCCTACTCCTGCACCTATTGTCTATTGTCTACTTTCCTCATTCAAGTCATTACTATATATTGTCAATAATTGCCTTTCCCTTACGCTTTCCCATAACCCTTTCCAAGTATTTTAAATTCCTTTTTGAATGTTACTGTTGAATCAGCTTCCGCATCACTTCAGGCAATATATTGTAGCACACAACTTGCTGTGTAAAAACAAAAGTCCTAATTTTTTCATCTAATTCTTTCATCTAATTTGTAGAATAGAATAGAAATCAGATTAATCTAATCTTAAAATTTGCTTTGGATGTTTTATTGAAATATTTTATGGTTATGGCCAAAGTGTTTAATTGCTTAAATTATGTTTACATCTTTAGATTTGACGCTCTCCCAGCAAAAAGTGCATTCTTATTAAAACCAGCCTTCAACAGTTGGTTGATTTAGGCCCATTTTTGGAATTAGTTGTCCAAATTATAAAAAGAAAGATGAATATTCATTCAATATAGGCTTTATAGTCCACTGCTTAAAACAATCATGCTACTTACCAAATAAAGATATATTGCTGAAATTGAACCATTTTATTATGTTTAATGCAAATTGCACAAGAAACCATAAGGCCAAACAAAGGGAGCTATGTGGTTTAAATAAGGACTTTTTAAAATTCAATTGTTTATTATTTTGTTAATACAAATGAGGAGAGGAGAAGCATTAGTTTATTTATCTTATTTGAATAAAACATTTTCCATAATCAACTGTTTTCTTATTGATAAATGTGAAGTTCTTTTGAAATACATAAGTTATAAAATGAATCCATATGCTTTATGATGAGAAGTTTCATATAACAATCAGAAAATTAACTGTTGAATTATCTTATGCAAACTAAGCATTGCAGTTCAGGTTGAGTGATATTAATTCATACACATTTGAATACAAATCTCTGTAAGAAGGGTCACTGGACTTTTCGTCAACTCTACTTTCTCTCCACAGATGCTGGCAAACCTGCTGACTTTCTCGAGCACTTTCAGTTTTGTTTCAGATCTTCAGCTCTTTGTTTTGTTACATGAATACAAATTAACATGTTTAGATTTTAATTTTATAAAAGGTTCTCATTCATTACTAAACAGGTGTAAATAAACCTTAGATAAATGCACTGAGGCTAGGAATACTGCAGTGAGTAACTCACCTCTTGACTCCCCAAAGCCTGACCACCGTCTACAAGGCACTTGTAGTACTCCTAACTTGCCCTGGATGAGTACAGCTCCAATGACGCTCAAGAAGCTTGACACCCCAGGGCAAAGCAGCCCACTTGATTGGCACAACATCCACAACCATTCATTCCCTCCACTGCCCATGCTCAGTAGCAGCAGTGTGTACTATCTGCAAGTGCATTGCAGAAACTCACCAAAGATCCTCTAACAGCACCTTCCAAACCCATGCCCACTTCCATCTAGAAGAACAAGGGCAGCAGATATATGGGAACACCACCACCTTCAAGTTCCCCTCCAAGTCACCCACCATTCTGACGTGGAAATACATCACTGTTCCTTCACTGTCATTGGGTCAAAATCCTGAATTCAAAATGACCATTGTGGATCACCCCACAGCAGGTGGACTGCAAAGGTTCAAGAAGGCCCCTCATCACCCTCTTCTCAAGGGCAACTAGGGATGGGCAATAAATGCTGACCAGGCAGCAATCCCTACATCCCACAAATGAATTTTAAAAAATGAATTAAGAACTTTCAGCATTGTATATTGTTAGCCTTGATATACCTCTCAGATCACCAGTGTACGTACCTGAACAAGCTTTGTTTCTGCCTTTACAACAGTTAATACCAATGACCTGATGATGGAAGAGGGAATGACATTTACAATAGGTAAATATTGTCATCACTGCAACTGATAACTGTCACTATATTATCTGCCCATTAGAAATGTATCTTGTGCAGAAATCTAAAATTCAGTAAACTGCATTATCTTTCTGAGTCTATTTAAGCTCTACAACTCTGATTAGGATGAAATTAATGTAGATTATAACATGTTTATCTGCCATAATATTTCTTAATAATTAAAAATTGGATTTGATTTTACAATTATTAAACATTAATTTGCTGATGAATGTTGTAAAGTAATTCAGCATGGTTTCCCTATTTTTAAATGTAGTTTTTTAGAATAGAATATTTTGAGTTGATGCTTGTGATTATCACAACCTGTTCATGTGAGTGGATAGTTTAACCATTTTTATCACTTTTTCCAATTACTTAATTAGTAATTTTAATGTTTATATGTAATCAATATTTTTGGTAAGATTATAAAAATGTGAAGATCGAAAAATGACCATTAATTCATTGAAGCTCATCCCTTTTTATAGATTAAGGGGAATCTGATTAAGATGCTTAACATGATCAAAGGAGTTGATAAGAAAGCGGAAGGAAACTATTTCCACTGGTGAACGAGTTCAGAGCAAGGAGCCATAACCTTAAAATTAGAGCTAGTCATTTGAAGGAAGATGTGGAAGTCTGGAACTCCCTCCTCACAGTAGCTATTGAGACAATTGAGAAATTTTCAAAATTGAACTTAATAGAACTTTGATAGGAAGGGTACTATGGGTTGCTGAACAAAGTCAGGGAAAAGGAGTTAACCTATAAGTCAGTCATAAGCAACTGAATGGCTGACTCCTGTTTCTATGTTCCTAGAGTCCTGTCTTTCTTATTCAACTATATTTTATACATCGATGTCTGGCAATTTATCTGGTTTGGCTGAACTGAGGCCATTACATTGCAACATACACCCATTAACCATTATAATGTCATTGACACGGCATGGAAAAAAGTCAAAATTCTGACAAAAAAGCAGCCAGGAGAACTACTTTACATTGATTTGTCGAACTGCAGTTTTAGCATAAAGTGCTAAAATTAGTTCTAAATCTTTTAATAAACTAATGAATATGAAACAATTCATCTAATGTACTTTGACTAACCTCAATACTTTATCTCACAAGCTCTACTTAGAACTTGTACCAAATATTTATCAGGCATTAAATAAAGAAGTCTGTTTTAACTTTATTTCTCGCTTTATTTCCCCTGCAGTCCTACTTTTCAGATGGACTATTTTAAGTCTTTCAGTTCTACTACTAAATTTATCATTTAAACTTCTGTTTCTCTAACCACATTTTTCCTTTGTTATGCTGTACTTGAGTAACCATAAAAGAAAATATATTTGATATCAGTGACTCCATTTCCTGTGATCGATGCCGAACTCCTGGTGTATATTATCTGAATTCTAGAGCCAATTCTCATGGAAGGATCCACAGAATTCAGAATTTTGCAGGACGGCTGGACTGCACTGTCTGCTGATGGCCTTAGGTACTGGTGTTAACTTTTTAGTTTACTTTATGTTAGAAATTATGTTTATCTTACCAACAGTTGCTTTCAGTAATTGTCTTTTTAATATAGTCGATATATTATTTTCTAAGTACCGTGCGTATTACATTTACTTAAATTTTGTTATTTTTAAGATCAGCACAGTTCGAACATACTATAGCAATTACATCAAAGGGAGCAGAAATTTTAACCAAATTGCCGGGGGAAGATGCAGAGTAAACAGGAAGACCAGAGACCCCTTGCAGATGCAGCAATGAAATGCCTTCTACCCAGAGTGTTTCAAGACCGCGCTGCTAACGTCGCTGGTGGACAGTCTTCTCTGCAGGACGGACATTTGTCGCATTTGAAATTTGATGCTTCTCCTCGTGATAGTTTTGTTTTTCTTGAAAAACCATATTTGCTGCATCGTTTTAATAAATGTTTTGAAAATAATGATCCAATAAATGTGTTCTGTGCATTGGTGCCAGAATTGCAGCTGGTCGGACAAATCTGTACTGTCCCCTTCCAGCGGTGTAGCGTGTGTTCAAATGTGTGGAGATTGATGTGCTGTATTTTGTGTGCTGGTGGAAATGAATGGACCATATGAAACGATTTAAACAACCAAATTACAGCGTTACCTAGTCGCCTATTAGAGTTTGAAAGCTATTTTTCAAGCAAACTGTAACTTCTGCTTACACTTAACTGAAGAACTGGTCTCGTGTTGACTAAGTAGTGAAAGCAGGCTTCCTTATATTTACGCTAAACCAGAAAAGAAAGTGTAAAGCAAGGACAACCGTACTGGTGTTTACAAATTACAAATTTACAATTTGGTCGATAAGGATAATACCGAGATGGATTTCACTCTTTCGACAATAACTGGGGTCGAAATTGTGTAACGTGAAAAGATGGACTAATTTATCTACTTGCTATCTTCCATGTGTATCATATGAATGGGTGAATGAATATCTTGAGTTAATGTCCACAGGGACTAACTAGTTGAAAACTTTGCATCGTGAGGTATGATGGTTATCATATCGAAATGAGTAACACAGAGTTGATATAAAGACTTAGGTTTTCAAAGAATATATATAAATATTGTATTGAAATGTGACTTTCAGCGCACAATTATTTTCTCTATCGTTTTGAATGACAGAGAATCTGCAATGAAGGTGGTCATGACGGAATTTGTTTGTCCTATTCAGTGATTGGCAGTATTTATTCGAGAATGGGATGGCAAATTCATTTCACATACACTATATGGGGTTTTCAAGAGTGCGTGTTAAGTGTGATTTGCTGCAATGTAAAGAGTTCTGAATATAGGGAAGACAGATAAAGAAATAATTGGTGGATAAATAAGAAAGCCAGTATGTTTGTATTTGAATCGCCATCACTTTCACTTTGTAATGAAATTCAGTATGGTCCTCCAGTTACCTAGTGCCTGACTTTTGTATGGTGGACGTTGTCACTGTATCGTTACGTTTAATACTATAGCTAAATCCTTCAAACGCTGAAAGAACATTTTCTGTACTTCGAAAGCCAATCGGGATGTGATCCAGAATTGAGTTTTTAATCTGCATTTTTCAATTTTATTTTGTAAAAATGCACCAAAATTGAATAATTAATTTCAGGAATCGCTAGTCCTCGACCCTGGCTGTTGAAATTTCCAGTGTTCGCTTTGCGTATAAAATAATGTTAATCTTAAAAAGAATGATTTAAATTCCTATCACTTTGATGTATCGAGAGGTGGCATTTAATACCTGTTTTGGTCAGTGAGCAGACATACCAAACTGAATTTTAATTCCAAGAAACATGTAAATATTATCACTGACCCTAATTATGACGTTTAGGGATTTGCCTGCTATAAACCCAACCCCTGCCGCATCGGAAAGAATGGAATTGTAAACCTAACAGCATTTCAGTCATTGATCATTCGATATATTGTGTGTGCTACATGTTTAACTTAGTATTTTGTAAAATCCCAAGTACTCTGAATAATACTGTACTTTTTTTTTAGCAACCAAAATTCAGTAAAGACTGAAACAAAATCAGTGATTACTGAAAGAGGGGAACGTTTCACGTGAAAGCTTTGCTTAAATCTTAAAACTTGCTAGCCATAAACCGGAAAGAGCGAATGCCTTGGGTACACATCATCGTTGAAGTGGAAAACAGTAACTGTAGCCAGCAGGAAAATAATCAGCGATTACTGTGCGCAAAATGGTTTGGCGATTTCTCCTTGCCACTGTCTTACACTTTATTTGCAGGTTCTCTTTCACGGGTTAAAATTGTCTCGTTGAAAGTTTACGCCATTTTGTTTCCAATTCCTGTGTGCTCATTGTTGTCATTTTTATTTATTGGGAGGAAGAAATCGAGTCACTTTTTTCAAACCAAACATGACTTCATCTTTTATTTAGCTAGAAGTTGTTTTATAATATTAATCCTTTTTACGGCTCGGCTAAAGGTCATAAAAGCATAAATCTATCGAAATGAGACTTGTCACTTAAATTGTGTATGTAATTAAATAATTAATGATAGTAACACGCACGCAAGAAAAGTCCTATCTTGTGTTTAGATATTTGTTAAACGCTGAATGTTAGAGATCATACGTAAGATTGTGTTCTGTTTGCTATGAAAAACATCTATTTGCAAGTTAGTCTGGCAGTCTTCTTCGGCTGACTTGTGATTATGAGAACAAGCAAAATTTTACAAGTGCTCCTATATTGAACATACTTTTGATGTTATCAAAACAGCACTGTGATTAACAGCCCTCGGGGTCAGACATTAATTGGTCAGCGATCATACAGAGAAAGAAACACAACACGTTTAAAGTGTGACTACAATGCTTCAATGCATCCCTTAAATGTGGAGATGTGGTGCACTTTAGATTTTTCTCGCTTTAACAAACTTGACAAAATATATATTCGTGCTGTTGGGATTCGTGTGGCATCTGGAGACAATCACACACACGTCGGAAGAATTAAGTTAAGATTGTCACGTTAGCCCCGAGTGGATTTCAGAGCAGATTAATTCTGCCTGTTTACAAGATCTTTAGATAAAAACGTCTCTGTTCATTTTAAATATTAGAGGAATTGAACCAAATCGACACCTAAACTGTTGGTGGTGTAAGTTTCATCTGAAACAGGTGCTGTGTTCTTTCTGTTATAGCTAGCGGTAGATTCGGAGACAGGTTTCTTCCATCTAGCTCGAGCATACTTTGAAATCCTTGCTAAGATGCAGTCATGTTCTACCTAGTCTCCAGTTTACCGCAACATTGACTTGTTATACCTGTTACACTTGTTATACCTGTAAATGGTTCTATCAGTTGTAATTCAATTAACAATTGAATTTGACAATTAACGATGAATTTGCTGTGATGTTTCAAATTATATTAATGTTAATTTAAGTAGTTTATTGTACCATTATTGAAACGTGTTTAATCAAATATGTAAGAAGGTAAGGGTTTTAATTGAGAATGCAAGTTGCGTAGCTAGGCGTTCTCTTAAGTTTGGAAAAAATCATAGCTGTGTTTTTTTGGCCTGTTGACTCTTAAACTGATATATTTACACATTTTTCCCTTCCTGTAAATAAAACTCACACTAATAAGCTTCATTGGCAGCGAGAGATGTTGAATATGCCTGCAGTACAAATATTTTTATGAACCTATCACATGAATAAATATGCATATCAATTTGTGGAGCCGCAATTTTAGTGCCTAATTGGCTTGGCCAAGGACAGACTTTCTCAAAATACAGAATAGACCTAAACAGTTGATTATAATTAAATATTTCATTCAGGGCTGGGCACTGTTTCTGCAGCTGACATGTAAATTTTCATGGTCAGTCTTTCAGTGTTTTATTGCAGTTCTCAGTCAGTGACGTTAAGTGAAGCAATGGGCTGATACGTGAAAGAGTTTTCACTTACTGTTAATGTTCGAGAAATTTATTAACAGCGGGACAGCGAACATCTGAATTCATAGAAGCTTTTGAAATTGTTGTTCAGCAGCAAGGCAATTACTTCATTGTTGCTGAGAAAGCGGTGTCATTTATTTCCGCAACCTATTCAACAAAATGCTAAAACATATTTTTCTTCAATTTGAAGAAAACATGCATTTCCTCCAAGTGTTATACTTAGGAATACGAGTTCAAATTGTTGAATTACGGCGAAGTGTGATGTACTGAAGAACAAAATGTGCCACAACTTAGGTTGTGTGTGTATTTCACCTTGAAACGGTTATTTGGATACAACAACGGGCGCGCATTATATTGTGAATTCTGTTTTGTAACAACCTTCCGAAATAGTTCCTTAATTGATTTATGCAACAGGACCTCCGTTAACTGTGTGCGGTCTGGAGAAGTAAACCTTACGTGCATCGACTTTGTTCCGTTAAAATATGGAATGACTACCGTTAGAATTACAAACCAACAGCTACTTAAATCAGGCACTGTCTCAATTATGTCAAACAAATAATTCGGTTTTGTCTCCATAGAAAAGGAGGGAAATCGTGTAAAATAAGTCATGGAAATAAAATGCTTCGAAAATGTTCAGCGCAGGTTAAAAATCGACATTTGTTATATAGAGATGACTGTGCGTTAAAATCACTTAAGCTTTAAATATTCGTTATTCCAGATGTATGCATTTGTATTATATCAGCTTTGCCTTATACTTACTGGCCGCCAGCATCTCATCAGGATTCAAATTACACCGTTTATCGCTGTGTGTGAAGTATTTAAACCCGAAAATGCATTTTAAGTACCTTTTATTCGCCCTTCAAACAAAACAGTGCAATTAATCTCCCACACTGAAGTATGCTTTCTAGATATTTTATATCATTCTCAGGTCGCATGTGAAATGCAAAAATCTCCGTGTATCATTAATATGATGCATGATTTTATTTTAAATCTGACGCCTGTACACAGACATGTCTATGCTATAGTTTGGCTCACTTGTTAACGATGAAAGGATTGGATCTTGCAATTGGTGTTAAATATATGGCTAATTATGCGTATGAAAATTAAGCCTCAGAGTTATGCTAATAGGAGCCGCCTTCAGCTGTTTATCAGAGCTCTTGAGACTGGCATTTAATCAAATGAATCAGTAACTGCTGCATATGCACGTGTGGTCTTTCACCGTATTACTTCATGATAGATGCAGTTTTGCTGCATCACAAGCGTTATCTTGTTAAATACTATTTAAGTGAGTACAACGTTCAAGAAACGTTTTAATTCTATATTAGTTGTTGCGCACATGATTTTATTTTTAATTGCGTGTCTTCGTTCGTCTTTACAATGATGGACCGGGACTAGTTCGGCCGTTTGCTAGATTGACCATTTTGCCTATGTTTTCCCCATTCGAATTTAGTTTTGAGCAAAGTAAAATCAATGGATAGGCATCTGCTATAATACATTTCAACATAGGAAACGAAAACGTTAGGTTAGTTACGGCTTCTTTATAAAAACAAAATTATACCATATTTACGTTGCCAATCTCTTTTTAAATACAATACCTGATGAACTTTATGCATTTGTATTGCTCCATAAATCCCTAACATCATGAAAGCTTTCATAGGGAGTTACTTTGTGGAGTGCAGCGATTGTTGTTAGGTTGAAGATAATGCATAAAGTTTCTTGTATACCATTTATACTGCAGAAGGGCACTCAGTTTTGAAATATTACGTGTAAAATTAACGAAAGCAACATCTTGTAGTTGTCAATACTGTCATTAAAATCATAATGTATTATTTTGGCAGCAGTGTTTTGGATATTTACAATACGGATTACGTGTATTATTGTGCAGCGGTTATGAGTCATTAAAGTCTCAGTTGAGGTCATCAAACTAGGACTTTATAATGTCTGTAATAAACCGTTTCAAAATCGTTTGATTTGAGATGTTAGCCAGAGCGTTGACTTGGAAATGCTGAGAAACTCTCTGGGCCCATCTGTCTGCACGGTTTCGGGCCCCTAGGTCCTTTTGGTTCGGCCAATCAAAACGGCACGTGGTGGAGATGGACCTATCAGCGAGTAGTATTTCTGAATATTCATCAGCTATCCAGTCAAACCTTTCAGGCGAGTTAGTGTGTATTCACAGCATCATGCCTCGACTTTGTCAACCCCAAAACTCCATTTTCTTATGAATGGAGAGTGAAAAAAATCAGATTCGCTTAAATTGGGATCCTTCTCGGCCGGTGGGAGTAGTGGAAGGAAAAGAAGTGAAGTGACAAGCTGGGAGGCGAACGATGACCATGACTACAATGTCAGAAAACCTCAACAGCCCCGTCTCAAGTAAAGCAGTTTTTATGGAGTTTGGGCCACCAAGTCAACAAATGTCGCCTCCCATGTCTCACGGACATTACTCCATGCACTGTTTACATTCCGCCGGGCACTCTCAACATGACAGCTCCTACAACACTGCTTCATCCTTCTCACGGTCTCTGGGCTACCCCTATGTCAATTCAGTGAACAACCATTCCAGTAACCCCTACATCAATTCAGTGCAATCGTACCAAAACAGCTCGAATCTGGCACACACAAGATTAGAGGACACAGGTAAGAACAACAGAATCAGTCAATTCCTGACTCATGTAAATTGCTGTAAACTACACGAGGCAGTTTATTTTTCCCCAGCTGTTTTTGACCAAGCCCGGTGAGGAAATTTGTAGAACAGAAGTTCGCATCATTCTGCCTCTGATCTTTGTAATTATTTATTGCGTAATGCTATAAACAATGCATGCAATTATGGGTAATTATACGTAAACCGTCGCTAGTAAAAATAGACAAACTTTTAACTGCTGTGTTAAATACGTTGTTATTCTGTTGTAGGTAATTATGTATTGGATTTGCACTGCTATGTCATTTTTTTGCCCTTTTTAGGAGCAGAGTCAGATAAAGGTACCGTGGTGGAAAGTGGAGAAGTCAGGTTTAATGGGAAAGGGAAAAAAATCCGCAAACCCCGAACCATTTATTCCAGTCTACAGCTGCAAGCTTTGAACAGACGGTTCCAACAAACTCAGTACCTGGCTCTGCCTGAAAGAGCCGAGCTTGCTGCTTCTCTGGGGTTGACACAGACACAGGTAACAGAGATATTAAACTAAAATGCAAAGCACCTCTGTTCGTTACATCGAATCAAACACACTACCGAGCAAAACCAGGTATTCGGTAACATAAACCCTGGCAACTACACTTTAACGCAGAGTTCACAAGAAGTATAAGCCAAAACAGCAAATGTGTGCGTTACCAGACATAAATCCAAGTATTTGGTCACACCAGTGGGAGTTTGAAGCGTTGCAGTAAAATGCAACTCCAATCCATAAAATGACACAGACATGACGGGACGATTCACATGCACGCACCAACAACCTGCTCATTTAAAAGGCATGCAGTATGGATCGTATATCTTACACCAAATTGTTTGGGAAACAATTTCAACAAGTCACCACAAGAAATACGTCATGTTGCTCAAATTATAACATTATAATTGCCTTCTGTTTTCTGAATCGTTGTCCCCGCCTAGAAGAACCCATCAGTGTGGCTGACTATGACTGCTTGGTAAAAGGGATTTATTTTTTAATAATTTAGGATTATTTGAGGTTACAAGACATGGGAAAGCATATGCTCGCCGCCTCTAATTATAACCTTTCAAAAGTTAGTTTACTATTTAACTTCTTGAATTAGGCTGTTTATAAATGTGGATTTATTGAAAGTCTTGACCCTTATATTCTTTAAAGTCTTAATGCTTAAAACATGTCTGTTATATTATGCAGGTAAAGATTTGGTTCCAGAACAAGCGTTCTAAGTTTAAAAAGCTGATGAAACAGGGTAATGGTGCATTAGAGAACAGCGCCCTTGCTAATGGTAGGGGCCTATCCGGATCCTCCCCTCCAGTTCCACCCGTCTGGAACCCCTCATCTGCCGGCAAGAGCTCCACAGGGACCCCGGGAAACTACATCCCTAGCTACACATCGTGGTACCCTCCAGCGCACCAGGAATCTATGCAGCAGCCCCAACTGATGTAAGATAACCACCCTCGCCCTGTTTAAGCAAGGACAATAATCCAAGAAAGCAATTTCTGAAGTGCACCATGCCCTTAGCACAGATGTGATGCGGAGCGAGTTCCCAATTCTGCCAGCTGACAGCTCGGCGAAATCTCTCTCAGATCCCGGTTAGAACAGACCGCTAGCACCAAGACTCTGTGGCGTAATCCCTGGGACAGTTAAAAAGCCTTTGTTACAAATTCCTTGTATGCATCCTACTCCAAAAGAGGCAGGCTTTGTATCCCCCATTAGGATTTTGCGTCTGTAATCTGAAGACTGGTTTACACAGCGCAGAATTCACGACAGCAGCAAGTTCTTACTGCACGCGGTCACGGTTTTTGTACATATTATTTAAATATGTTGCACAGATTTAGCGGTTTTTTTGTTTTGTGTGGAGTGTACATGATACATTGTGAAATGGGATCTTAATATTTACCTGTGAAATGCAAATGTGATGCTAAAAACACTGTGTCTAGCGTTCTAAATGTAAAGGTTTAGTTTTATATTGACAATGTTAACTTATTGCTTTGTATCTTTGAATCTTTGTAAATATATTATAAAGTCCATTCAAGGCAGTAAAATATGATTTTAAATAGCAGCTGTTACATTATGAAAGTCTCAGTGTGCTCATTCCAGGTTCATTAATACCGAACTGCAAAAAGGCATTCATTATTATCACACTGATTGCAAACTCCATCTTCTCCGCTTGCATATTACAATAACTGGACAAAGTGATCAAACTTCACCCCCAGTCTGTGAATATCCGGGCAATTGAATGAAGTTTCCAAATTCTTTATCAGACGCTAGCAACTCGCATTTTTATATTTAAAGGCCAAGTGGGTTATCCTAAAGTTACTTTCTGATTTTTTACCTCGTGTGTAGTTTCATTTTAGATAACTTGCTTGATAACCTAAATGAAGAGGTCTAAGCTATTATGCTTCCAAATAGTATAATTTCGCTTTGTATCTGACCACCCCTACTGCTCCTGATGTGGGGCCGGATTATGTTGTTACAGTCAAACGTTAGTTTCAGTGTTGCGTCTAGGCTATTCTACTTTAGATTGGACGCAATTATTTTTGCAGCAATTAAAGCACTTACTGCTTTTCAGACTTGTCTATCGCTCTCATGCGCTCTTTTATATATTTCTTGAGGCACAGTAAATCTCTTTTTCAGCATTGAATGACAGGAAGCCACTACTGTGTTAACTAAATAATGGTAAGAGAAGCAGGTGCTGCAGGGAAAAAAAAACCCTGCGGTTTGTTCAGAGTAGTTAAAAGCGCTGTTATTCCTGCGAGGAACAAATTGGAAACTTCAAAGGAACTGTTATTTGGGAGATGATGGGCTAACTGCGCTTTTTCAGCAACCTGTCCCCGATTCGCTATCATCTTTGGGGAATTCGAAAAACATCAATATCACCAAAACTTGTGACCTTTGAGAAGTCATTCAATCAGACTATGTCTCCATTAATCTTCTAACCCAATTATTTCCAGATATGTAGCTACTTCTATTAGTATGTGCCTCTGTACACACAGTATGCGCTTATCGCCTACGTACACGTGAGCCAATTGTCCCAGACCACAACTAGCTCGAGCCCAAATTCTCTGGAAATATAATGAAGCAGTGACACTGTACAAAGTAAACATGTACATGAATTTGTAGAGATTGCACGACGTTTTGATTTTTTTCTAAGAATAATGTACGGGTTCAAATAAGCTTTGCGACAGCATTTTGCTGGTGAATCCTAATGCATACTCACATGGATTGAAGCGGAACTCGTTACACTTGGCAATCTTACCTGTTTTATTTACAATAAATTGATCAGCGCTTTGGTTGAGAATGTTCTAGAAATTAAAAGGCATAGAGATAAATCTAATGTCCAAGTTTACCAATGATATCTTTGGGAAAGCTAAGATCCGCAAAGTGAGGTACGTAACATTTTGTTCAAAACTTTGCTGAAAACAAGCGAACAACGAATGAATGTATTCTGCCAAGAGCCCCAAATGCGCATACAGCTGCTTCGAAGAGGCTCGGCATTATTGCACTGTATTCTCTACTTGATTACAAGCCGAGGCCATCAAACGGACTATAATTACAGTAATTTTGGGTTTATTTATTCTAATGTAGTTTCGTATCATTGGGGTAATTATGGGCAATTTTTTCGCCCGGGGAATCTTTGCATTAACAAAAGAGCTAGCAGTGAAAGCCAAATTTGAACAGCATTGAAAAAGAAGCACTAAACTAAAATAGGTGTACTTCCATCTTTGAAATTCCGAACTACGTTTGTCATGAGGTCTGCAAATTGCATGCAGGTGTATAGCATTGTCAATAGGAAACTCTTCAAAATGACTAAGACACAATGTTGGAGTAATGAAGGTGAGAATAAAAGGAATTGCCCAACGAGGGCTCTCTCTTCTCGCCCAATGATCTTCTACCTACAGTACCTTGCTTTAACATTTAATGACTAATGTCATAGAGATGGCAATCTCATTGCAAAAACAGGCAGATAAACATTACGCAACACACTGTTTAAAAGTAACCGATGTGTTACTGACATGTATTTATAATTTACGCAACTAGAAACCTTAGATCTATCCTAAGTTTTAATTTGTTTTCATTATTCATATTTAGAATTTTTAAGACATTTTTAAATAGTTTGGTTTCTTTTTCGGTCCCGGGAGGGGAAAATCCCTTAACCACCTATAGAAAATTCCAATAAGCATGTTCCATTTTTCAACGGATAGCAATGTATCCAAAAGGTATACTTGTGGTACCATTCAGCATTAAATATTATATCAGTTCACATTATTGTATTCTTCCCAAAATTTTAGCGTGTTAGAGATACATGTTCGTTCTATATAAACCATACATGCAGCAAGACGGAGAAGACGGCTGCTCCGTAACAATTAGGGATTATCAAAATAAACAGGAATTGTTCAAAATTATGAGTTAAATTGCAAGAAATTCTCTTGTAGAGTCGAGTGTTTAACACTAAATGCTCCAATTAGTATCCTCCAGAATCGTTGTTTTAGTTAGTGGATAGAAATCTTTATCGGAGGAAAAGTAAATAAATCAGCGCCTTCGTTCGTTTCTCAAACGATTGGCAGTATTTAGTAATGCTAAATATCTTAATAAAATGACGGAGTTGCATACTGTCGCAACACTTAGTTTTCGATTTGCCACGGACCGCATTCGACCAGAATTGGTCTCAATACAAGAATATAATTTTTCAGTGAGCCCACCTGTTTAGAACAGTCCAGTTCACTGTAAGGACCACACTTTTTGCATGCTGTTTAAACGTACTGACTAGAAATAGTAGGTTGTACCCTTACCTTGATCTTTTCAAACAACCTGGTCGGTTTTTACTAAGTCATGATATCAGGTTTTGCTATTAGGTTAAGAAAAAAACACCTCGAGTGCGTGCATTTCTGCCAGTAGATCCATTAAAGCCTCCACTAAACGACTCAAAAATCAGGACGCGGTTGCAGAATATGACTGCATTTCTGCTATAGCCTCTGTCTTTATAGCTGATGAAAAAATTGCAGATTATTAGCATAAATGTTTACTCTTCATTACGCTGATGACATTCTGCTCTCGAGAACTTGGTAATCTTTCGAAATTATGAGCAATTTTTAAAAAAAAAATTTAGAGGAGAGCGTTTACCATGCAATTCAAGCTATTCTGCGTAGGCTCCAAACGGATATAATTATCGAGGAGTCAAGATGTTATGCTAAAACTATGCATTGATATTCCCATTTATTATGTACATACAACTTTGACAATGTTGATGCTTGAAATAGCAGGAAATTGTCTTGCGCAAAAATTACAGTCCATATTAGGACATCTGAAATTGCGAAGAATTATATAGTAATTGCAGGCTTTCAGCTCTGAGACCCAGAAAGCTCAAACTCAAGCGAATGTGGATAAAATTGCAGTTGTGTTTCGGTGCAAAGTTTAGGGAGGAAATTCTAAAATGTTCTAAATTGACTATCCAGGATTCCGGAAGTGACTATACCACATGACATAAAGATTGAGGGCGCGCCTGTATTGAAGAACTATTTGAACTTCTTGTAATATTTCTTTCCCACTCATCAACGGAAACCCCCCACACACAAATCTATAGATAGGCATAGATTTGTCAGCTATCAAAAAGGGGTCGGACTGTCTGGCAGTGCGGATATCCCTAGTTATACTATCCCAGGGGTATTCTTGTAAGAGTCTCAACGTGACAGCCCGGGGGAAGGAACATCTTGTAATGCAGTAATTACTAATTTAAAAAAAAGACAGCCTTATTTCTCAAAAACGGTTCTACTTTTAGTAGTCATTGGTTGCCTTGTCGGGTTAGAAATTTCGCAGATTTTCAATACAACGGAACTGATAATCAACTCGTACAAAATATAAAAGACGCATTCAGTTGATGGTTTCTGGAACGGACTGATGGTCTTACCTTATCATTGTTGATAAGATCTACATCATGGGCACGACAACCTCATCACTCTATACAAGGTCCATTTAGCAAATCATTTTTACGTTTTCGGTTGCAATGGCAAACCGAATACCTCCAAGGAATTGTATTTCCCTGTTTATGCAAAAAAGGCAGAGCCCATTCCATCACTTATAAATAATTGTTAATTTCATTGTGCAGCAACCCTTCTCACGGAAAGTATTTGAGAAACATTAATGTAGTTTTCACATCTGAAGGCAGAAGTATTACCGGGGGCTTCTGAACAGGCTACTCTAAAAGAAAGAAATCCTTCCCGGTGTTGTACAAAGTGCAAATTCGAAAGAGTGTGATGTTAACTAATACTCCTGCCCTGACTCTCGTCCCACATTTGAGCTTTGCTAGTTTAAAGACATGATTGCTAATTAGCCGAACACAGTTTTAATTCCACCGATTTATCTTTCTAATAGAAATGATCCTGTTTCTTAATTAAAACGCAGACGTCTCGATTATATCCATATGCGTTAAACCAAACAGGAAATTATATTAAGTGAACGTAAACACCATTCAGGAGATCCTTTTCATCAGTTACTTTATTTCTATGTTATCTGGTCCACTAAATGGTAATCGAAAAGAATATTCTAAGAATTATATTTTAAGTCACAGTAGAGACCCTCTTAAGAAATCCGCTTAAATCAATTTAGTATAATTTAAACCGAAACCGCTGTATTTACTAGTATCACGGATTAGTTAAAAATTATTTGTCTAATCCGTCTGGATTTCCCAGCATCCAGACACCGGTCCTAGTTATTGTTGTGCTTTATTATTGAAAGAAGATACCGTTTATGGGTTGTGGAGAAATGGAAAATGCATTAGCCCGTCTGCTCACAAATGTTTGGAGATTCCACAATGAAACATGATTGACGCCGGAAAACTCAATATTTCATCATCGAACATCTAGGATTCCTCTCTGCTCGAATTATGACGGGTTAACCTTGATATCAAGATGCTAAATATCCTGGTGATTCGCAAACTGTACAACTTTGTTACACAAGCGATCATTTTAATCTAGGTATTTGTCGCACAGATTTACTTTACAGCGTGTGACCATGATTTAGTTTCTTTCCAGCCCGTGTCGTGTACATTGTTTCAATGTTGTACATGATGGTTTCAAACTCCCATGAAAATGACAGCCCCTATTTCAGGCAGTGTGCCGCCAATCAGATTGATTCAATGGGGTTATGATCAATTGCAACAAGAATATATATTGCGATATTGTTTGAATATTTGCGGCTATCCTTTTTTTCGCGTGTTCTGATAGATGTAAATATCTGAGAATCGTTTTTATTCCCCAACAGGAAAACCACTCAAAAAGACAAGGCTCCAACTGGATCAGAGAGGTCTGTTTCTGTGCTTTCACTGTTACTGCACTTACAAGTGGCTTGCTTGGGGCGATTGCAGCCGGTTTGTGCCTCTCGTGGTTAATAAAAAATCTACAGAGAGGAGCTCTGTCTCCAGTTTGTCTAGTTGCTCCTGAGCCAAACTTGCCTTTCTAAACTCAAACGCCAAGGCGCTTTGCGTGCCTCTAACAACTAGTCGAAGCATTTCGCCCGAGGCAAAAGAATCGGGTCTGTTAATCACCCGCTGCATGCAAGTCCCGAGAACAGAAAAGTTGTCTTGTTAACAAAAGTCCAGAGGGCGAAATCTTTTTTAACTACTTTGTCATTCATTTAATTTCAGTGACAATGTCAAGTCTTCTTCATGAATCTTTGAAGTAATGATTACATACATAAATTATTCAGTCTGGGCTGAGTCGAAAAGTTGCTCCCAGCGGGCGGCAAGTTGGAACTGAAATGTGAAAACAATAAGCCATCCAATCATATAGTATTTCTGAATGTTGTTGTTTTGTCTAAGTCTTTGTTTTGTGATGGCCCAGGAATAAGAGCAGTAACAGTGACGGTAATTAGCACAACTCTCGCAGGCTGTTACCATCAACATTCCCCACAGTACATATCTAAAATGCTCAGAATACGACTTACATGGCACTATTAGAGAATTAATACTCTTTCCATAACAGGCCATTATTCTACATCCAATCGGGTCGCCAATGGTTATGTCGGAGGGAATATTTATGAGAGGAATGGACCCGGCGCCAGCTCTCCGGAAGGTAGAGCAGCTTATAATGTGACAACATGGAGCTGATTGATTCATGTCTGCGCGAAGGCTTTGCCGCCGGGACGCATACACATCTTTAATCTACAAAAAAGTATCCAGTTGTAACAATCCTCTGTTCTGGCGCCTGTACATTACCTAATTACACCCTGCTAAACTACAGCGCTGTTCGCCTTGTCCAAACTGCAGTATCCTAGCTGGTAAACACTTGGATATTACTGCAGTACAATCTGGTCGCGTACCTCTGGTCATTACCGGCCGGTTTCCTTAGACATTTCAATGAAGCACTCAACTAAAACCAAATGAGAACATTTTTAATTTAAAAATGGCTTTAGTCAAAAGTTTATAATTAAACTAGCGACATAGAAATAAACAATTAAACAATATTTATTTAAATAATATATTTCTTTTCATAAAAAGCAACACTGTAAAGAAGTTGTTTTATAGAATAAATAAAGAAAATAGTTATGTTTCCAAATCTATGACTTGTGGAAAATCAGTAGCACAATTTAACTCATTGTCCAAAAGACTTTAAACGTAGGATTGAACCAACAGATACATTTCTATAGTACAGTAATTCAGACATCATTGGCGCAGCTACATAAGGAACACAAGAATATCATGGTTATATCACAACAAATAATCCAATAGATGCACATTCGTATTCGGGTCGTTCTGCACGAAAGGATATTTACAGATTATGTTCGATCGTCTACACAGCGAATTTTATTAATGACGAGAGGCATTGTAACAGCACTTAGCTGTCTGCAGTTCATAAATACCACACAGTTCCTTTGAAAACATAGAAAATGAGGTCATTTGCAAAGGCACCAGTTAATACAAATGTTATAAAGGATGGTACTGTAGTAATTTGTTTGAAACACTTGAACATTCCCTGTCATAGGAAGTCTTTCGGCAGTCTGTCATTTGAGTAGATAATGAGCGGGCTGCAGTTTTCAGTATATTGCCCCTGGGTTGATAGTGGGCTGATGCTGAAGAATTGGAGTTGACTGAAAATGTGAAGCACTATTTGAACCAGGATACCAGGTGTAGTTTCCTATGAAAGCGGCGGCCGGGCCGCTGTTCTGTGTAATGGCTGAGTTGTTGTTGACTCTCTGGTGCGGAGAATAATCCCATGCTATCGAGGATGGAGGAGAGCTGCGAGGAGGAGTCTCGCCGGCACTTAGATTCTGCTCTTTTGACATTTCTCCGTTTTTCCACATTTTCTTAAATTTTGACCGGCGGTTCTGAAACCAGATTTTTACCTAAGTTTCGGAAATGAAATGTCAGAAAAAGTTTGTTGTACATTTAGTTTGCTACAGACGTTTGCTAATTTAGTATAGCCCGAAACAAAGTGTTTTAACAAGTAAGAAACTAAAAGAAGGTCGGCACGCCAACTCTGATTAAGATTTGACGCATAAATTCAAGTAAAAATTTTCTTATAAGAAGCAGCCATAAAAATAAAAACACGCTCTATTGCTCGCCTTCATATTGTCTAGTCTTACCTGAGTTTGGGTAAGGCCCATGGAAGCAGCCAGCTCAGCCCTTTCTGGCAAAGCCAAGTACTGCGTCTTCTGAAAACGCCTCTGTAAAGCTGCTAGCTGAAAACTGGAATAAATAGTTCTAGGTTTTCTAACTTTCTTTGGTTTCCCGTTTACTATCCTGATTTCAGGCTCGCACTCTTCTTTCTCTGAAAACAACAACAAACATCGATTTTTCGACAACAGAAACAATTATAAGTCAGGAAAATAGACACACGCCCACATAAGTCGGCATTGTGTAAATGAAGAGCATCTTCACATGCTCCCAACTCACCGACATCGGTATTTGCAGGCGAATTACTTGAACCATAGGGGCTGTAGGAATTGTAACAATTTGTATAACTAATTTCGTAGGATTTGGCACTGTACGAAATGTTGTTCATGTTACCAACATGGAACTGATAGGAGTTCAGTTGTCCATAAGGTGCCCCGGCGCAGGGGCCGTGCTGTTGCCCATTGTAATAGTTACTGTCAGTTGCAGTAGAGACTGGCAAATTTGGAGACTCCTGTGACTTGTGCATGGTGTGATAACTCGAGGTAATTTGGTTCGAATGCATATCTGCAGCAAGGCTGTCAAACACTCCGGTCATTGTTCTACAAAAACAAAACACAAAAGTAGCAAGTATCAGCTCAGAAAGACGTCGGTGCTGATGTGGAAAGCATGTTGTTGTGGGATTGTAGTGAGGAGCTGCTGCACCCCCCCTTCCTGCTGCACCGCACCGCCTCGCGACCACTGCCACTGCAGCTTCGCTCCTCGCCAATTGTCTGCCAGCTTCAAGCGCCCAGCATTAAAGCCGCCTCACGTGAGCCTGTCGTCACGTTGCTAAGCGGCAGCCAATGAGCAGGCTAGGTTGTGCCGGGGGACGGTGGCCTGCTTGGTGGTGCTCGGAGGAACTGGCGCGAAGCTGCAGGAGGCTGGCGCTCGGAGAGCAGTGTGGGCCAGGCCGCAGCCAGCATTTCTCCAGGGAATCACAATGACCGCCTTTGTCCTCCCGCAGCCCTTCTCCTCCACCATGTGTCTTGTTCTGTCTTGAAAGCATACGCATTATTCCGTCCCCTGTGCTGCTACGACTCACCAGATGGTTTTGAAAACTTCGAGCAAAAATTTATTGATGAATTGAATTTCATATCGTTTATGAAGTCGACGTCGAGATGGTTCAAACAACGAAGTGAAGCTGGGAAAAATCTTTCTGCCCATCGTGTCTCTGTTGTAGGAAGTAAAAATTGCATGGCCTAATCTCATTATCACCTCTTTGCACATAGTCCGAAAAACAGATATTTCAAGCGAATAGCCAAATATTTTTAAAAGTGATGTGTATTTCTGTCTCCACCATCGCTTCAGACAGTTACAGACTGTCATCACCCTCTGGATGAAACTAATTTTGCTAAAATCCCCAATAATTCTTAAAAAAATATTTTCAATCAATGTATCTTAGTTTTGACTCATGTGGTAGGGACTATGCACTACCTATCCATCTTTTCTGGATCCCTCATAATTCACACAATTAAAATCCCTTTTTGGCCTCTGCTCCCAAAGAAAACAATGCCAGTCTCTCCAATCTTTCACCTTCGTTAAAATTCCCAATTTCTCACAACGTCTTCGTAAATCTCTTTTGTACTCAGTCCATTTGAATCACAGCCTTCTTGACATGGTAACCAGAACTGTATGTGTCGAGTACAGTTTTCACATAACCTTCTTGCTGTTAAATGCTATCCCATGCTTAAAGTAAAGTATCGCAGTGAGTGTTTTAGCCATCTTACTTTCATGTCCTGGTACCTGATGGGATCTGTGGGCACATACTCAAGATCCCTCTGTTCTCTCCACACCTCTCAGGATCTTACCATTTATTGTTCATTCCCTTCATTCCAAATGTATCACCTCATATGATTTGCTGCTTTCCTGTCCACTTGACCAATCAACCGATGTTTTCTTGGTATGTACATTTTCCCGTCTATATTAAAACATAGACACTGGTCACATCAACTGTAAACTTCTAAACCATGCCCCTTATATTTCAGTCTAAATCCTTGAAACATATCATGGAAAGTATGAGACTTAGTACTGAACCCTGCACAACCCACTGAAAACAGGCTTCCAAACACAAAATACTAATTAATCTTTACCCTTCCTGCCACAATTAATTTTAGATCCATCTTACCATTTTCCCTTGAACTTCATAGATTTTTCTGTGTTGATCAGTTTGCCTTGTCAAAGTTGCATACTGCTGGAACATATTTGAATAAGAACTGTGTGGGACCTTGTCAAAAATTGGACAAAATCCATGAAGACATCATCAAATATGTTTTCCTCATTGACTCTCCTTGTTAACTCTTCAAAAAATCTAATCAAATTAATCAAACATGACCATCTCCCCCTTAATAGATTCACGCTGACTGTCCTTGGTTAATCATTGCCTTTCTAAATGATGATTTAGAGTATTCCACAGCATATTTTTAAAAATAATTTGCCATCATCAAGATTCAGCTGTCTGGTCTGTAATTGCACAATCTATCCCTTTCTTCTTTTTTACACATTTTTTAACATATATTTTTCTGCATGAACATTCAGGCAAAGATCAGATTATGTAGTGACTACTGTGCTGGAAATTTGAAATAACACACACGAAAGAAATAAATGCTGGAAGTACTCAGGCAGGAGAGATGTACTCAATTCAAATTCTGGTCAATGACCTTCGGTCAGAACTATGGAATGTTAAAAAGATGGAACTGGTTTCAAACACTAATAGAGGTTGGAAAGTGGAAGAAAGGGAAAGAGAATAAAAGGAATGTCTCTGATAGAGTGTAAGGCAGAACAATTTAAACATGATAATGTGCAAGTCAAAGGGATATGTTGAAAGGACTAGTAACCAGTTGAAATATGGATATAAATGGGAAAAAGAATTTTTACAATAACTGCTGTCTGAAAACATTGGCACAGAGATTGTGATCTGAAAGTGCAGAACTCAATGTTCTGAAGGCTGTAACATATTTCAACTGGAGTTGAGATATTGTTCCTCTAGTTTACAAGGAACCTCATTGGAACAGGCTGGGGAAGTGATAAACAGAGAGGTCAGAGAGTGGAAATGATGCAGAGTTGGAAATGTTCTCCAAAGTTATCACCCAATATGTTCTGGCCTCCTTGCTGTAGAAGGCAATTTATCATAATGATTCAAGAGCAAGCATCTCATCATTGTGCTACTAACTTGAGCGAGGTACACACATTCCTGCTTCAACTGGAAGATGTGTTCAGTGTCCCAGTCAGACGGTAGGAGGTAGCAGGAAGATTCTGCATCTCTCCTGATTGCATGGTAAGGTGCCATGGAACATGCTTTCCACAGATTACTAAATGACTAGATGTGTGAAGCCTGGTCCCATTCAGATCATCTCCTTCACTTCCTTTCATCACTTCGTGACAACTGGATGAATGTTGGCTCCTGTTCTTCCAATTTCCACCTTTCCCTTTTTGTGGTTCATCTCTGACTCAATCCTTAGCTTTCAATTGCTGTACCCCAAATTCTGTGGATCAATATCCTCAGTAAGTGAATTGCCTCTTGCAGCTACTTTGACCACACTTCCTCCCAAACTCACTCTCTGGAAGGACTATATTCCATTCTCTAAACGTCTCTGTTTCTGTTGAAGAAACCTTCCAGAACAGCTTGAAACATATCATGTCTTCCCAATTGTCATCCGTTTTCCTGAAATGAGGATTCCCATCCACCATAAGCGACAGCGTCCTTGTTCAGTGTGATTTATTTCCTGCACTTTTTCCCTCATTTACTCCCGCCCTCACTCCTGTCTCATCTGTCTTCCCTTTCACTTCACCAGGGCACCACATTCAGCCTCTGCTATTCCAACCACCTCCATCATGGTGCCATGCCTTCCTCTTCCCTTCGTGCATTCCAAAGGGATTGTTCCCTCTCTGACAAAGGATTCACTCTTCAACTATCCTCTTTCCAAGCAAGATCATGAGAGTTAAACCTGTGCCTCACCCAGTCTACAGTGATTGCTTCCGTGGATACGTTAGAGCCTGGGTGTCTCTGGACAAGAAACACGCGGTGTCCACCAACTCCCTTGAGCTGTTCAGGGAGAGGTGGGCACTGCAGGGAATGGAGTGTTTTATTTCCCCCTCCAACCCTATTTTGATTTGATCTCTGCCCTCCCTTCAGTTTTTGATCACGCAGCATTGCCATTTGATGTCACTGGCCACTCTGGTGTTTCCTTTCTTCCGGGTGGTGGAAACTGAATGAGGATTTATGCACTCGTTGTTCTTCACTGTGTCCTTCACTTACACACACACGACGTGGGTGCTGGGGGAAAATAAGCACTACCGCCTAAAGTGGTAGTGTTGGGAGAATGTGGAAGATAACAAGAAACAGTGATTGCCTGCTATGTTTTATTTCATTCACTAATTGCAACATTGAGGAGATCAAATGCAGATTGGGAAACCACTTTGCTGCTTCCATGTGTGACGGGAAGCTTTCGAGAGCCTGTCAATTTGATGTTCGAACTTGCTCCACACTGTCTTCTCTGACCTTGACAGTTTCTCTCTTCACAAATTCTGCAGGGCAGTATTTCCAGCATTTGCTGTTTGGAGTTTTTATAAGAAAGCGACTTTGTATTGCAGTGAGTACCCAGATCTTGCTCTATCGCACTTTTCGTACGGTACTTATAAACAAGTAAACTGATAGTTCCACACAGTTTACAGACAATTCACAATACACGGTTAAGCAACTCTACATCGTTTGATTGGGTTGGTAAAATGGTTCTTGAATGCTTTTATCTGCAACATTTGCAATGTTTAGTATGTCAGCAAAACAAGTTACAGGTGCTATTGCCCTCTGCTGCCATCTTGTGGTCTTCGGTTCGGGTTTCACACGGGCTTCCAGGAGTTTAGGCTGATGCTTTTTCTGAGCGACAGTTTAGTAAAAAATCTTTTTCACGGTGTGACCTGTGTTTAAATGCGTTCTACATTATGTTCATATCTCCAGACAAGCCTGTGTTACAGTATTTTAAAACGTAGAGCATAGTTAGGGGTTCGTTGAACAGACGGCAATAAAATGCTTTGTGAAAACAAAAATTACAAGTTAATATCTGAAGTAGTTCCAGAGAGTGGGTAGCTTGTTGCTCGTGGGTCAAATGTAAGCTTCTTTGATGGTTAACTTACTTTGAGTTTAGCTGAGCTGACGACCAGTATTATTAATGGAGTATTTAAACATTTATACATGAAGAAGTATTGACCCATTGCGGAATGTTTCAATATTTTACAGATACATTCATGACCACACAAGCCAATCAAAAACATTAACACGTATTCTCATGCGTTTTGTTCAAATGTACATTCACATGTACAGAGATTTTTTTTTAAATGCACGCATGTCAGAGAATGATCTAGAGTAAAGAAGGATAACGAGACACTTTTATCATCAGATACGGATCCAACCACAGTGAAGAGGATTTTAATGCCTGCCTCCTGTTCTCGTCCACGCATTGACTGCCAATCCCTTTCCCCTTCACCAAAAGAACAATGCGTCTTTGCACTGGTCACTCCTCTGACATTTTTTTTAGAATCTCTACAGTGTGGAAACAGGCCATTCAGCCGAAGAAGTCCACACTGATTCTCCAAAGAGCATCCCGCCTAACCTATTTTTGTAACTCTGCATTTCCCTTGGTTACTGCACCTAACCTACACACCCCTGGTCACTATGGACAATGTAGCATGGGCAATTCACCCAATCTGCACATTTTTGAACTGTGGGAGGAATCCCATGCAGACATGGGAAGAATGTGCAAACTCCACACTGGCAGTCACCTGAAGCTGGAATTGAACCCAGGACCCTGGTGCTGTGAGACAGGGATTTTGCCCACTACAAGAGCCCAGGGAAACATCTTAGTCATTCCCTCACCATACATTATCAGTCTGTCAATCAAGACAATGTTGACTCAGTGAGACTTGAACCGGTGATCTTTTATATCAGGAGTAAGAGCACTATCCACTGTCGCACAGATATTTTCTAATAAATCGGAAGAGTATATTCAACTCATCGAGTTTGCAACGATCCTCTGAAGAGCATCCCACTCAGACCCACAACCCTACATTTACTATGACGTATCCACCTAGCCTGCACATCTCTGGACTGTGGGAGAAAACCCACGCAGATGCAGGGAGAATATGCAAACTCCACACAGGCAATTATTCAAATCTGATATTAAACCCAGGACCCTGGCACTGTGAGACAGGAGTGCTAACCACTGAGCCACCATGCCGCCTTCCCACTACTCTCACTGCCTGACCATAAAAACAGTGCTGGAGACTTGTTGGAACTGTTCACATTTTCTCCGCGTACACCTTGATAACTTTAAAAGCTGAAAAGAAAATCTTTTTCTTGAATTTTTTCAGTGACTTAGCTGCAACAGCCTTCTCTGGTAGAGAATTCTACAGTGACGCTACCTTTTGAGTGAAGAACATTTTCTTAATTTCAATCCTAAACAGTTTGCCCTGTATCCTGAGGCTGTGACCCTTGGCTCTAGACTTCCCAACTGGGAAAAACATCCTCTCTGCAACCAGTCTCTCCAGCTCTGTACAAATTTCATACATTTTAATCAGATCCCCTCTCATCCTCCCCAATTGTATGTCTAAAGGCCCAGTCAAAACAGCCTTTCCTCATAGGACAGTCCTTCCATCCCCAGTATTACATTATTTAACATTATTGAAGTATATCATTTCGTAGGTAAAGGTAAAGTTGCCATAGTCCCAGCAGACCATAGGTCGCTTTCTCATTACAGAGAGACGACTGTTGATGAGCTTAACCTGAGGGTCACTACACCCCAGGCAAGGGGAAAGGTTGAGAAGGTGGGACTTTCATGTTAATCTCAGCCAGTGCGGGAACTGAACCCATGCTATTGACATCACTCTGCATTGCAAACCAGCTGTCTATGACTACATGTATGGAAACCCTTTTGTCTCTCCCATAAATTTCTGTAGAAAAACTAAATCTGGTTGTTAGGGTTATACAATGAAGCTTAAAAGTATTTCTTTCTTTCTCCATACCTTCAGGATCCATGACACCTGTCTCAATAAAGGATTATGCCAATAGAAATCTTCCAATAGAATATGACAGTGTTGTGCAGATTTCACATTTCTCACTAATCTTTTCTTTGGGCTTTGTATATTCTTCATCATTTATACCTGCACGTTTTGACAGATATTTTGATCTTTGATGCATGTCAGCAATTTATAAATGTAACTTCACGACAAATTGTTCCTTTACTAATTCCATTTTGATTTAACCCTCTGCCCCTCTCCCTATCTCTCCCTCACTTCTGGTAGTTTGTATTGCTATTAACTGGCTTTAATAGCAATCAGAACTCATTTACTGGTGGTGGTTAAAAAGTGAAAAAAAAAATACCATGGGTAATTTGATAATGGGAAAAGAAAACATTCAGTCATGTGTAAGAGCACTTCTCATCACAGAAAAAAAATATTAAGGCAAATTGTTTTTCTTCTCTCTAACTCTTATCACTGGATGCCATTAATACCTTTCTAACACTACTTGGCAAGGTCCCTCATGGTAGGCTGGTCCAGAAGTATAAATCACATGAAATCCATGATGAGTGGGCAAGTTGGATACAACATTGACTTGGTTATTTAAGCTATTATTGCAAGAATGTTTTTCTGTGGCTGCTGGTGTTCCGAAGGATCAGCGCTGGGACCTCATCAGACAGGGCATTAAGTATAATACTTGTGTATAAAAGGACCATGTGCAGGCAGATGGGATTAATTTAAAAGACATCGTGGTTGGTGCAGACATGGTGGGCCGAAGGACCTGTTCTTGTGCAATACTGTTCTATGTTGTAATACTATGAGGTGAAGGATCACGGTTTGATGAGGGGATCAAATAATGTTCTGAACTAAGAGCAGAAAGTGTTAGAGAAACTCAGTAGACCTGGAACTATCCATTATGATGGAAAAGGCCAGCTCAGAGAGAGATCACTATTGCAGGGTCTCTTAGGATGTATGAGGCATGCAAGAGGCCCAGAGCTATCTGGCTCTGACTCTATATCTTGGGGACTAGAGAAGTAGTGTTGATACAGACTTCACTTGTCCCGGGACATGGTGACTGAACTGTGCTGGATTCTGGAGTGGACCCTGACAGGGCATACGTCAGATATAGACAACCCCCCAATTGAGAGAATCCCTAAAGAATGTAAAAGCAATAGGAGTATACTCAAGAGAGAGAGGTCAGGAGAGCAAGAAGAGGACGCGAGATAGCTTTGGCAAATAGGGTTAAGGAGAATTCAAAGAGATCCTACAAATACATTAAGGACAAAAGAGTAACCAGGAAGAGAATAGGGCTGCTTAAAGATAGGTAGTTGAAAGTGTAGTGCTGGAAAAGCACAGCAGGTCAAGCATCATCCGAGGAGCAGGAGAATCGATGTTTTGGACATGAGCCCTTCATCAGCCATATTCCTGATGAAGGGCTTATGCCCGAAACATTGATTCTCCAGCTCCTCAGATGCTGCCTGATCTGCTGTGCTTTTCCAGCACCACAATCTTGACTCTGGTCTCCAGCATCGGCAGTCCTCACTTTCTCATAGCAGTGGATGTTGTCTATATAGACTTCAGCAAGGCATCCGACAAGGTTCCGCATGGTAGACTGGTTAGCAAGCTTAGATCACATGGAATACAGGGAGAGCTAGCTAGTTCAATACAAAATTGGCACAAAGGTAGAAGACCGAGGATTCTGTAGAGGGTTGCTTTTCAGACTGGAGGCCTGTGACCGATGGTGTGCTGCAAAAATTGGTGCTGGGTCCACTGCTTTTTGTCATTTATATCAATGATTTGAATGTAAGTAGAGGAGGTATAGATAGTAAGTTTGCAGGTGACACCAAAATTGGAGGTGTAGTGGACAGAGAAGAAAGCTATCTCAGATCACGATGGGATCTTGATCAGATAAGCAATGGGCCGAGGAGTGGGAGATGGGGTTTAATTTAAAAAAAAATGTGAGGTTCTGCATTTTGGAAAAGAAATAAGAGCAGGCATTATACGCTTAATGATAAGGTCCTGCGGAGTGTTGCCGAACAAAGGGACCTTGGAGTGCAGGTTCATAGCTCCTTGAAATTGTAATCACAGGTAGATAGAATAGTGACGAAGATTTTTGGTACACTTGCCTTTGTTGGTCAGTGCATTGACTGTAGGAGTTGGGAGGTCATGGTGCGGCTGTACAGGACACCTGTACAGGTTAGGCCACGTTTGGAATACAGCGCTCAAGTCTGATCTCCCTGCTGTAGAAAAGATGTTGTGAAACTTGAAAGGGTTCAGCAAAGATCTACAAGGATGTTGCCAGGGTTGGAGGGTTTGGGCTTTAGGGAGAGGCTGAATAGACTGAGGCTATTTTACCTGGAGTGTCAGAGGCTGAGGGGTGACTTATCGAGGTTTATAAAATCATGAGAGGCATGGATATGAATAGCCAAGGTCTTTTCCCTGGGGTTGGGGAGTTCAAAACTAGAGGGCATAGGTTTAGGGTGAGAGGGGAAAGATTTTAAAGGGACCTAAAAGGCAACTTTTTCATGCACAGGGTGGTGTGTGTATGGAATGAGCTGACAGAGGAGGTGGTGGAGGCTGGTACAATTACAACATTTAAAAGGTATCTGGATGGGTACATGAATAGGAAGGGTTTAGAGGGATATGGGCCAAATGCTGGATTAATTTAGGATATCTGGTCGGCATGGATGAGTTGGACCAAAGGTCTGTTTTTGTGCTGTACATCTCTATGACTCTGATTCAATGGCTGCAGGTATGGAGACTTTGATCTTCAATGTGACTGTCTCCATCCAGGATGTGATGGGTGACCTGTGTGGGATCTCTCCATCATGCATCCTCAAATATATCAATATAGTGACCATCGCCATCTGTGTGAGGTCACACCAGTTTTTATTACCCCCTCAGTGATGAGGGCAGTGTTGCAGCCCAGGCAGTAGGATTCAGGAATACAGCTGACTTTGCCCAGGTGCAAGGTACCATCGACTGCACACACATGGCTCAGAGAGGGCTGTATCAAAGCGCTGCAGGATTCATCAACAGGAAGGGTTTCCATCTGACTTACCTTCAGGTGAATCTGTGATCACTGTTAACACTTCCTGGAGATGTGTGCCCAAGTGGATAAATGAGGGTAATAGCCCAATGTAATGGGTAGAATGAAGATCAGGAGATCAAAAGGTATACAATAATCAAATTGTGCTTCCCTCAGCTGAAGCATGTCTAAAACATGGGTTGATAACCTATACTTAGTATAACAGATTAGAATAGATTCACAGTGACTTACACATCAACTGCTGAACAGGACCTTAAATATTACAAACAGTTATGGACACAGGAATGTGAAGCGAACAGAGGGATAGATACAATGCAAGGACAATAAGGTAAGCAAATTGTTGGATAATATATTGAGAGAAAGGATTTACTTGCACTTGGAAAATAATGGATTGATTAGAGATGGTCATCATGACTTTGTGCAGAAGACATCATGTCTCAATGATTTGATTGAGTTTTTAAGAAAATGATGAAGATGATTGATGACACAGGACAATGGATGTTGTCTCCATAGATTTTACTAAAGCATTTGACAAAGTTCGTCATGGTAGGTTGGTCAAGAAGATTAAGTTACGTGGGATCCACAGTCAGTTGGCAAGTTGGATATAAAATTGGCTTGGTCACAGAAGACACAAGATATTTGTGGACATGTGTTTTTCTGACTGGAAGTCTGTAACCAGTGGTATTCTGCAACGATTAGAGCTTGGACCTCAATTGTAATAAATAAAAATGATCTGGATGGAAATACAAGTAGTCTGAATAGTAAGTTTGCAGGTGACACAAAAATTGATGGAGTTTTTGTAGTGAGGAAGGTTGTCAAAGGATACAGCAGGATGTAGATCAGTTGGAAAGTTGGGCAGAGAAATGGCAGATGGAGTTTAATTCCGACAAGTTTGAGGTTATGCATTTTGGGAGCTCAAATGCAAGAGAAAAGTATACAGTAAATGGCAGGACCCTTAAGAGTATTGATATAGAGAGGAATCTTAGAGTGTTAGTCCATAGCTTCCTGGAAGTGGCAACACAAGTGGAAAAGTGATAAAGAAGGCATATGGTATGTGTGTCTTCATTTGGTTGGGATATTGAGTTGGCAAGTCATGTTGGAGCTGTATAAGACTTTAGTTTGGCTGCATTTAGAGTATTAGAGCTAAAAAATGTGTTGCTTGAAAAGCGCAGCAGGTCAGGCAGCATCCAAGGAGCAGGAGAATCGACGTTTCGGGCATAAGCCCTTCTTCAGGAAGAGCTTATGCCCGAAACGTTGATTGTCCTATTCCTTGGATGCTGCCTGACCTGCTGCGCTTTTCCAGCAACACATTTTTCAGCTCTGATCTCCAGCTTCTGCAGTCCTCACTTTCTTCTGCATTTAGAGTATTGTGTGATGATCTGGTTGCCACACTATAGGAAGGATGTGGAGGCTTTGGTGAGGATGCAGAAGAGGTTTATCAGAATGCTGCCTGGATTGGAGGGCATTAGCTATAAGGAGAGTCATAGAGTCATAGAGATGTACAGCACGGAAACAGACCCTTTGGTTCAACTCATCCATGCTGACCAGATATCCCAACCCAATCTAATTCCACCTGCCAGCACCTGGACCATATCACGCCAAACCCTTCCTATTCATATATCCATCCAGACGCCTTTTAAATGTTACAACTGCACAGCCTCCACTATTTCCTCTGGTGGCTCATTCCAAATACACACCATCCTCTGCGTGAAAACGTTGCCCCTTAGGTCCCTTTTAAATCTTTCCCCTCTCACCTTAATCCTATACTGTCTAGTTTTGGACTCCCCTCCTCTGGAAAAGAGCTTGGCTATTCACACTATCCATGCCCCTCATGATTTTATAAACTTCTAAAAGGTCACCTGGGTTGGACAAATTTGGATTGCTTTTACAAGGGCATTAGAGGCTGAGGGGTGACCTGTTAGAATAATGTAAAATTATGAGGGGCATGGATAGAGTGGAAAGTTGGAGTCTTTTTCCCAGAGTGGGAATATCAAAACTAGGGCATATAGGTTTAAGATGAAAGGGGGATTTTTTTAAGAGAGATGTGCAAAGCAAATATTTTACACAGAAAGTGGTAGGTACCTGCAAAGTGCTGTCAGGGGAAGTGGTTGGTACAGATAAGATAGTGGAGTTCAAGAGGCATTCAGACAGACATATGAACAGGCAGGGAAAAGAGAGATATTAGTTTAGAATGGCATCATGGTCTGTTCAGGCACAATGGGCCGAAGGATCTGTTCCTGTGCTGTAATGTTCTATGTTCTAGTGCTACAGCTTGACAGAGCTTGGCAGATGAAACTGAATAAGAAAAAGATAGAATTGAAAATGCCTGAGGTCAAGGACATAGGGTCATGTAGTGACAGCAAAAACACTTGGATCCTGACAAGGTGAGAACTGTGGCAGCGATGCAGCAAACAGTAGCTGTGAAAGCTGTGTAACGATTTGTTATATTTGTGAGCTACTTAGCAAAGCTCTTGCCTAACAAAAGCAAAATACTGAGATCTGGAATAAAAACAGAAAGTACAGGAGAAACTCAGCAGGTCTGGTGGCAATTGTGGAAAGACAAACAGTTAATATTTCAAGTCCAGTGACTGTTCTTTGTAACTCTATGAGCCCCATGTTTTTGCTTAGTTTTTGTTTTGCCCATGTGAACATGTCCACAAGTTTACCATTAAGGTTATACAGCAGAAGAAGCGGATTTCTATTGAATCAAGGAAAACAACAACAGCTCACCAGCTCTGGAAGTTAGTCAGCAGAGACATTGAATCTGAAAACCAAATATCTTGCTCTGATTCTGATCTCACCACAGGAATGACATTCCCTGGGAAAGGAGCATCACCTCAGGAATGAGTAGACAAATGGATACCAACAACTCACATACATTTTGTTAAAAGACCTGAATGCTTTCGAGATGGTGGAGGGAATGCAGACTGCTGAAAGTCAAACAGGCCAGAATTATCACAGTTTTGTTCACAAATGACTTTTGTATTTTTTTTGCCAAACATGTCTATTGGGTAACCTGGGTAACTTTTAATTACAAGTCATCATGCTTGCAGTTTTTAAATGAAATGGGTGATGTTTGGGAAAATGTGTTTGGACACTGTGTTAGGTGGCTTGCTGTAACCATGTGACCTCTGCTGTTGGTGCTTTCACTTTACTTTGTGGAAGCCATTAAAACAAGTGGAGAGCAGGAATATTAAACACACTTTCAATGGGACATGCTTAAATATTTCAAAACGGTTTTCAGGTTTAGGTTTAAATCTGCATCAAAACTCTGAGAAGGGAATATAACTGACAGCTGGGGTTGGTAACATTACTAGATTGGAGGTTACTAGATTACTAACCCATAACTAGATTGGAAGTTCAATCTGGATTCCTATAGAAATAAATAATACATTGGAGACAGGAGGGAATTAAAGGAATGAAAAATAAAAGAACTTGTGCTCCCAAAGGCTGGGATTTTTCTATTTGAACTTGAAGAATAGTGGTAAACAGGCTTCATGGCCATTACTGTCATTGTACACGGTGAGCTATCTCATACAAACACATTGTTCTCAATTCATTGTTTATGGAAGTGAATGCTGGCCATGTTATTCAGTGAATCATGTGGCAAACAGGATGGAGGTTCTCACCACTGCCAGTTTCCTGATGCTCTGGCATCAGGTTTAAATGCCAGCTGGACACCCCTTCAGATGCTGCAGGCCAGGAACTGTGGTGCCCATTTCCAAAATCTCAACATGTGGCACAGAAGAAAATTGAGCTCATTTCCCACTGTATGGAGATCTTTTGAAGTCCTGCTGGATGGGGTGATGATGTCGAGAGGATCGGTTCTCTTCTCAGCTGACCACAACAAGCAACCATCCCAGCAGGTACATCCAAACAATAAATGGGTAAAAACAGCTGCAGGAGGCAGTGCAGGCTGCATCAAGAAATGGGATGGCCAACAGTGCAGAAACATAGAAAATAAGACCAGGAATAGGCCATTCAGCCCTTTGCATCTGCTCTACCATTCAATATGATCTTGGATACCCATACCATTGGTGTGAGTTACAGACTGAAATCTAATCGAGGGCATGAGGTGGTTTTTATTTTGAATAATAGATGCTCAGGAGTGGAATCTAATTGAAAAGTTTGCTGTTGTTTATATATAGAGTAACAGATACCTGGAAGTGAGTTACAGATTGGAATCTTCTAGCATTAATCTATATCTAAAGCCATCTTGAAAACATTCAATATTTCGGCCTGAACCAATTTCTGTGACAGAGAATTCTACCAGTTCATCACTCTCTAGGTGAAGAAATTTCTCCTCATCTCAATTGTAAATGATGTGCCCCATATTCTTAAACTGTAACCTCGGGGTCTACAGCCCCTAGTCATTGGGAACATTCTTTCTGTATTTACCCTGTCCAATCCTGTGAGAATTTAATAGTTTTCTTTGATAACCTATTCATTATCCTAATCTCTGGTGAATAGTGTCGTAGAAAAAAGGGCAATGATCTCCTGGACCTATATGGGTAAGTGGCACCATCTTCTCCCTATCACTGCACACCCACCCACAGGGTGAGCACTCATTCAGAGCCTGCTACTGCACATGCATCTCAGTAAGGCTGAGGGGATACAACATTTTACCTTTCATGTCCACTCGAAGCTCATCTCCACCACATCCCCAACAACTACTAACCAGTTCTGCCCTCTGTGCTACTCACCCACTGGGAGGACACCTCACAAATGTCTCCTACTTCTGTGTTCACTAATTGTTGTTGCATCCACCTCCATCACTGACAATCCTTCTTCATCTCTCATTGCAGGAAAATCTGGCCTCCAACTGGACCAATATGTCCAAGTCTATGGGAGTGGGTGGGTGATGGTAGACATTAGGGTCATCTGAAGACGAGAGAGAAATGGGCAATTGCCAAGCATTGATCACCCCACGCAAGCAGCAAGTCTTTGACTTCTGATAGCCATGTACATCAGGGATCCTTGAACCTTAACTTTGGGGATGAGCCAAGGCGTTACAGATTGATGTAATGCACTGAAGGTAATATCCAGGGAATGTGCCAGGCTGGCAGATGTTCAATGGGCAGCTGACATGTCCACTGTCCTTCATAGTTTAGTATTTTGGAGAGAAAAGATGCACAAAATGCTGCGTCTCGCAGGTTAAACACCATCATAGAGGAAAGTGAAGCATATCAAACTAAAATGACTGTGTCCATGCACTTTGTAACATTGAAGAGATACAGATGAAGGAAAGGGCCAAAGAAGTTTCCTCAGAATTCATGACAACCTGTTGGCTCCCTTGTGGCAATGGATTTCATGGCTGATATGTTCTATTTTCACTCTCAGAGCTGCATAATGTTAGTGCCACATGATTTGCATTTTCCCTAATACTGATGTACATCAGGGTTTGTGACCTAATTTAAAATTGTTACAACTGAAGATATCATTTATTCATTAACGTAGGTATTGTAGCCTTTAATCTGGACCACAGAAAGTGAGGACAGCAAACCAACAGATTAGACATGCCCTTTACCTGGAGCAAGAAAGCTATCTACCAGATAAGCAATGAAGACAGAGAAACAATGAAATGAAGTCTGAATCTGGCTAGTTAGAATTGTGCAGAAGCAGGTCATTCAGCCCATAAAGTCCACTTTGATACTTCAAAGTACACCCCATCCAGCTAGCAAATCACTTTAACCCTACATTGTCCATGGTTAACCCACCTAGCCTGCACATCCCTGGACACCAGAGGCAATTTACTCATCTAACCTGCACAATTTACTCTGTGGGGTGTACTGTACCTTTAAGAGAGTTAAAAGCAACAGAACTACCTGACAGAGTGTTCTGAAAAAAAGATGCAATGTAACATGTGCTCCAGCTACTGGGGTAGCTAGGGTAGTTGGTTGCCTGGAAATGGCAAAACAGATTCAAATTAGGCCAATCAGTTTAAATTATTCCCTGAAAATGACCAAACTCCAATCAAGTTTGAATTTAATATTGACAATCTTAAAAGCCAAAGACAGAATCCGATGCTTTGGGGAAAATTGAACAGTTGGGTGAAGAATTGTCATACCAACGACACTGCAGACTGCCCAGAAAAATAGCTCTCTTAAAGGTACCTTTATCGATCAGGAATCTGTGAAGCAATATCCCCTAGGAGAAGAAAAGAAGACCAAAATACAGAGAAGAACAAAAGCTGCCTGGTATTGAGATAAATAGTTTTGTTTTTTTGTAAATCTTAATTGGTGGTTGGAGGAGGTGGTGGTTATTGGACGTGATAGGTTAGAGGAAGGAATTGTAAATTATTGTTAGTTAATTATTCTCTCATACTTTAAGAAATAAAGTTGTTAATTTTTACTTTAAATAGTCCTTGGCCTCTCAAACTTTCACACATTGCTGCACAGGATGAATCTTTTCTGTGTTGCAGGTTTACATTAAGCAGGAGGGTCTACCCTGTGTCGTAACAATTTGGGGGCTCGGGTCTGTGATGTGAACTGGTTTAGTTAGATTTGAATAGATTGGGGGTACGAAAAATCCCAGCTGATTTAAACTCTTGCAGTTTAGTGTCCTAGATCCTTAAAGAAACCGTAGGTGAGACAATTTGTTTAATTTCGGTTACTTGTGTTGATTAAATTAAAAGTGAGAGAAATGGGTCTTAAAATTGCTAAAGAGATTCTGGGATTTGAAGATGATTCTCAAATTTGCCAAAAAAAGTTTATAAGGAAAGAAAAAGGCCATACTTTTAGAATTAGCAAATAAGTTAGATTTGGGTTTAACCAAGGGCAAAAGTAAAGCTGAAATTGTAAGAGAGTTACTCAAACACTTTGGTGTGTCAGAGAAACAGACAAGTGCAGTAGAGGTAGAAAAACTTAAATTGCAATTGAGAAAAATGGAGTTAGAAGATAAACAAAGAGAGAGAGAGAGGAAAGAGAGGGAGAGAGTGGAAAAAGAGAGATATAAGGTTCTTGGCTGAGCAACGAGAGAGAGAGAAGATAGGGAAACAGAAAGAGAGCGAGAAGAGAAAAAAGAGAGAGGAGAGAGGAAAAAGAAAGAGAGAGAAAGTTCTTAGCTGAGCAAAAAGTGAGAGAATTTGAACTTGAGAAGTTGCGACTTAGTCAGGAAAGTCAAGTTAACAGGATGGAGATTAAAAGAGAAAGTAGTGATATATACAAATATGTCAAAACTCTGCCACATTTTGATGAGAAAGATATTGAAACCTTCTTTGTTTCATTTGAAAAATTGGCTAGGCAAATGGAGTGGTCCGAGGATTTATGGGTAATGCTAGTTCAGACTAAACTGGTCGGCAGAGCTAGTGAGGTATTTGCCGTGCTGTCAGATGAGGTGTCAATAGATTATGAAGAGGTCAAACAGGCTATTTTAAGTGCTTATGAATTAATACCAGAAGCATGTAGACAACGGTTCAGAAACACAAAGAACGAACCAGGTCAGACTTATGTTGAGTTCAAAAGAATTAAACATGATCAATTTGACTGATGGGTATGGCTCTAAGTAGTTGTTAACCAAAGTGGACGTGTCTACCAGATTTCTGGAGGCATATCCACTATGGAGTGTCAAGGCAAAAAAGATGGTAGAGGAGTTAGTAGCTTTCTTCATATGGTATGGGCTACCCAAAGAGATTCAGTCAGACTAAGGGTCAATTTTTACTGCTAATCTAATTAAGGAGGCTGTGGATAGCTTAGGTATACAGCACTTTAAATCCAGTGTGTATCATCCTGAATCCCAGGGAGCTTTAGAAAGGTGGCATCAGACATTGAAGACCATGTTGAGAGCATTATGTCAGGATTACCCGAATGATTGAGATAAAGGTATCCCATTCATATTATTTGCCATTAGAAATGCCCCAAATGAATCTACTCAGTTCACTCCCTTTGAGTTAATATTCAGTCATGAAGTGAGAGTCCCTTTGAAATTAATTAAAGAAAATTTGACAGGATCAAAGTCAGAGATTACACACTTAGATTATGTATCAAAGAGGTGAGGGAGAGACTAAATCGAACAGGTGAGTTTGCTAAACATCACTTAAGAGGGCACGTATAGAATGAAGCAGGTGGCAGATAAAAGCTCTGAGACTCGGATGTTTTCCTGAGGGGATGATGTGTTAGTACTGTTACCAGTGATAGGAGATCCCTTCAAAGCCAGGGTTAGTGATCCCTATCAAACTGAGAAAAAGTTGAGTCTGGTGAACTATTTAGTAAAGATGCCAGATAGTAAAAAAAGGTATCGGGTATGTCCTATGAACATGTTGAAACCGTATAATACTGGAGAGAAAGAACTGGAGAAACAGGTGATAGTTACTGCCCTGCAGAGTGAGGAATGGAATCAAATCCAGATGATATGGATTTTGAGGTCCTCAAAATAGATTTAAAAATGCCGAAGTCCTTGAGGAGTGGGATTGGTTAGTAAGCTATCTGTCTCAGGAGCATAGAATGTAACTGAAAGATTTGTTACTGCAGTATAAGGACATATGTAAGAATTACATGGGGAGGACTCATGCTATTGTACACGATGTAGACATAGGGAATACTGCTCTGATAAAACAACACCCCTATCAGCTTAATCCTTTCAAAGCCAGACAGGTCCAAATGGAGGTGGAGGTCATGCTCAAAGAGGACATCCTCGAACCAGGCCAGAGCGAGTGGAGTTCGCTGATCGTCTTAGTTCCCAAACCCGACAAGATACAATGATTCTGCGTGGATTATCGGAAAGTCAATGCCATTACAAAATCGGACTCATATCCTATTCCTAGATTGGAGGACTGTATCAAGAAAATCGGACAAGCCAGTTACATCACCAAGTTGGACTTAATGTGTGGCAGGTACCTTAAACAGAGACGGCGAAAGACATTTCTGGGTGTGTAACCACAAATGGGCTAAATCAGTTTAAAGTGATGCCCTTTGGAATGAAGAACGCACCAGCCACATTCCAAAGATTCATGAACAGTGTTGTGGCTGGGTTAACAAACTGTGCAGTCTATTTGGATATTGTAGTGATCTTTGGTGAGACCTGGAAAGATCATACGGTACAGTTGGTGCAGCTCTTTGAATGACTGCGAGAAGCATAACTGGTGATAAACCTAAATAAAATGGAATTCATAAAAGCAGAGGTGACATTCTTGGGACATAACATTGATCATGGAAGGTTGACCCCACGGAATGCAAGACGAAGACCATTGAGGAATTTTCACCACCAACCTCAAAGAAAGAGGAGCTTCGATTCTTAGGATTCAACGCAATCTATCGGATTCTGGATCAGTGGTACTGGAAGAGCACAGCAGTTCAGGCAGCATCCAACGAGCAGCGAAATCGACATTTCGGGCAAAAGCCCTTCATCAGGAATAAAGGCAGTGAGCCTGAAGCGTGGAGAGATAAGCGAGGGGAGGGTGGGGGTGGGGAGAGAGTAGCATAGTGTACAATGGGTTCACGACATGGTTGAAGAGCTTCAGGGCAGAGGAAATGACCTGGGAGTTGCAGTGGGAGAGGGACTCCCTGAGATTCTTGCAGAGAGAGGAGGAAAACTTCTTCAAGGCAGGCATCCTTGCAAGAGGATTCACGACATGGTTGAAGAGCTTCAGGGCAGAGGAAATGACCTGGGAATCTATCGGAACCTAGATTAGAGTGATGTTGGAAAAGCACAGCAGGTCAGGCAGCATCCGAGGAGCAGGAAAATCGGTGTTTCGGGCAAAGGCCCTTCATCAGGAATGAAGGCAGGGAGGCCCCATTGGCAGGTAGGACAGGTCATGAGGGCGGTGCTGAGCTGGAAGGTTGGAACTGGGGCAAGATGAGGGGAGGGGAAATGAGGAAACTGGTGAAGTCCACATTGATGCCCTGGGGTTGAAGTGTTCCGAGGCAGAAGATGAGGTGTTCTTCCTCCAGGCGTTGAGTAGTGAGGGAGTGGCGGTGGAGGAGGTCCAGGACCTGCATGTCCTTGGCAGTGTGGGAGGAGGAGTTGAAATGTTGGGCCACAGGGCGGTGGGATTGATTGGTGCGGTTGTCCTGGACATGTTCCCTAAAGCGCTCTGCGAGAAGGCATCCAGTTCCCCCAATGTAAAGGAGACCATATCGGGAGCAACGGATACAATAAATGACATGTGTGGAAGTGCAGGTGAAACTTTGATGGATGTGGATGACTCCTTTGGGGCATTGGATGGAGGTGAGGGGGGAGAGGTGTGGGCGCAGGTTTTGCAATTCCTGCGGTGGCAGGGGAAGGTGCCAGGAGGGGAGGGTGGGTTGTGGGGGGCGTGGACCTGACCAGGTAGTCACGGATTCTATTGGACGTTTGTTCCAAACTTCAGCAGTGTAGTGGCATTGTTAACCGATTTGCTGAAGTAGAACACAACGTTTCGGTGGACAGAACAATGCCTGGAGGCATTCAACCATTTGAAATCAATGTTAACCACCAAGCCAGCTTTACCTACACTAAACTTTTCAAAACCTTTTAATGTTGCCATCGATGCTAGAGACATAGGAATTGGAGCTGTATTCCTACGGAAGATGAGGATGGGATTGAACTGCCAGTTGGTTACTTTTCTAAGCTCAACATTCACCAGAGGAAATATTCCATGATTGAAAAAGAACTATTGAGTTTTGGACTGGCCTTACAACATTTTAATGTGTATGTCACAAACAATGTGTCGGAGATTATTGGGTACATGGATCACAATCCTGTTACATTCTTAGAACACTTTAAAGACTAGAATATGAGACTATTTCATTGGAGTCTTATGTTACAGACTTTTAATTTAAAATTGTACATATTGTGGGTCGGAAGAATGTTCGAAGATGTGTTATTGCAGATTTAACTGATAGAGGTTAGATGAGAATTGTCTTTATTTAATGCTACATACATACAGATATATGGAAAGAAGTTAAGGTGAACTTATATTAAAGTTATCTCTATTTTAGGGGAATGTGTTTAAAAACTAGAGAAAAGAAATGAAGCCATCTTTTTATTATGATGGGTTTTTTTTCTTAAGGGGGAGGAGTTATGAAGAATTGGGGTGTATTGTACCTTTAAGAGAGTTAAAAGTAACAGAACTACCTGACAGAACCAAGTGTTCTAAAAAAAGATACAATGTACATGTGCTCCAGCTACTGGAATAGCTAGGGTAGCTGGTTGCCTGGACACGACAAAACAGATTCGAATTAGACCAATCAGTTTAAATTACAAACCAAAAATATCAAATTTCAATCAATTTTGAATTGAGTATATTGACAATCTTAAAAGCCAATGAAACAATCCAATGTTTTTGGGGTATAAGACTGGGGAAAATTGAACAGTTGGGAGGAGAACTTCCAAGCCAATGACATTTGCACACTGCCCAGAAAAATAGCTCTCTTAAAGGTACCTTTATCGATCACTAACCAGTGAAGCAATATCTTCATGGAGAAGAAAAGAAGACCGAAATACAGAGAAGAACTAAAGGTGCCTGGTGTTGAGATAAGACATTTTATTTTGTAAATCTTAATCAGGGGTTTTAATCAAACTAGTATTGTAGAGGGGAAAGTAAAAGATAAGTTAGACGAAGAAATTGTAAATAGTGGTTAGTTAATTATTCTCTGTTATACTTTAAGGAATAACGTTGTTAATTTATACTTTAAATAGTCCTTGGCCTCTCGAACTTTCACAGATTACTGCACAGGATGAATCTATTCTGTGTTGCAGGTTTATATTACTCAGGAGAGTTTACCTATCTTGTAACAGGGAGGAAACCAGTACACCCAGAGGAAACCCATACAAACATGGGGAGAACATGCAAACACCACACAGTCACCCAAGGGTAGAATTGAGCCTGGGACCCCGGTCCTGTGAGGCAACCACTGGGTGCCAACCACTGTGCCACCCAGTTATTCAGGAAGTATTTATCAATGAGATTGTTTCTGGCTTTGCTGCTTGACTGTCATCATCAAGGTCAAAGATGATGAAGGGGTGGGTTCTGGTGAAAATGGTGTCAATGACTTCCTGGATGCACTCATGGCTGGAGGACTGAGAGATGCCACAGCCCTACCTGGTTGTTTCCTGAAATGAACTGCAAGATAAAAAAAAGTAAGAGTAGCAATAATTCTGATGGCTTCTGGGATGGAGTTAAGGTCCAGAGTTTAAGGGACCTTGTGTCCTTCCAGCAGTGAGCAAAAGTCTAAGATGATGGATGAGGACAGCCTTAATCTACCATGGTGTTGCATTCTGATGTTTATACATAACTGCAGTGAAACCTATATGTCCTTGTTCTTGCCATTGCTCTGTGTCTCCTGGTGGATCTTGGCCTGATATTTCTCCCCTGGGGGGGGGGGGGGGGGGAGGAGGAGAAGGGGGCTGGGGAGTGTGTGGGGTAGGGGTGTGTGGTAGCTGCTGTGTAGAAGCCATTGGAGGTTGCTGTTCTTGCTGCACTTCGTGAAGTCCTTGTCTCCACTGACTCCTTCTCCTATTCATTCTCAGTAGAAGCAAGGCTTCATGAACAGTAGGCATGACGTCTGACAATTCAGCTTTGTGAGTAGATAATCTATGGTGAAAGTCAGAAAGATCGCACAGTGTTATTGAAGGGACACAAGTTGTTCCCATAGCTGTCACCATTCCCTTGGCCATACAGTGAGATGAGGACCATCTCCAGATGTGTTCTGCCCACTTTTGCCCAGAATACCATGGGGAAGGCTGTGACATATTCCTGATAAGACCCTTAATTATTAGGAACCAAACCTCCATGACTGACCATGGCCCCCACCCAGACTGGCTTGGCAGAACAGCCTTGACTGACTGTGACTCAGTTCCCCAAATTGATCTCTCAACAGCACCCTGACCTGAAGTAAATGTAGTTCCCAGACCGATTATACTTGACCTTGAGGACTGACTGTGACCCTATCCGGGATTCCCATACGATTGAATACTGCCTGACTGACCAACAACACCCTGAAATGCAATTGGCCTGTTTGTTTGACTGTGATGGTGCTCACTGATTGACTGGAGTCTACTCTCTCTTCACTAAGCACTCATTCACTTGGACTTTTACATATTGCCATTTTCTACAAGCATCTACTTGTTGTTGTAGCATCAACTGTTGATTGATGTAGCACCATGCCGTACAGCAACATGTCCCTTTCTGATTGAAACGTTTATTTTTCAGTGTTCCCTGCCACTGCATCCAGCCTGCCTCTCCTTCACATTAAAATGTAAGCTAACTGTAGGTCAGTGCTAAAGGCCTTGTGTACTGAAAAGCAGGCTATGATCCAGAAAGTGCTTGACTCGACATCAGCACCACAAATCATGTATAGGATCAAAAGATAGCTGGCAGGCTCTCAGTGCAAACTGACCTACCACTGGCTGCAGGTCCTATCTGTGCAGGATTGATACAGAATCTTTCATGCTGATATGAAAAATACAGTTGGCTCTGATCTTGGTGAATGGGGCTAGTTTTTGAGAAATGGTTGCATTTAAGCGTTCCTGTTTTGATTGCTTTTGAATACTTTGATATCTGATCCAAACAGCATGCTTTATGCTCAAATGCTATGTAAGATAATTTCCCAATCCTTCAGGCATGTTAAGCATGTGCCAGATGCAAATTATTTAAATAAATGATGTCTATATACAAGTATAACTACATATAATCATAACCTACATACTATAGCATTTCATTGTATGATTTCCGAGCATCCAGCAAATACTTCACTGATGGATGGCTGAGGTGATGCTGTGCAAAGCTGTGCCACTATGGTATGCCACAAAACTTCTTCCTGACAATTGGAATGTCTTCCTATCAGTCAGGCCATCTGGGAGAACTTTTCTCTTTTAGTGAGAAATGCATTTGACATCGTTTTTTTTCAATCTGCACCACACATGGTTTCTCATCTCTATCAATGTGTGAATCTCCTGGATGTGTATCAGTCCGATGTAGTTTAATTAATTATTGTACTTTTCCTTCCTGTTTGTAGATTCCCTGAATGAAACAATGACATTTTATTAACTAACTATTCATTATCTTGTTTATATTTTTATATTATATGCAATGTTTATAAATTAAAGCAATTATTATATGGCTGTCAGCATATTTGAGTTGTTGTCTCAGGTTCACTATAGACTGATAAAGTGAACACAGTAGGGTAGTGGCAGACCAACATGATGATGGTTCGGATGATAGTGATAATTATAGGGCCTACGATGAAGAACTCGGGAAACCTGGTTGATTAGGTTTGAAGTCCCAATGTGTTTTACAGCACTCACTAGAAATGTTGCTCTTATGTCGAAACATAACTACAGAAAGCTTTTCCTGGATGTCTTCAAATTATATAAGGTCATAAAATAAATGGAATGTGCATTTCAAAATTATTTTTATTAAATAGATTATAGTAGACAGAATCATATGATATTATTCTAGTTTAAATTTGCCTTTACAGTTTAAAACAACCACATTTGGATTTAGTGAATATTGTATCTTGCTAGTTCTATATAACACAAAGTTGACTTTCAAATATGTTACATTGCTGTGGATTTATTTTCTTTTCATAATTTTCACATTTTCACTGATTGTCAATAGACGAGTAACTCCCATTAAATGTTTGGATTGACCTCTCTCTGACACATGGGATCAATCCATAAACTGAAAAATATCAGTTCCTTACGAATTTACAACTGTACAGTAGAAAATGAATGTCTTAGAACCTCTTGATATCAGAGACTATATCCGATAACTTTCTAAATTGTCATTTGTAGATCACTTCTGCTACATGCTCTTTAATGACCATTAGAGGTGAAATATGACATGTAGGTTGTACTTAGGGAGAAGATGACTGTTTCTGCAAGTGCCTAAATTAATTAACAAATGAACAAAGAGACCTTGGAGTGCAAGTTCATAGCTCCTTGAAAGTGGAGTCATTGGTAGATAGGACAGTGAAGAAGGCATCTGGTATGCTTTCCTTTATTGGTCAGAGTATTGAGTACAGGAGTTGGGAGGTCATGTTGCTAGACAAAGTCTTTTCCCTGGGGTCGAGGAGTCCAGAACTAGAGGGCATAGGTTTAGGGTGAGAGGGGAAAGATATGAAAGAGACCTAAAGGGCAACATTTTCACGCAGAGGGTGGTACGTGTGTGGAATGAGCTGCCAGAGGAAGTGGTGGAGGCTGGTACAATTGCAACATTTAAGAGCCATTTGGATGGGTATATGAATAGGAAGGGTTTGGAGGGATATGGACCGGGTGCTGGCAGGTGGGACTAGATTGGGTTGGGATATCTAGTCGCATGGATGGGTTTGACCGAAGGGTCTGTTTCTATGATGTTCATCTCTCTGAATCTAATATATTTGAACAGCTTCGAATAAATGTGTATCAAGAAGGGTTCAAGTTTTAACTTGGCCAGTAAGTTGTGAACAACATTTTGTGCCCTGTAGGTGCAAGGCCATGACCATCTCCATAACACTTGATTGCATTTTCATCAATGAACACCCTACCACTGGTATCTAGTGTCAGGCAGGCAAGAGGCAGGCTGGTCACTATCGGTCAGAAATGTAACAGATTAAACCTATTTATTCTGTGGCTGAAAGAGCAGATGAGAAACTAGGAAAGTTCCAGCAAAACTCTGCAAAACCTGTTCACCATCTATGAGGCACAAGTCAATACTCTCCATTCTCCTGGACAGGTACTGTACCATTTCAATGATTCTCAACAAACTCAAACCACCCTCCATCATTAGCACAAAGTGTATCATCTCCAAGAGGCACTGAGGCTACTAGAAAGGCTCCTTTTACAGTGCCTTCCAAACCCATGACCTATAACAGCCTGAAGGAAAAAGGCAGCATGTATGCTGGGAACATCACCACCTCCAAGTTCCCTTCCAAGTCACACATTATTCTGACTTTGAAATAATTTGGCAATTCTTACTGTTCAATGGCCAAATTCCTTAAGCATCCTGGTGGCTCAGTGGTCAGCACTGCTGCCTTACAGCATCGGGAGCCCAGGTTCAATTCAAACATTTTCCCTGTGTCTGCATGGGTTTCTTCTAGGTGCTCTGGTTTCCTCCCACAATCCAAAGATGTGCAGGTTTGGGGAACTGGCCTGCTAAATTGCCCATAGTGTGCAGGGATGTGTGTGTTAGGTGCATTACTCAGAGGTAAATGTAGGGTCTGGGTGGGTTACTCTTCAGAAGATTGGCGTGGGCTTGTTGGGCCGAATGGCCTGTTTCCACACTGTAGGGATTCTATGTTCTATGTAACAATAATTTGTGAGCACAATTGTCACCTGAACCAAGGTTGTAGAAGGATCTCACTGCTACCTTCTCAAAGTAAATGAAGGGTTGACAATCAATGGTGGGCTTGCCAGTGATGCCCACATCCTGTGAATGAATTTTTGAAATAGCTTAGTTAGTAGCTGTTTTGACTCTGAATCAAAGACCGAAACTTTCAGCTTCACTCCAGGAATTGAGCATACGCTAGATTGAGACCTCAGGGCCATTGTATTGGAATGATGGTCATTTGTTTGAGTTTTGAAACCAAGCTTACGTTCTGGTGGATGAAGTGGACGTTAAAGGTCCACTTGTTTGAATACATTCAGCAAATTCTAAATGTGTCTTAAACAAGATGTTTCTCTCAACCAAGTTCATCAATAATAAATGATGTGTTTTCATCCTATTACTGTTTGTGAGATCCAAATTTGCAGTTACATTTACCAAAATAAAAGCCACTGCGCAATCAAATTAATTCATCTGATGATTTGAAATAAATATAAGTTCAATTTATTTCTTCCAATCTATATTATCTGTTCTTAAAAGTTGTTCATTTGCATTGACTTGCAGTGTACAAATCCTTGCTTTATGTAGTTACTCTTTTATGCAATTTGATTTCCATTTTAAACCCCTGCATTGATCATGAGACTAGTTAGCCAGTGTTAGTTCAGAATAATGTCTGCAGTATGTCTCATTTCCTTTTCTAGCTGAGGTAAACTTGGGGTCTAAGAGTAACAGGAAATGGTAAACCACCACTGATAAAAACTGCCAAGGAAAACGGATCAGAGTGAAGATAGGGAGCCAAGGATCATCTTTGAGCAGAGCTCACGTGAGTGAATGAATGTATATTTCTAACAGGAGCTGCCTGTGTAAATTCATCACCCTTTATTGTACAACCTGGTCACTTTGTGGTAACAGAATATTCCTTATGCACAAATCTCCCAAAATGCCTTAAAAAAATTTGTCTGAAAGTGTTTCATCCACTGCATATTTTTGCCACAATAATTTAAATTTCTAACATCTTAGTGAAGGTTTAAATAACATTAAATTATTGTGTAACATGATTAGATGCATCCACTGAATTGTCATTTAGGTTATTTTAATGCATTTTGTTCAAGTTTTTATTTGAAAATCTCGGTTTCTGCCGAAAGCCTGGGCTTGGATTTAATCATTTTGCATATTGCCATGACCCAGTGAACTTAGATTGTGATATGAGCATGTGCAGGGTTTCTGATTTACCAGGCTGCTGCTGCTCCAGGGGATCTTGCCTATGGTTTCCTCTTCAGCTGGAGTGGCAGCAGAGACTCTGTTGAATGTGCACAGTTTACAATTGAAGTGTAATCTGAATGCATAGGACCCCAACTTATCCACTGAAAGAGCTTACACACTGAGTCGGGAGGGTATTCTGCCTATCCAATGCAGCCTGTCAGTGGAAAGAAAACCTTTAACTTTACTGGATGGGTGGCTTTAAACACTCCGACACACTGTATGCATCATCACAAAAAAAAATAGTCCAATATATCATTTGACCATAAAAAAGGAACGGCAGATGCCAGAGATCTGAGACAAACAGAAACAGAAAAGGCTGGAGAAACTCAGCAGATCTGTGTGGAGAGACAAAAGAGTTTACATCTTGATCCCTGTGACCCTTCGTCACAAGCAGTTCTGAAGAAGAGTCACTTGAATCATAGAATCCCAACTGTGCGGAAACAGGCCATTTGGCTCAACAAATTCACACCAGCTCTCTGAAAAGCATCCCACCCAGGCTCACCCCTGTACCTTATCTCTATAACCCGTCATTTCCCATGGCCAATCTGACTAATCTGCACATCTTTGGACTGTGGTAGGAAACCGGAGAACCCGGAGGAAACCTACCCAGACCTGGAAAGAATGTGTAAACTCCACACAGTCACTCAAGGCTGGGATCAAAACTGGGTCCCTGGTGCTATGAGGCAGCAGTGCTAACCACTGAGCCACTGTATCAACCACAGGTTATATTGTATGATGTTTGTTTCTTGTCTGCAGCAATTGTTTATTGTGGCACAATTAGAAAAGTATAAAGGCAGTAGGAGTATACTTAAGAGGGAAATCAGGAGGGCAAAAAGGGGACATGAGATAGCTTTGGTAAATAGAATTAAGGAGAATCCAAAGGGTTTTTACAATTATATTAAGGACAAAAGGATAACTAGGGAGAGAATAGGGCCCCTCAAAGATCAGCAAGGCGGCCTTTGTGTGGAGCCACAGAAAAGGGGGGAGATACTAAATGAATATTTTGCATCAGTATTTACTGTGGAAAAGGATATGGAAGATATAGA
>NC_057716.1:48714222-48721762 GCF_004010195.1 Chiloscyllium plagiosum | reverse complement strand
ACAAAATTATGAGGGGCATGGATAGGGTAAATAGGCAAAGTCTTTTCCCTGGGGTCGGGGAATTCAGAACTAGAGGGCATACGTTTAGGATGAGAGGGGAACGATATAAAAGAGACCTAAGGGGCAACATTTTCACGCAGAGGGTGGTACGTGTATGGAATGAGCTGCCAGAGGAAGTGGTGGAGGCTGGTACAATTGCAACATTTAAGAGGCATGTGGATGGCTATATGAATAGGAAGGGTTTGGAGGGATATGGGCCGTGTGCTGGCAGGTGGGACTAGATTGGATCTGTTTGGCATGGACGGGTTGGACCGAAGGGTCTGTTTTCATGCTGCACATCTCTATGACTCTATAATTTTAGATCATGCTTTTTACAATATTGTACATTTTAATTGTCCTTGTTAACATTTTTAATGGAAAAGAAACTCAGATGCGGTCCTAGCACAAATATCTTTGCTGGCACAGGAAATTCACTTGCACGATCTGAAAACCTGCCCCATGTAATCTTGGGACTGACAGGACTCCAGTGTTCAGTACTCTGTGGCAATGGGACTTTCAGCAGTGTGTTGACGTGAATTAGAAATAGAACATCCTGCTGCAATGAAAGTGACACTCTATAATGTGAGTCTAATGCTCCCGTATCCAGTTGATACAAGCCTGGACGTTCACCCAGAAGTTGAAAATTCCTGATTCTGGGGAACCCCATTGGGAATCAGGTTCCAAGGCCACTGATGGGCTATGTATCTGAACCTGTTATAGTGATGCCGATGGAACAGGTTATTGACTTGTTTGGTAAGTAACTGAACTCATGAGGGGTAGAGAGGAGAAACAGAGTATGTAGGGAAACACTGTTCATACTGTTGGGAGGACTGAGGACAAGTGGCAGACATTTATGGTAACTGGCAGAAGAAGCAATGGAGAAATGGGGGGAAGGTTTTCATGCAGTAACTGGTTAATATCTGGAATGCGTTCCTCATAATATAGTGAAGGTAAGTTCAATTGAGGCATTTGAGAGGGTATTGCATTATTATCTGAAAAGAAAGAATGTGCAGAATTACAGGCGAATGGCACTAGGGGAGCGTTGCTTATTTGAAGAGCCAGCACAGGCAAGTTAGACTGAATGGTCTCCTTCTGTGTGGTAATATAGTACACTGCAAAAGGTTTAGGCTTTAATGCTCACTCTCTGCCAGGGTCACAGATGTCAGCTGGGGAAGTAGTCAGGTTGGGGTTGTTCAGCACAGTCAGAATGCAAATCAGCCAGGATGATTGTACCATATAGCTAAACAGTGACCCCTGATGGAAGTGAACTTATCTGATCACCAGGCGGGCACAACAGCAAGTAAAGTTTGTCAAGCATTTTTCTTAGGATTGTCAATCACTTGATCTGTAAAATCTTAAAATTACATTGACATACTAATCGTGAGCCATAATGTAATATTTACTTAATAAATATGCTCAACTGAGTTGCTGTTTGCAAGGTAGAATCAATGCAAGTACTATGCTTAGAAAACAAGGGTACAGTCTGTTTCTGGTGCCCTGTTAATAGCAATTTACTGTGACCTTTGTTTTCCCCTTAGCTTTGCTTAATCCTTTGATGGGAGTTTTCTTTCAGTCACTGTTCATATTCAATTGGTTTCCAGAGTAGACATCTTCAGAGAGGAAACGAAGAAGAGTTGAAAAAGACCTACTGGTGCTAATGATAGTGTGACTCAAACAATTTTGCTTGTTAATTGGTTTATTATTAATTATATTTTATTAACATTACTGATCATTTTATTAAAGACATGCACACAAAGTGAAGTGCTGTGTTTTAACAAAAGTGGACTTTATATTAATAAGATATGGTTATTGAATGAAAAGAATCAAAACCTTCAGCATGAATTTTAAGCTGTAATGGGGAACTCGCAGAGGCATGGATTGCTTTCCTGGTATAATAGAAACAGTGTATAAAATGACTTTAGATATCTTTGTTATATTACTTTTGACATTATATGGTTCAAATGTTTGTGCATCAATCCTTATTGGTTTTGTTTGCCACCTATCCGAGTGGAACCTGGTTATCTTAGATTGATTAGTGCTTTGATTAAACTGTACTTTAAAATGCTTCAGCTGATGCAGTACAATGCAGTCCTTTATGTGAAGATTTCTTTCTGGGGATTCACTCCTACCAAGCTTGCTTTGAGACTGTTTTGTACCTGTAACCTTGTTCCTGAAGAAATATTTACCAGCTGTTGATTTTTCATTTATTTTTGGAATTGCAGTGTTAAGTCAAATATTGTAAACAAAGGTGCAGTTTCAGGTTTTCACCACTTGGTTGGGCTGTTGCCCATTAATTTAAACACTCAATTTAAATCTCATTTAAAACAGTTATACATAAGTACCTCATCACATCTAATTATATTTGTCATAAACTGTTGGTGATTGTTTAATCACCACGCAGTCACTGAGTCTTAACCAAATAATTGTAGTTTTGCAATGTTCCCAATTTTCCAACATTTTTCTGCCTTGGCCCCAAGTGCTGAGCTGTGGACCAACAGCACACTGCACCTTAGAACACACGAACTCAGGTAACTTTACATGAAAATGGTGAGCACAAGACATACAGTGTTGTATTACGGCACATATTCAAAATCACAAAGGCACAGCACCTTTCTCACAATTACAAAACATCACGACTTGTGATGGTCTGGTATAAAGGTACCCATCTTGCCTTCAGTCACACTCTCTTCATAAAGCAGTCAGCGTAGTCAACCAGCTATACATGTATGTAATGTAACATCGGTAAGTATTGAACCCAGACTATGGACTTTGCAGACTGACACATTCCAAGGTCCAGGACTACCTCCTGGGGGATGCACTAAAGCTTGGGGCAGCTGCTGCCAAGGCACAGTGGGGAAACACCATTGTCTAAGGTCTTCCTCCTGAAGTAAAATGAGAGTCTGTTCAGTTATCTGATCTGCTCCTAAATACTGTCCTGCATGAGTAAGAGATACCTTTGCTAATTGCAACTGCATCCCTGATGTAGAGCTTTTGCCCGAAACATCAATTTTCCGACTCCTCGGATGCTGCATGACTTGCTGTGCTTTTCCAACACCATACTATTGACTTTAATCTCCAGCATCTGCAGTCCTTACTTTTGCTCAACTGCAGGGAATGTCAAGTTCTAATGTTTGTGTTTCTTGATACACAAAGACTGTACAGAGCTGCTTTAGTAACTTTTTTTTATGAAAAGTATATCTTTACAATCAAAAGAAATCTGTGATATCATTGCCTTGCAGTTAGGTAGTTTTGCAATTAAGTTTCAGATACTTAATTCAAGAAGAACCTGTCTATCTCTGGTGTATGTTTTGCAGACTAACATATACAGAAAATCATGGACATGGGTGCTAGAAGATGGTGATAGCAAGTGGGCACTGAAAGCTAGTGTAACAGCTGGTTAGTGTAGTAGGTGAATGCTAAAGGCTGAATCATTAACACCAGCATTGTAGTTCATAGAATCCATAGATATCATAGAATCCCTCCGGTGTGGAAGCAGGCCATCCAACCTATTGAGTCCACACCAACCCTCCAAAGAGTAGCCCACCCAGACAAACCCCATTCCTGTAACCCTACATTTCCCATGGCCAACCCACCTAACCAGCACATCTTTGGACTATGGGAGGAAACCCACGAGGGGAACATGCAAATTCCACAGTCACCCGAGGGTGGGATTTAACCCAGGTCCCTGGCGCTGTGAGGTAACAGTGCTAACCACTGAGTCACCATGCTGCCCTTGTTAAAAGTCCCTTTTACTAGCGGTCATCCATCAATCTGTCTAAGTTCAGAGTGAAGTTCCAACTATAACCTAAGTCAAAGTTCTGCGACAAAATTTAATGACTACAGACCTGTACTAAAACAGTGAATACACTACCTTTCTCTGTCTGACTTTAAAAACCAAACACTGCTGCTGACCTGATTTTAAAAGAGTCATTTCTAATGATCCCAAATCAGGAAGAAATTACAGCTTAAGAACAGTAAAAGCCCAGTTTTCCACATTACTAAATCTTATCTGTGTCCAGATGTTGGTCAATTATGCTGTTTTCTTTTACAAACTCATTGTGAACATAAAGAAAACCTCTGTGATGTCAGCACTCCATTTTGTTGTATGAATGCCATTTACAAATAAAAACTGCTTCTACAAACCTGCAATTCTTAAAGGGACAGCAACATACCATTAAAAAGATATATACCCTCTTATTTTGGCTTTTTCAAAGTGCAAAACATGGGAAGTAAATACATGCATGAAAATTGAATAGTGTAGGATAGATGGGCTTCAGATTGGTTCCATAGGGCACAACATCAAGGGCTGAAGGGCCTGTACAGCGCTGTAATGTTCTATGTTCTATGTTGTAACTGTGGACTGGCATACAACTGACATTCCCTCAGAACTTCAACTATTTAAATAAAGCATCAATCTTGATGCATAGGAAAATAACCGACAAAGAACAACAGACAGTCAAATGCCTTCCTCCTTTGACAAATGAAGGGCTAAGATGAATAAAATCCTCTGATATTTTTACAATGATGACAAAGATCCTGACAATATTTTTCAAATTTGAGAAGAATCCTTATAATGTGAATTACTCTTAAAATACACAGGCTTAAGTTCGTGCCATATTGATAACAGCCAGATAAAATGATCAACTAGCTTGAAGGTAGCTCTTGGAATGTTATCATACAATCCCTACAGGGTGGAATCAGGCCATTTGGCCCATCGAGTCCGCACTGACCCTCTGAAGAGCATCCTACCCCATCCCTGTATTTCCATGGCTAATCCATCTAACCAACGCATCCCACGATGGGCAATTTAGCATGGCCAATCCACATAATCTGCATATCGTTAGACTGTGGGAGGAAACTGGAGCACTCAGATGAAACTCACAAAGACACGGGGAGAATGTGGAAACACCACACAAGTTGCCTGAGGGTAAAATTGAACCTGGGTCCTTGGTGCTGCAAGGTAGTAGTGCTAATCACTGAGCCACCACACCACCCTGATATATAATACCATTGAAGTGAATTTACCTGAAAGGATAGAAGTGATCATTGCCTCCAAACACCAATCAAATATCTCCAAAAGGCACTTTGAACAAACTCAAGGTATGTGCCACTGACATTCTGTTAGAAGAAGGAAACAAGTCCAAAGACCAGTAGCATCAGCAAGTGTTTGATTCTGGAAGAACTATGGCAGCCATTAACCAGTTCAGTGGAATATCCAAGTCGTGTCACTTATCATCTCAGCTACCTCGACCCCCAACCCGCCCCACTCCCATTTGTCTCCCAGCCCCTGACTCACAAGCCTCATTCCTGATGAAGGGCTTACTTCCGAAACATTGATTCTCCTGCTCCTCGTACGCTGCCTGACCTGCTGTGCTTTCCCAGCAACACACTCTCAACTCTGATCTCCAGCATCTGCAGTCTTCACTTTCTCTTATGTGCCACCCACCAGGACAGGTTACAATTGTCATGAAACGTTGGACACTATGTTCTACAACAGGACATTGGGCTAAAATGTGTAGCAATTCTAATCACCCAGACGATCCTAAAATAACACAATTCTTCCTAGCAGCATGTGAAAAACCAACGAAGGAACAATATCAAAAAAGCTTCCAAAGTTCCATCTGTGAAACACAAGCAAGTCAACAAAGTTCAAGAGACAAAAACAATGTTTAGTTGCAGACCCCAGTCAGACAGAATGTGCCGCTAACTTGACACACCATATGGACACCATCAGAACAATGGAAGCCTCTACCTTAATCCAAATGGTTTATCCCAAAAGGAATGGACAATATTGCCTGTTCACCAAGTCTGATACTGGTGTAAGTGCAAATATCACCCCTTTCTGCATCTTACACAAGATATACTCAGTAAACTGGAACCTGTTATGGCCCACACATGATAGTCTAACTGTTTATAATGGATGTGGCATTCCATGGATTGGCCTCATCCATCTTAAATTAACATGGATCCTGGAATTGGACACCTGAAACCTTTAACATCAGTGGACCAATTATTATCAGGCTACTGCAGGCACAGATTTCTATATCATTATGCCACATAATGTGCTAAGTCTTTTCAGTTGCAACACTGAAGATTCCAGGCCATAACATCAATCTCATTCATTCTGGCCTTGGCCAAGCAGAGCAACTTTAACAAGGAACACCAGTTAATGACTGGCTACAACAATTTGAATAGGTCAACATCAGTGGCTGGCCTGAACACACCCAACAGGTCCCTGAGCTAGTCCAGACATTCTGACCACTCAGTGTTCAACTAGCACTCTCCAAGAGTGCTTCAAGGTCAAACGAGTCACAATTCCATCATCTCTATTTCAAGAGATGTTAGATCACACAGTTGGTTTTGGTATAATGTGTGTTTCTTCAATGTGAATTGTTCTAACATCAGTGAAGAATTTAGACTGTTATTTGTAGAGCGCGAACTTCCCTTACCAGTATTGGCTATAATGCAATTCCGGCCACATTCATTTAGATGGTGAGGCTACTGCATGATTTTCTTGTAACACAACATCGCACATGAATTGTGTTATATCAGGACCAACTGTATCCCTACATGGGCACAGGAAGAAACAAAATCCATACCCTGGCCTGGCATTAATAAGGACATCAATAAACTGAAATATGCCAGAGTCCATCAAAATCAACAATAGGAGAACATTTCCTTCCACATGAGACTCCTCTTGAGCTGAGGTGCAGGTTTGCAGCTGATATTTCTATCTCCAAGGACATAGAGTCATAGAGATGGCGTGGTGCCACAGTGGTTAGCACTGCTGCCTCACAGCGCCAGAGACCCGGGTTCAATTCCCACCTCGGGCGACTGACTGTGTGGAGTTTGCACATTCTCCCCGTGTCTGCGTGGGTTTCCTCCGGGTGCTCTGGTTTCTTCCCACAGTCCAAAAATGAGCAGGTTAGGTGAATTGGCCGTGCTAAATTGCCCGTAGTGTTAGGCGAAGGGGTAAATGTAGTGGAATAGGTGTGGGTAGGTTGCGCTTCGGCACGTCGGTGTGGACTTGTTGGGCTGAAGGGCCTGTTTCCACACTGTAAGTAATCTAATCTAAGATGTACAGCATGGAAACAGACCCTTCGGTCCATGCCGACCAGATATCCCAACCCAATCTAGTCCCACCTGCCAGCACCCAGCCCATATCCTTCCAAACCCTTCCTATCATATACCCATCCAAATGCCTTTTAAATGTTGCAATTGTACCAGCCTCCACCACATCCTCTGGCAGCTCATTCCATACACGTTCCATCCACTGTGTGAAAACGTTGCCCCTTAGGTCTCTTTTATATCTTTCCCCTCTCACACTAAACCTATGCCATCTAGTTCTGGACTCCTCGACCCCAGGGAAAAGACTTTGTCGATTTACCCTATTCATGCCCCTCATAATTTTGTAAACCTCTATAAGGTCACTCCTCAGCCTCTGACGCTCCAGGGAAAACATCCCCAGCCTGTTCAGCCTCTCCCTATAGCTCAAATCCTC
>NC_057716.1:48704393-48713335 GCF_004010195.1 Chiloscyllium plagiosum | reverse complement strand
TTTGGATTCTCCTTAATTCTATTTGCCAAAGCTATCTCATGTCCCCGTTTTACCCTCCTGATTTCCCTCTTAAGCATACTCCTACTTCCTTTATACTCTAAGGATTCACTCGATCTATCCTGTCTATACCTGACATATGCTTCCTTCTTTTTCTTAACCAAACCCTCAATTTCTTTAGTCATCCAGCATTCCCTATACCTACCAGCCTTCCCTTTCACCCTGACAGGAATATACTTTTTCTGGATTCTCATTGTGTCATTTCTCTTGGTGACTATTGCACCAAATTTCCATTCGTATGACAGACCAAAGAGAACCTTATTGCAATGGTTGTTGACACATTGATCACGACTGGTTCAGTTCACTTCAACAAAATGTGACTGACAGCAAACCGCACAGTGCAGCCTCCCAAGGTAGGTGCAGGAAAAGGGGTGTCCAACATTTTACTGTTTCTTTTCACTACCCTCAGTCAAATGGTCTCCCATAATGCCCTGTTCATATTGTAAAGTCCGTGATCACTAAATGGAAAGCAGTTTGTCAACATTGTCTCCATAGCTACTGCCAGACCAGCTGAGATTTTCCAGCAATTTCTGTTTTTGTTTCCTATTTCCAACATGCACAGTTCTTTTGTTTGTTTTCAGCTAACTATGTTGAATTTAGGTGCTAACCCACAGGCAATGGTTTACCCTCACTGCCTTCAGATATTGGAAGCTAAATCCATATAGTTCTTCCCTCTCACACTCACTATCCATCCACATGTATACAGCAGACTATTGGAAAGAAGAGAGAGCAAGACCAGAAACAGGACAAAATGTACACACCCAAGATTTTTGCACAAATACATGGCTGTGTGGAAAGATACTATACTAACATGTGCAGCTCACATCATATGACGTGGTAATGAGTAATGGTCATGTTCTGCAAAGTAATAGATGGCATATCCGAGTTGCTTATCATTAACCCCGTCATACAGGGTGATGACTCAAATACTGAAGCTATCAGGCTAGACAACAACCACACATTGACAACAGCTGAAAATGTGTTGCTGGAAAAGCGCAGCAGGTCAGGCAGCATCCAAGGAACAGGAGAATCAACGTTTCGGGCATAAGCCCTTCTTCAGGAATTGCAACAAACAACTTATCCGTCCACAATGACAAATAGCAAGCAACATAATGAGATACTTGGAGATAGTGAGGACTGCAGATGCTGGACATCAGAGTCGGTAAAATGTGGAGCTTGAAAGACATAGCAGATCAGACAGCATCGGAGGAACAAAAAAAGATTGATGTTACGGGTCGGGATCCTTCATCAGGACTATTGAAGGGTCCTGATCTGAAATGTATATTTTCCTGCTCCTCCGATGCTGTCTGACTTGCTCTGAGTTTCCAGCTCCACATTTTATCAACATAGTGAAGCTACACAGGCAAATAATAAAAACTGTATGATTACATGCAGAACCCTAAAGCCCCCTATACTGTAGCTTTCTGCAGTCTTTCTCCATTTAAATAATATTTGGCTCCTCTAATCCTTTTGCTAAATTGCATAACCTCATACATTCCCGCATTATATTCCCGCTGCCAAGTTTTTGCCCACTCACTTAGGGATACAGATATCTACTGTACAGCAAAAGGCCCTATGTCCCATCAAGTTCTTGCAAGTTAAAAACACCACCTAACTATTCTAGTCCCAATTTTCAACATTTGCCCTGTGCCTTGGCACTGCATATGTGCATCTAAATGCAGGTACTTCATAACCCGACATGCTGAGATTTAAATCTTGTACAATACGTTAGTAGATACACATTGAAACAGCTTTGTGCCTTATCGGGGGAACCTGGTAACTTTTTGAAGCAGAGGAACAAGACTAAGGAATGAACAGGGACGTGGGATAGTTTGGGATTGTTTTACCAATGGTCTGAATGACCTTCCATGATTGTTTCTAACCAAAGCTTGCAAATTAGAACAGCCAGAAAGGTGCTTGGAGATGCTTCCTCAGAAGTGTCTGGACAGATTTTCCACCACATTTCTGACAAAGTTACAGTGACAAAGCAGAAGCAGCTCAGAGAGGAAGGTTGGCCTGTAGAATCGAAATGCCAATTAATCACATTATTTCAAAATACCACTAGATGGCAGTCAAACTCCAGAGTTTAGTTCTGCCTTACCATACTTGGCCTATTTTATAGAAGGTGTGGTAATGAATTGGATGATACAAACACATGATGTGCACATCATTCAAAAAGGGCCTGTTTAACTCGACAACTTCAATTTTCAGTTGTCAAGTATTTAAATTGCTTGATAAAAGTTTGGAGTGTAACAAAACAGAATAAAGGCTATTGCGGTTAAAAGTAGTTTTCTAATTGAAATGATCGTTTTTCTTGCAATTCTGCAATGTTGCTATAAATATGCAGAAAGACACAACTCAATTTAAATGCTGCAAATTTTATTATATCCGATATAACATTAAGTAATTAAACAAAATAGTGTCAATTTTTGTCCAAAATACTGAGTCATGTAACAAATAACTTCACAAGCATTGGACTTGCCCAATACTCAGTGTCAGTCCTGCACTGAGCAGTCTCCAGTACAGAAACTTCCGGCAGTGGTACAGCTTCAGTATTGAGGAATGGGGAATCCTGGAGGACTGCTGGCCTTATATAAGTGTAAGGCTTTTCCTTTTGGATATCTGGAGGTTAGTAAGCTTGTGTGAAGAAGAAATGACAGCAAGGAATTGAAGGGGCTGTGAAATGAGCCTCTTTTCTGCTGTGCCCACAGGGATTCACCTGAAATCCCTGTTAGCCAAGGCACATAATAAATGTTAGTGCATGATAGAACTCAGTCTTAATCATCACATAAAATGCTGCGTACCATTTTGGACAAGTTTTGTTACCATTGCAAGTGCCTGCAAGATTCCCGTGCACTGTGCACAGCTCTGCATTGTGGTTGTTGGCTCATTTCATATTTGATAGATTGATATATCCGGATATTGTACCTTCAGTAATTACGTGTTTCCCATAGCCAAAAAAAATCATTCACACACAATTGCAATTTATATGTGCTTTTCTAATAAGATGTTATTTTTTAAAAAATATACTTGTAATTTTGTTCCAATAACCAATACACACCTGTTAGTCTGCAAAGTTCTGACAGGGATCTCTTCATATTTCATATTCATTTTACTTTTTTTGTTTAAAAAGCAGCAGATAAGCTGAAGGAAATCTATACATTTCCTTTCCCTGTGAATTGATTTTGTGACTTTGTCACACAGCGGAATACTTATTTTAATTGTTTTATCAGAGGGAGGTACTGGTTTGAATTTCACGCTTGAACCTTCCTTCACTCACTGAGGACTGCTGTCTTCTGATATTCACACATTGCCTGCAGGTGGGATGTTGATGCAGCAGCCACATTGCAACATGTCTGCCCCCAATGACAGTTGTAACAAGTTGTCTGCCTCTTTCTCTGCAACACAGGCCTCAAGAAATTAGCAGCCTCTAACTGTAAAGGTCCTTTTCGCTTAGAAAGCAACGTGACCCACACAGAAGCTGGCAGCTTGGAAGTCAGTGATAGAGTCATGAAATGTGCTCAAAGAAAGCAATGTGAAGTACATGGAAGCCTCCAAATAATCAGAAACTAAGTGAGAAGAGAGAAAACTAAGATTCATAAGTTGCATCCTGTGCAGATGTACAAGATGTGTGTAAACCCACTTGCCACAACATGTTGTGTGTATTCCTGAGCTCTAAAGTGATGAAGGGCTGAAATGGAATGAGAGTTGATTCAAGAAGAGATATTATGATATTGGGAGACTTGTGGTTTTCTGCAACTCATTTGCGTCAATGAATGGTTGAGAAGGCTAGTGGCTGTGGAGTATGCAAGTGCATTATTGTGTAGAAGTCATTGCTTGGCAAACGGAAGCCACCAGGTACCTGCTCTGATTAACATATTGGTAAGATCTTTTCTCAGGAAAGGAGAGGAGAATTGGAAGTGGTATAGAAATAAAATGAATTGGGGCTTTAATGGAATGTAAATGAATAGGAATAAGACAGTCGTTACTTATGGTGATTTTCTGAAATCACCATTTAAGGTTTGAGAGAAAAGTCAAGAAAACTTTTCTTGATGTCAAGAATCTGACATTTTTTGATCTCACCATATTTCTCACTTTATTGCTATTACTCATGACACGCCAGGAAAAGGAAACTTCCAGCCTATATCCTCGTTCTGCACTTAGTATTTGATTTAGAGGTACTATTGTTTCTTAGCACTGTTGCCTCCTTGAAGTCTAATGTTGTCTAAAGTTCTTCTCTGATCTTGCATTTGCAGGGAATTTGTTTTTGCATTCTTCTCAATGTGATGATTAATCTTATTAATATGAAAGCATTTTTTATCTGTATCATTTCAATACTTCTTTAAAACTTTCAGCTTATATTCTAGTATTCATCAATGCTGTTTTATATTGAACAACTGTAGAGTTTGCTAGACATGTAAAACAGCAACAATGCAGTATTTTCTTTATTTTCCAAAATTTCTGTTCACGTAATGATGTATGAAATCATGCAATAAAGCTATGAACTGTATTTCCGACTGCTCATTATCGTAATTTACTGTTTTCAAGCTTTTAAAATATATTTCTTTGTAATATTGTATCTCTGTATCCTCACTGGGTTTCTTACTTTCTTCAACAATCCAAATGTTGACTATCGTTGCTTCTATGATAATTCTAGCTTTTGTAGTCACAGCTGAGTTTTTCTAATTCTTCCCATGAAAGATGGATGTTTTCCCAAATTCCATGTTCTAAAATATCAAACATGAAGGTCACGGGGCTTATTACTCAGTTCAGGTCTTTTAAATCTTTCATATCCCTGGCTTTTCTTCATCTGCTGGACTCTCATTGATATTTACATGTTTGTTCATTATATATTTAAGTAAATTCTAATGCCTTCTTGGTTCTGTATCCCAGTCTAAATTTATTATCAGATCTGATCATTTTTCCTCACAGTTGTGTTTTGAGGAGTCTAATGTTGAAACAATTATGCTTATCTGAGAATTCTCCTTTACACTGCATTTTCTTCCTTTCTGGTCTTTGTTCTGTTTTCCGTATTGGTCCTCTAACTTTACCTCCTGGAGTCTTCAGTACCTGCAGAGCTTCTTTCACTAATGCCTCGTTAATATTTGTGTGGCTGACTTATCTCTCTTTTCCTAGCCTATACACTTTTCCTCCACTTCTTAACAGCTTCTGAATGAAGTTTTGCCTTTAGAGAGCTGTGCTTGTCATTTTGTTGATTCCTTGCTACTGCCATCATTCTCTGTAATTGTGTTTCATCTGCACGCTGTGTCTTTTTAAAATGGTTCTGTTCTTAACGTGTTGAACTCACTTTCTTGAGTTTTGTTTTCTTCTGGATTTCCTCTTCTCATGATGGTGGGAGGGTGACCATCACTGCAAACATGTAGTATTTTACCAGATGAGCACTCCTAGTATCTTGTGGTCTTTGCCACTATGCAGTACTGAGTAAGGGTTCATTACCTTCGATCATCCTTTGTCATTGCTTTGTCTATTGAATCATTAGTGGTACAGGATACACCACTGTAGAGCATCTACAAAAGAGGTGCCATTCTCATATAGCAAGAAGGATTATTGTGTGACGGCAAAAATACATCAACGTTTGCTTAGGTGTGGTTACTTGGAAGTTGGTACAGATGCATCTACTTCCACTGATGGCTGGAATGGAACACTGCCTCCACCCACCGATTGTGGGGTGACATCAGACTAGGTAGAGCCAGTGTAAGATGAACATTAACCCCTCCTGAACTATTGTTGATGGACATCTTCTTTAGGCAGAAAAGAGTTAACATGTAATTTGAAGAGAGAATAATAGGTTTCACAAAATATGCATTATTGCTCAGGGCAGTGAAATTATATACCTGTTGAGTTGAAGTTGGAAAGACTGTCTGTTCAGTTCTGTCAATGAATACAGATGTTTGAGGGCAAATCGGTAGACTTCATCTGGATGTTGAAAAATGGGAGCTGACTCCCTCTGTTCTCAACCAATATTTCAATTGTTCTCACTGAGCCTTTCGAGCCTTTGACATTGAACAGATTTGGATGGTTGATGTTAAAGAGATGTTCACTGAGCAGGTCAATTGTCACATCATGTAGAATAGCACTAATGTTTATAATGAAACTTTTACCACAACTGTTGACTATATTTCAGTCAAAATAAGCCTTTCCCTGCTTTACCAAACTTGCTAATCTTGACTGTTATAGTGCTTCAGTGCTTCACAATAAAATGTTACAGTAAGTACTGAAGACCACTAAACAGCAGATCAAATCTGAGTCAGAATATTGGAATAGTTTCCCTGTTTGTTGCTGGCAAATTCTGTTAGTGAAGTTTGTGTTACTATCTGCAGTTAAGTTGTACTTTGCCCTGAGCTCTTTTGTTTTAAGGTGCAGTATATTACTTTTATAGATAAAGTCTCCAAGCCAACCAATTGTACACTGGCCACTCATGCAGTTAAACAATTTAAAAACCCGAGGCTGCCAATTCCGTGCCACATAATTCAAACATTGAGAGAAAGATTACCCCTGCAGGAACATGGCTCGTGAAGATGGAAAGAAACGGAAGGGTGAGGTTCTTACTGTCAGTCAGGGTGTGTTCTGATTTCATTTCAAACATTTGGTCTGACATGTCTTATGTAAATAAAATGTGTGATCCATGATGAATACACATTCTTAGGGAGAGCAGTCAGACTCCACCCAGTGTGTTACGCAAATAGGGAACCTTTACAGGCAGCAACCTGTACTTCTGATCAGGTTTAGTGGTAGTCAGTTTAGTAGTAGTCAGTTTTGCTGAATAAATAGATAATTGCCCAATGAGATCACAAAATTCCTGAAGGCAAAGAAGCTTCAAATGGAAATATATTGATAAAGTGTCTTTAAAATGGGGGCAAAGTTGTGAAGGAATAAACGTTATATGGTAACTTTACATGATTATGCTGTAAACACTCAAAAAGATTATTTCTTTTACGAGAAATCAAGAATTAATTTATAAAAAATATGATGGTAAACCAACACCCTTCACAACAAAATGTGACTTCATTGATAACGAATGTATATACCCAAAAATGGCACCACTTACGTCTCTTTCTTAAACTAATAGTTTGCTTTGTTATTTTCCACATGTCAGTCTGCAGACCCTGCAAATCTGAGGTATCAGAGAGAAGATGGTGACACTTAGCCTTGCAGAGAACAGAAAATCATAAGGTTTGTTTCTGCACTGCTGTGCACTGACCTGAGTTCTATTTGCTGTGCACTGAGCTGGATCCTGTCTACTGTGCACTGAGCTGGGCCCTATCTGCTGTGTATTGACCTGGGCCCTATCTACTGTGCACTGACCTGGGCCCTATCTGCTGTGCACTGACCTGGGTCCTATTTGCTGTGTACTGAGCTGGGTCCTATCTGCTGTACGCTGGGCTGGACCCTATTTGCTCTGCACTGAACAGGGTCCTATCTGCTGTTCAGTGACCTGGATCCTATCTGATGTGCACTGAGCTGGGTCCTATCTGCTGTGCAGTGGGCTGGGTGATATCTGTTGTGCAGTAACTTGGGTCCTATCTGCTGTGCAGTGACCTGCATCCTACCTATTGTGCAGTGGCCTGGGTCCTGTCTGTTGTTAACCGAATTGGGTCCTATCTGCTTTGCAGTAACTTGGGTCGTATCTGTGGCATGGGTCTGTGGCATTGCCATTTTTGTGAGAGGCACTGTCCTCCTCCACTACTCCATCCACCAGTACCTTGAGCTCCCTATCAATGAACCAAGGAGTGAACTCTGGGTCTGTTCCTTGGGATATTGGTGCAGGGTCACAGTGTGAAAGGTACTTGCAGCATCAGAAGCCATGAGCAATGGATTTTAAATGCAGTGCAGTGGCGTGAGTGCTGAGGTAGGTCCTGGCAGCAGCAAGCATTTCTGCCATTCCTGCCATAACATTGCACAGGAGGGGGCTGTAGAGGCCAGCTCTATAGTGAATGAGGGGAAGAGGGGAAGATCACTTAAGGAAGTCAATATAAGCCACAATGAACTAGACGTCATGAATCTACTCTACCTGAACACAGGAAAATTCAATCCGGAGTCTGTCTTTGCAGCTCTTGTTGCACTCTCGCAAGTCCAGAAAGTCATAAACTGCAAGGATCATCCGCATTAAGTGACGGTCAGAAGGTTTGATCCGCAGCTGTGCAAGCTAGCCAGGAAGCAGCTGCAATGATTTCTGTCTGCACCATTACATCTCACACACACTGATGTACTTTAAAGATGGCTTCTTGGAGACAGAGTCTAATAATACCCATGGAAAGTCCAAACTCTGATATACCAGAAAGTATATAATTTAAACATCAGAGCCATTAATAGCAAACCATTTGATTATTAAAGTTGCCTCAACTGGACTCAGGCACATTTCTCCAAATGCATTAACAAATGTGTACCTAATGGTCGCTTGCCAATGTACCTTGGACAAGATAGTGCTGCAGAAAAGATTGGCACTGCAGAGGGACAAGGATGGTGACTACTCTGCATCCACAGAGGAATAGGGGAAGGGCAAAGGGAGCAACTACACCAGGCAGAAATATCTGATGCGATCAGGGCTTGTGCAGCCTCTCACTTGATTGCAAGTGCTCTCCCCACAGAACTGTACACGCCTTGATCAGCCTAAGTGTGAAGTCATGTGAAGCTGAAGTTAGGACCCAGTTCACTGCAAAGCTAAACACTGCACTCCTCTCACTCCCACCCCAACCTCTCACTTTCACCCCAATCTCTCACTCCCACCCCAATCTCTCACTCCCACCCCACTCTCTCAGTCCCACCCCAATGTCTCACTCTGACCTCAAACTCTCACTCCCACCCCAATCTCTCAGTCCCACCCCAAACTCTCACTCCCACCCCAATTTCTCACTCCCACCCCA
>NC_057716.1:48604834-48703594 GCF_004010195.1 Chiloscyllium plagiosum | reverse complement strand
ACCTCAACCTCTCGCTCCCACCCCAACCTCTCACTCCCACCCCAACCTCTCACTCCACCCCAACCTCTCACTTCTGTCCCAATCTCTCACTCCCACCCCAATCTCTCACTCCCACCCCAACACAAACCATTCCCAGAGTCAATAAACCTCCTCCCGCTTCACCTTCAATAGCTCAGCAAGGCAAGGCAGTATTAATATGACCCTGGTATCTCTAGCAGAGGGTGCAAAATGCACAAAACTAGGGTGAGGCAGCGAAAAGCAGGGATACTGTGAGCAAGCCAGGAACCCGGAGATGTAGCCTGGCCTAGTCCATGAGCTGAGTGCAGGACCCTGAGTGTTCAGTGTCCTTGCTGCAGCAATACATTGGTAGTCGTGGAAGCAGCCTGAGGTGCAGCAACGTGCTTTAAGTGGATTGAGGATGTGCCATGAGGCTTCTAAGAGCCTGGCACATGTTGCACGCCAATATAAGTGGATATGGGATGCTTGTGACCAGTACCTATAGAGTGTGCCCCAAGATGTTGCTACCCTGCGTCCGACATCGAGCCACTGTTGCTATTGGAGCAGACAGTGAGGTGTACTCGCCAGGCACACACCCTGATTTCCATGCTGAGAATTCTCAATATCCAGCTTGTTTGGTGCATTTGAGAAAATCAGAAGCTGGATGTTAATGAGGTGACTCATGCTGTTAATAAGACCTTTAATCAGCAATATTGCCCTTTCACTGGCAGCTTGCTGCTGTGTAGCGAGGAGCTCACTTCTCTGCTCACCAAATAAATAAAAGATGGTGTGACATGGTCCTGACATCAAGTGAGGCTTCACCAGTTGTCTCACCCATGTTGCTGAGGCCCCTATAAGATTCTGAGCAGTGCAATAAGCAGAAGAAAATGTGCTCTTTTCCCTATTAGACAGCATAAAGCCATGTTTGTAAAAAATCTCCAAAAATGCCAGATTAAACAAATGTTAAACTAAAATCTAAAACAGAGGGTCACTTACATCTACTTCTTAAAGTCTCTGTAACAATGTCTATCATATCAAACTAACCTACCTCATCTACCAAGCTGCTAATACGCAGTAAACAATATTTTGTTAATTTCTAGTTTGAGCATGGAGTAATTTTCCTCTACCACACTAGAGCTGTCATTTCCTACTCTTGACAAGCTTGGGTGGAAACAACCTGCACCAAGAGTATCAGCTCATACAACATCGAGAGCTGTAGCCTTTCCATTCTCACTCTCACGCACTTTCTAGGCCTTCCTCTTGCTGTTTATTCCCAATGGACTCCCACTGTGACTTCAGCGAGAAATCCAAGAAATCCATCACCTGACTCCAGGGTTGGAAAATCATTCAGCATCTGAGTTGGAACTCTCTCTCTGCTGGTGGTGCCCTTTCAATAGGAAAATCTTGACTAACAGTCTTGGCTCTTAGAAAGAATTTCCTCATCTCAAGCAATGTAATCAAAGTGAGGGTTGCTGAAGAGTGTTCCACTTTTAAAAAATTATTATCAGATCCAATATGAATGAGTCACTTGATGCAGTCAGGAAACATCCTGACAATAAAACAAAGCAAGATTATTCATACAGCTGAGTCAGTCATGGGAGCTGCAACCACATCCCCAACATAGTTGTGTACAGAACTGATGATTTTCAAACCTCTTTTTTTACTCTGAGAATCAGTATCAATTCTACAGTTTAAAACAATGTCTAAAATAATAGCAGAGTGAATAAGTGCTCATAAAAGTTAATTTTCAGTGCCAATTTTTTTCATTGGCAATTGAAACTTATCACATAGTAAAAACATTTATTCAGATGTAAGTAGACAGGCTATAACTTTGTGTTGTGTTAAATCTTTAACTACAGCAACGTCACATCATTCAGTATATTTGAATGATGAGTCAAGTGATGAGACATTATTTTCTTGCTGCTCGTAGAGGGTCAGTTCATTTCTAAAGTAAATTACTCTTTTGTGTTACATTCTATAGAGCATGAGATATTTGATCTGTGCATAAAAATCTGAATATTTCATGCTTCAGCACTAGTTTCACATCGAGAATAGCAATGTAGGTTCAATGTATCAAGTACAACATTGCAATCTGTCTTCAGGCTGCTGTGCTGCATAAACTTCAATTCAGTAATCTGAAGACTCACACACAACTGACACCACAGTTTTTTTTCCTCACAAGAAGTTGTGGTTAAAGTAGCATGACTTTGCAGTCTGTGTCTGGCCAGCTGTCCTGGTTTCACTTACCTCTCAGTTTAAGTGTTCAGAGTTTCAGCCAGCCTTTCACTTTACAGATACCGTATATCAATATCAGCCTCGTGTCAGTGTGCATTCACGGTTAAATGTGAAAACAAAGGTCTTGCTATCTGAGAAGGATATTGATCGTTAAGCTGGAAGAAAACATTGGCCTGAATCTTACCAGAAATGAACTAAGTGTTCATTTAGGTCTGCAGCTTGTCTCACTCACTATTGACCATTTCCCAGTGGAGCTCTGCTCACACGACCTTTCACCTTCCCAAGCGGAGGAACTCACCATTGCTGGGACCTTCTGGGAATCCTGAACGATGTCCCTTTAAGTTGTCTTGCAGCTGCAGAGACCTCTGAGTTCTGTGTGTGGCAGCGTGCTTGCACCATTTTAAAACAAAGTTGGGAAGCAGGTCAAATGCCTGCCAGCCAGGAGCTGGCCTTGCCAGTTCCTGTGTGTGAAAGATTGCCCCAGAGATGGCTGAGATAGGAAAGGTAGCTCCCACTTTGCCGACAAGAACCTGTAGGTCCTGGTGAAGGGAGTGGTACAGAGAAAGGCCATCCTCTTTCTTCAGGACTGCCAGAGGACATCTTGGCACCAGACCTTGCCAGCATTGTTTGGTGTTGCCCTTGAGGTCAGTATAGTGTCCATGGTCTGAAGATACACTCATCAAGAAGATTAATGACATTCTGCTCCCTTTGAGGATAAATGCCATCGTGTTATCTCAGCACCTGCCTCTCACCAAGTCTCGGGGTCTACTATGTTCTCGATTGCTTGCATCATCTTCCCTCCCACACACCAACTCCTACACTTGCCTTTTACACTGCTCACATTCTCACTGAGGACGCCTTAGCATCTTTCTTCCACCTCCACAGACACTAACAGCTGTATCCGCCATTTCCATCTCACTTAACCCCTCGCCTTTTCTCATTCCAGGAGGAAACAGTCCACAGGACGGCAGAGGGAAAGGCAAGAAAGATGGAAGCACAAGCAAGGCTGCCTTCTGTACCCTGCACCAGCGCAGACTCTGGCACCTCGCTAGCTATGTCAGGAGCACTGGCAAATGCCACAGGTGACTGGCACTCAGAGCACTGCCAGAGACAAGGCTTCTCCTCAGCCCCAGGCCAGAGTGAACCCCATGGTGCTGGTCATGAACAATTTTAACCAAATACACAAATAGACAAAGGAGCGGTAGGCAGCTTTGTTGGAGACATTGGGCACACTGACCCAAGCATTGGAGGAGTCTGCCAACACTCTGTACCGCGTTCCGTCTGGCATGTGAGAATCTGGCTGCCTCTATGGGCATGTTGGTACCTCCTATGGCACCTCCTGCTGCCAGGTTTAGCACTCTAAACATCTGCTGGATCTCACGCACAAACCTGCATTCCATCAACTAGCCATTGATACTCACCATGAAGAAGCACTCTTCCCGAAGTCTTCTCTCAGGACACCCTCAAGGAGGTAAGGCCTTCCACCTTTAGCTCCTGCTTATCAGCCTCACTCTTTAAGAGTCTAAGCTAGGAGGATGAACATGCATCTGGATCCTCTGGCCACAGATACCTCGGAGGGCACCCACCCAAATGCCTCCATGATGGAGCAGTCTGCCTCCCAGTGAACTGCAGACACTGGGACTGTACCTCAATGTAGAGAGGGGTAAGGGAAAAAGAAAACCTTCTGAGGCCACCAGGAACACAGGTGACCCCTTCTTGTAAATGCATTCTCACATTTGTAAATAAAACTTCACTTTTTATCATCAACTCTATGTGCTATATTTTAGGCACAGTGACAAGAATGAAAGTAGAGAGACTAGTTATTTCTTAGCACCACATGATGTTTGAACTCTGTCTCAGTGATAATTGTTTAGAACACCCATACCTGCATGAAACTTGGTCTGGATTGAATGAGGGGATATTAGTTGTTGTGAGTTTTCATAGAACATAGAACAATAACGTGCAGAATAGGCCCTTCGGCCCTCAATATTGCACCGAACTGTGAACTAATCTAAGCCCATCCCCCTACACTTTCCCATCATCATCCATGTGCTTATCCAAGGACCGTTCAAATGCACATAATGCGGCTGAGTTAACTACTTTGGCAGGCAGGCATTCCACGCCCTTACCACTCTCTAAGTAAAGAACCTGCCTCTGACATCTGTCTTAAATCTATCATCCCTCAATTTGCAGCTATGCCCCCTCGTACATACTGACGTCATCATCCTAGGAAAAAGACTCTCACTGTTCGCCCTATCTAATCCTCTGATCATCTTGTATGTCTCTATTAAATCCCCCATTAGCCTTCTTCTCTCTAATGAAAACAGACTGAAGTCCCCCAGCCTTTCCTCATAAGACCTTCACTCCAGACCAGGCAACATCCTGGTAAATCTCCTCTGCACCTTTTCCAATGCTTCCACATCCTTCCTGTAATGGGGTGACCAGAGACCGCACCAGCATTTTGTATAGTTGCAGCATGACATCATGGCTCCGGAAGTCAATCCCTCTGCTAATAAAACCTTAACACACCGTATGCCTTTTTAACAGCACTATCAGCCTGGATGGCAACTTTCAGGGATCTATGGACATGGACACCAAGCTCCCCCTGCACATTCACACTATCAAGAATCTTTCCATTGACACAGTATTCTGCCTTCCTGTTATTCTTCCTAAAGTGCATCACCTCACATTTAGCTGCATTGAACTCCATTTGCCACCTCTCAACGCAATTCTGCAGTTTATCCAAGTCCCCCTGCAATCTGTAACATTCTTCCACACTGGCCACTACTCCATCGACTTTAGTGTCATCTGCAAATTTACTAACCCATCCACCTATGCCTACATTCAAGTCATTTATAAAAATGACAAACAGCAGTAGTCCCAAAATAGATCCTGTGGCACAGCACTAGTAACCGGACTCCAGGCTGAATATTTTCCATCAACCACCACTTGTAGCCTTCTTACAGAAAGCCAGTTTCTAATCCAAACTGCTAAATCACCCTCAATCTCATGCCGCCGCATTTTCTCTAAAAGACTACCATGTGGAACCCTATCAATGGTTTACTGAAGCTCATGTACACCACATCAACTGCCCTACCCTCATCCACATGAATGGCCACTTTCCCAAGAAACTCAATGAGGTTTGTGAGATACAACCTGTCCTTGATGAAACCATGTTGATTATCTGAAATCAAGTTGGTGCTTGCTAGATGATTATAAATCCTATCTCTTATAATCCTTTCTAAAACTTTTTCTACAACAGAAGTAAGGCTCACTGGTCTATAATTACCTGGGTCATCTCTGCTGCCCTCCTTGAACAAGGGCACAACATTTGCAATCCTCCAGTCAGCTGATACTAAACATGTAGACAATGATGACTCAAAGATCAAGGCCAAAGGCTCCACCATCTCCTCCCAGCTTCCCAGAGAACCTGCGGATAAATCCCATCCGGCCCAGGGGACATATCTACTTTCATACCTTCTAGAATTGATAACACCTCCTCCTTACTAACCTCAATCCTTTCAAGTCTAATAGCCTTTATCTCACTCTTCTCCTCTACAATATTCTCCTTTTCTGAGTAAAAACAGATGAAAAATATTTGTTTAGTATCTTTCCAATCTCCACAGGGTCCACACACAACTTTGTAACCTTAATTTTTATTGAACAGCATGAACTGTGTAGAAAGACCAAAATGTTAAGCTGCACTTGCAGTTGGGAGCATATAGGGGGTGCTGGCCTCAGCAGCATCCAACTACTTTGTCAGTGAAAGATAACTTCCTGCAAATCCCTCCAAGTCCTCCCTTTGGTGGATACTGCTAATTTGTATGATGCTCAAAGTGCTGCTCTGTTTGAAGAATGTCTTCCTCATCACAATGGTGCTGCTTTCATGGGTGCCCTTCATCCATTCAATAGCTTTATTTTGTCCTCCACTTGTTTGGAGCAGAGATTCTGAGAAGCAGACAGTGTCCTCTGCCTGGATGATAGATGTACAAATCAGACATGACCTTCATGGACACCTGATGTCTAGGGCCAGCCCATGACCAAGGATGTGCAGGTTAGGTGTGTTAGCCATATTAAATGTGGTGTTACAGGGATAGGATATGGAAGGTTGGTCTGCGTGGAATACTCTTCAGAGGGTTACTGTGGACTTGATGGGCTAAGTGGCCTATTTCCACATGGTAGAGATTCTCTGATCTTGTGATGTCCTTCACTCCCTCCAATGGAAGGAGGTGTTCCATTACAGAAACACCGTATAGTACAGCACAGTGTTCTGACCCCTACCCCTAGATAGAGTATGGTACCACTACCCCTGTCTCATCAGGTCCAGTATTTCATGGAAGGGAAATGACTGATTCTCCTCCACTTTCACTGCATTATGGCAGTGCCTACAACTGCAGCTCGATAGAAAGGTCAGCTTCATTTCAGCTGGAGAGTGATGCTGCTCCTGGGCTTTGAGGCACGCCAGTTCCTCATGTGTTCACATGGCAGCCCTTAATGCAGTGGACACAGGGACAACCACAGCTCCTGTGCTGGGACCCACTGGGGACTGTCCCAATGAGCCGATGTGGGCAACCTCAGAAACAGAGCAGCTCCTCAGCCATGTGACCATTCAGCAGGTGCAGCCACACGCAAAGAACGTTTAAACAACACCCTCAAAACATTGCAACATGGAGAACCCTAGTGAAGCCAGTGCAACACCACAACATGTATGTTTCACATTGTTGCCCTGATTCAGATGGGTGTTACTCCAGCCCTTTAGTGCACATACAGTATGTGTGGCAGCAATAATGAGCAACTCCCTCCACACCTCATCTCAGCAATACTCAAAAAAGGCAGCATTGCATAAAGTCTAATGGTGTATTGATCAACCCCTGGAACTTGTGCAGGCTATGGGACCTTGGAGCTGATTCCTACTTTGGCAACTGCAGTAAATCTTTCCAGACTACCAGGATTTTAGTTGACTTTTTTTGTGCTATTTGATGTCCTTCACCCATAATGCATGGGTGTCTGTTTAATGCTATTACCATTTGAAGGACCACACATTCCCCAAAAGTGAATCCCTGTCCTGATAAGAATGCAATGCATACTCAGCCCACTCTGGGTGTGTTGACAACCTTTTTCATTTCCACTGTTAATTTGCATTCGGAAGGTGATGGAAGAAAATAGCAGTCTCACTTCACGTAGTGAGTACAAGCTCAGCCTCCCAGTCATGGTGACACCTTCAATTCCTCATGCTCCCTTCTTCCTTGTCCTTCTTGTCAATCCTGTGGGTTTCAATCTGCCTCATGTTCCCACACAACCCATTTATTTAATTGTTCATTTCCACACTTCATACCCTGAGGCCTAGGCATACAATGTAATCATGCCCAAACATTGTATACTGTCCCCTAATTGAAGCGAGTGTGGTAGTCACTATCACTGACCCTTCCCCTGTCTCCAATTCCATAATACTTCTTGCCCGCCCATGTTTATGGTTTTCCACCATAATACATTGAGTTGCCTCCTTCACAATTGTTGACTGCTCTGCATCCCAGCATGCTGTCTCCAATCCTAGGATTGACAGGCTGAGATTCTCTACCACAGCAGCAGTCCCTGATAATCCTACTTTGATAGATCCCTGGTATTAACCATGTCCCACCCCTTACTGATGTCAAGAGACAACACCAACTGATAAATGAAGAATCTGCTGAATGATAGCTCTGCAGCCCCCGACTGACTGATTCCCCTCATTGGGTGAAGTGGATCTGCAGGACTGACTGAGGCCTACTTCCTGGACTACAGAGATTGGGATGAATGGATGGTTCCTGGCTCTCCCAAGTGGCTGCCTGACTGTGTACAAGCCCCTGGATTGCTCTTCACTTATTGCTCTGCTACCCACTGACTAAAGACTGTATCCCTTAATCTGACTGAGGACTCCTCTTCTTGGACTTTGAGACATGGTCACTTGGTTGAAACACATGCAATCTATTTGCCACATAAGCTGCTGGCATATGCATGAAGTGTAAAATGGATAAAACCAGTGCAATGCAGCAATGTGCCCATCCTTTGACTGATCTCTGCTGCTGCTGATAATGACAAGCTGCCTGGCTTTGTGTCTATGCCAAACAGCATGGCAAAACGTAAGTACTATGAGACTTTAAGTTCTGAATGAGGGGACAAGGTGCAAACAGGCAAGGCAAGGCAGAGAAGCTATCAGCATCCAAGTGATGCACAGTGAGTGAATAGTTAGAAAGCACGTGAGGAGGCCTGAATGCACTGTAGTCAAATCCATAAGGTAAGTGCTTGTCCTGCATTGCAAAGTGCAGCATTGAAATGCAGTTGGAGACATTCAATGACCAAGAGAACCAAGAGAATATAGAGTCTATGAAGGAACAACCAGGAGGTGAGAGTCTATGGGAGAAGCATAACCCATAAACTGACCTGCAACAAACCAAGGCATAGATATTGCCAAGTCCTTCCAAAGCACAGATGATGATTAGTGTCATACTCACACATGATCATTACGGTGATCTTTCCTGTGCTTTAAGGTTTAAAGTAGTGTTTGTGTTCCCATTGCTATGGTGGCCATGCAGTCCATCATGTGCTCTTTCTTCCTATGTAAATACTACAACAACATCCACAGCATTTCCCATGGTTTACCTGCTCTGAAAAGCTGTACTTGCAGGTGGAGTGTGCTGAAGGAAGACCAGACATCTTCATTTAACTCAGTACTTCAAGCAGGTACTTGGTGGAGGATAAAAGGAAATTTCAAGACAGAAAAGCTGTTACTGTTAGTGGGAAGGTGTCCTGAGTGAGTGGGCAGTGCAGTGGGCATACAGGGTTCATGGTGTTGGGGTTTGGGGTGGATGACAGTGATTGAGGGAAGATGTCACAGACAACAGTGAGCCTGGTAGAGCATGAGCCTTGGTGGGAAGTGGGTACAGTAGCAAAGAGAGAGTGAGGTGTCAGAGCGAAGATAGTGGCACCTACTATGGCAGAGTGGAGAAGGACATTGACCTTCTTCCTACTGTGCTGGATATTCCTTCAGACAGCTGAGACTCCTTAAACACAAGTGGCATCCTTGAACCAGGCTGACATGGTCTGGTATTGTTGGCCTCCACTGCTGGTCTTGGGAGGAGACTATCTGTTCAACAGGACATTCAAAACCCTGCCTGCAAAGTGGAGCACTGTTTTGCACTGGTCTGCCATGACCGGGGTAAATCCCAGGAACCACGCAGAGAAGGTCCAGACTTGTCTCGGTTCACAATGGGCTTTTAAAGACAGGTGCAGCACAAGGGATTCTGGTGTTTTGGCAGATATCCACTCAGTGGCAAGTTGTTTAAAGAACAGCGCATGGTAAGATGGGAATAGTATCGGACATGAGGTATAACATAGGAACAGGATAGGTAGTTAACAAGATGCATTTGGTAAGGTAGGGTGAGAAATCACAGTGGGCCTCGTGGTTGGAGTCCCTACAAAAAGGCAATGTAACTTGCACATAGTGGAAAAAAAATAGAAATTCAGCCCATTGTCTCTCACCACATACAAGCAGGTCAAATGATCATAAGGTTTTGACGTCCACATCCCATGAATGAATATCAAGCATTTTGCAAGCTTCTCCATATTGCAGGCTGCTATTCAATGTGCACATATTGCTGAGCATGCTTTTTGACCTGATCCTGACTATATTCATCTATACAGCTGACATATCACCATGTCTTTTTTTTGTATCATTGCAATTGAATGCCTGTTACCCCATTTATCATTATCTTTCATTCAGCAGCCATCCGTACTTATACCCAAATCTGAACTGAGGTCAAAGGTGGGTTGCTTGGTGACAAAGATTATCCCTCCCTACATCAGCTACATCAGCAGACACCAGTTTGTCACTTGGTGTACTAACATGACCATCTGATGAGGAAGAAGAGACCTGATAAAACTCTTTAACCTTATGAATAGGTGTAATAGGCCGGATGTAGAGAAATTGTTCTTTCTTTTAGGTGAATCTAGAACAAGGTCATGAATGGAATTTAGTATAATCACTAGTAGTTTAATTGAAGGATTCATGAGGAACTCCTTCAGAAAGTAGGAAGATTGAGGAACTTACTTCCATGTGGAGTGGTTGAAACTGATACCACTGATGCATTTTAAGGGCAGTTTGATAAATGAGAAGGGAATAGAGGCAGGTGGATACTGAGTGGGAAAAAGTTATTTAAGTGCTTAACAGTTCCGCAGCCATAATATACTTTGTGCAAGGCTGATTTCAAGCAATTCAGCCTGTCAGACCTTTCTAATCCAAAAAGTGATAAAATATTACCTGAGAATGACTGTACATCTCTGGTCATTCTGAAAGTTAGGACTTATTTTGGTGATTTATGTTATGACTATATGATTTATTTATTTTTTGCCATTTTTGATGTACAGATTGGGAAAGAGAAGGTGCAGCTAGCACAAAATTAAATATTAGAACAGAAGCAGGAGATCAGATATTTCTGTCATCCTGTATGTTTTGATGTCAGCAAAGTTAGTTATATTATACTGAACATATTATTGGCCCTTGTTGCAAAATTGCTGTTATAAGAGCAGTCAATGAGAAGTGTTCATTGAGTATATAAACATATAAATAAGTTACACTGTTGGAGAATTTGCAGAATTTCCAATTGAGTTAAAACATTGTAACAAATTTCTTCAATGCTGTAGTATATTGGCACTATACAGCACATTTTAAAAAAATATCATAATCTCACTTTTTTTATAAAATCGTTTTCTAGCGCAACCAATATTGTATATAGTTGCAACTTTACTCCAGGTTTTTTAAAACAAAATGATTTCGAGCAATTTAACATGAAGTCCAAAAGTCCAAAAGTATTTTTTCAGCACAATTCAATTCACGCCAAAGAATGGTCACAGTTCAAGTACTGTATAGCTTACATATAATTATTGATATTTGAGACATTTGTAAGATAACTTCATAAGGTTATGAAATCTTTAGCTCATGTCTCTGTCAAAAATCATTGCATTGTCTTCTGTTTGGTTTCGAGGCATCTGCAAATTATTTTCTGCTGTATAAGATTTCATTGCATTTATGGCTGGGGTATTAAACACAAAGACAATCATTCATCCCAGGTTGAACATTTTGTTCAGATGTTTGAAGCAAAACTTTTGGGGAACTTTTCAAGTGCATTGCATTATATGATCCTTGCATCGAGAGATGCCTTTGATAAGCCAGACCTGCAAACTCCCTTTCTTGGAAGAACGTCAGATTCATCAACAACCTTTAAAATTTCTGTGAGTTAATGACTTTTTGAGAACGTTTGCAATCCTGACTGTACACTTGCAAATTAATTGTTGAAGTTCGGCTTATGTGAATAACTGATCAGACTATGTGAGGATTGTTGACAGACTTTAACTCACACCTTTTATTAAGAAACTGTAGTTTCATAAAGGAGATATAAAGGGATTGAATCTGTATATTTAGGATTTTAACTTTTTTTTGAGCAATAATATGTTTGTTTATGTGCTAACTGAATATTTTTCCATTACATAAAAGATGCATACTTTAAATGTGTGAATATTATTCTACATAAAATAAGAAAAATAAATGCCCTATCAAAGTAAACTGATTTGGATCCAATAGGTAGCCCATAATTTTGTAACATAATTTGTGGCTTCCAAATTTCAAACTTTGAACATTTTACAAGTCTTATATTTCTTTTGATAATGGTTCTCCTTTGTATGTTCATAACATGTTTATTTGAATTGATATTAATTTAGGAAGCTCAGTTGGAATGTTTGTTTGCATGTTCCTGCTATCTAAGAGCTCATGGGCTTGATCTTGCAGCCACCAGTTTTTTTGTTTTCGACAGGAGGATTTATAAAATATTTCAGGTGGTCTGCCTTCTTGCTCCCCTTTGACCTGGTCCGCAATAATATAAGAGGTAAAAACAATGACTGCAGATGCTGGAAACCAGATTCTGGATTAGAGTGGTGCTGGAAAAGCACAGCAGTTCAGGCAGCATCCGAGGAGCAGGAAAATCGACGTTTCGGGCAAAAACCCTTCATCAGGAAGGTGAAGTCCACATTGATGCCCTGGGGTTGAAGCGTTCCGAGGCGGAAGATGAGGCGTTCTTCCTCCAGGTGTCGGGTGGTGAGGGAGCGGTGATGAAGGAGGCCCAGGACCTCCATGTCCTTGGCTGACTGAGAGGGGGAGTTGAAATGTTGAGCCACAGGGCAGTGTGGTTGATTGGTGCGGGTGTCCCAGAGATGTTCCCTAAAGTGCTCTGCTAGAAGGCGTCCAGTCTCTCCAATGTGGAGGAGACCGCATTGGGAGCAATGGATACAATAAATGATATTGGTGGATGCGCAGTGAAAACTTTGATGGACGTGGAAGGCTCCTTTAGGGCCTTGGATGGAGGTGATGGAGGAGGTGTGGGCGCAGGTTTGGCAATTCCTGCAGTGGCAAGGGAAGGTGCCAGAATGGGACGGTAGGTTGTTGTGGGGCGTGGACCTGACCAGGTAGTCACAGAGGGAATGGTCTTTGCGGAAGGCGGAAATATATCCCTGGTGGTGGGGTCTGTTTGGAGGTGACGGAAATGTCGTCGGATGATTTGGTTTATGCAAAGGTTGGTAGGGTGGAAGGTGTGCACCAGGGGGGTTCTGTCCTTGTTACGGTTGGAGTGGTGGGGTCTGAGGGCGGAGGTGCGGGATGTGGACGAGTTGCGTTGGAGGGCATCTTTAACCAGGTGTCAGGTGTCCAGTAGAGATCATGCACTTTGTCCTTTTGAGGCCCTTAAACGGAACTTATTGCCTCCTTAAAGCCTTCAATCCACCCGGGCTGCCACACTATCCTGGGCAGTGCCAGATGTTCAAGAGCAAGATGGCTGTCTTTTTAAAACAGCTAGTTAAAAGGCCAAAAGGAAGGAGGGGTAGAGGTGGGGTGACCTTTATACATTGGGCATAACCCCCAAGATGTTAGTCTCACCTTTGTGCTTCCTGTCTGTCTACCAACCCACACTTTCCCTCCTGACCCCACTCGCGCTCTCCCTTTCCATCCTAAGTGCAAGCCTTGCTTAATTCCAATCACCATTGCTCCTGTTCTTGGAATTGCTTGCAGTCCCAGTAGCAGTCACTACATTGACAATCGCTCAAGGCTGGGAGTCAGAGACATGAGGAACGAGTTCCGTTTTAAAGATTATTTCCTAATTTAAAGTTGGAAATATGTTGATGTTCCATAGTGGCTGAGCTGGGAGACTGTACTAAGCAGTTTTTGGAAGAAGAAAAGAAGTTAGGGCCATGGAGAATTTTAACAAGCAGTGGGTTCAGTTAGTTTTTGTTGAAATATTAAGAGCTTCAGAATGCAGGTGTTAGTCTGTGTCACTGACACAGCCAAAGCAGAAATAAATAAAGCAAAAGTGGATAATTAACCAAGAAACAGGAATTATTGAGGCAAAGTGTAGAGTGGTATGGTTGGTGATGATGTGGAGAGCATGGAGGAGTCCGCCGCTCAACCTGAAAATATAATTTCCAAGACGAATGCATTGGACGGAGACAAGGAATGTAAATTGCGAAGATACAAGGTGGTAACTTGGTCAGTGATCAAGATTATCGGATTAAGAACTACAGAGATGGCAAGGTCAAAGAAATGGCTGTGAATATAGGTTGGAAGATATGTGTGGAGACACTGAAATGGAGATGGAAAATAGTGAGTTCAGCAGACAATGGGTAAGGTGAGGTGAGCCTAGATGGAGATTAAAATCTGTGAGGCTGAGAAGTTACTCATTGAAGTGAATGAGGGAGGATTAGATTAGATTAGATTCCTTACAAAATGGAAACAGGCTATTTGGCCCAACAAGTCCACACCGACCTTCTGAAGAGTAACCCATCCAGACCCATTCCCTTTCCCGATATTTATCCCTAGCTAATGCACCTTACACTATGGGCAATTTAGCATGGCCAATTCACCTGACCTGCACATCTTTGGATTGTAGGAGGAAACCGGAGCACTCGGAGGAAATGTGTTGGAGAAAATGTTATCAATATTGAGGGTAACTTCAATTTTGAACACAATGTAAAGTTCTTTCATGTCATGGTCACTCATCCTTAAAGATCTCTTGCAACATGATTATTAATTAGCCTTTCTTGTGACATAAGGCCAGAGCTAAAATAATCTATTCTTGATTCGATTCCTTAGAATACTACTCCATAAAACTTGAAGCCAGGGTGCTAATTTTTTAGGAAAGGAAGTATGAAAGGATGGTATGAGGGGCAAATTCACTGAAGTAGATTGGGAAAATGCAATAAAAGATATGATAGTAGGAAGACAATGGATAATCTTTAAAGAATCATTGCATAACCTACAGCAGCTATAAGGCAAATTAGTCAACTTTCTGTGGCCAACAAAAGAAGTTAAGACTTGTACATGATTAAAAAGCCTATGAAGTTTTAGAAATAGTAATAAACCTGAGCATTGTGAGGATTTGAAAATACAGCAAAGCAGACCAAGAAACTAAAAAACATGGAAGAATAGAATATGAATGCAAACATACAATCGGTCTGTAAAAGCTTCTATAGTTAGGTAAAAAGGAAACTTTTGCTAAGAGAAGAAAACAGAAGTTAAATAATTACTTTGTGTCTGATGTCACTGAGGAAAGTACAAGAAATCACCCAAAATTGGAGATCAAGAGGATCAGGAAAATGAAGAACTGAAGGAAATTAGTATTAGTAAGAAGGTAGTATTGCAGAATTTGATGGGATTGAAGGTGGATAGGTCTCTGGAATTTGATATTCTACATCCCAAAAAAGTATTAAAGAGGTCATTATAGAGATAGAGGGTGCAGTAGTGATTATCTTCCAAATTTGATGGATTATGAAATGGTCGTTGTACATTGGAAGGTAGCAAATGTCACCTCATTATTTAAGGAGGGAAGAAAATAGAAAACAAGTGACTCTGGACTTGTTAGCCTTACATCAGCAGTCGGGAAATTGTTGTAATCTATTATAAAGGATGTGATAAATGGACACTTGGATAATAATCATTTGATTGGCTATAATCAATATGGATTTATGAATAGGAAATCACGCAAAATAAAACTGTTGGGATATTTTGAGGATGGTGTTAAGAGAATTGAGAAAGGGGAAATTGTGAATCTATAAACTTTGATTTGTGAAAGGCTCTTGATAAAGTCCACCACAGGAAGTTGTTTAGTAAAATGAAGGCAAATGAGATAAGAGAAAATGTATTGGCATAGATTAAAGATTTGCTAACAGGCAGAAAACAAACTAGGAATAAATTCTCATGTTGGCAGGCTGTGAAGAGTTGGGTACCACAAGGATCAGTACTTGGGCCCCAGTTATTCACAATCAATACAATTGATTTTGATGATTTGGAGATGCCGGTGTTGGACTGGGGTGTACAAAGTTAAAAATCACACAACGCCAGGTTGTGGAGTCTCCACAACCACCTGATGAAGGAGCTGCGTTCTGAAAGCTAGTGCTTCTAATTAAACCTGTTGGACTATAATCTGGTGTTGTGTGATTTTTAACATTGATTTTGATGAGGCGAACAAATGCAACGTTTCCAAGTTCGCAGATGACACAAGAGTTGGATGGAAGTATATCTTGTGAGAATGGCTTCAAGAGGATATGGATAGACTTATTAAGTTAAGCAAGGACATAGTGGATGAAAGATAAGATGAAAAAACATGAAGTTATCCATTTTGATCAGAAGAACAGATGTAGAGAGTATTTCATAAATGGTAATAGGTTAGATAGAATGTGCAAATGTACAAATGGACCTGGATATCCTTGTCAATGAGGCATGAAAGGCTAACTTGCAGGAGCAGCAATCTATTAGGAAGGCTGATAGAGGAAGATTCTTTGAGCATCCCATTTATACTTAAGTATAAGAAGGAGGAATTGAGTACCATCACCAACACTAAAGAAGTAGTATTAGACAAACTAATAGGACTAAAAACAAATAAGTCTCCTTGTTCTGCTCAATTGCTTTCCTAAAATCCTTTAAAAAGGGAGCTATAGAGATAGTAAATGCATTGGTTGTAGTTTTCTAAAAAATCCTTGGATTCTGGAGAAGTGTGAGAGGATTGGAAACTGTGACACCCCTATTCAAAAAGGGAAGGAAGCAAAAAGTGGTCAGGTATAGGCTGAATAGCCTGAAATCTATTGTTGGAAAAGTATTGGAGTTAATTATAAAGGAAGTAAAATCAGAACATTTGGAAAGTCATGATCTAATCAAATAGACTTTGTATGGCTTCAGGAAAGAGAAATCATGTCTGACCAATTTATTAGAGCTTTTCAAAGAAGTCTCAACTAGGATAAAAGGAACCAGTGGATTTGTTGTTCTTTGGACTTCCAGAAGATGTTTGACAAGGTACCTCTCAGAAGGTTAAGTCATAAACGCCCTCAGAGTTGGAGGTAGAATATTAGCACGAATGGGCAGGAAACAGCGCCCATTCGTTGGGGGTAAGGTGTTCTTTCTCAGGTTGACAGTCGGATTCCACAGGGATCAGTGCTGGGACTGCAACTGTTTACAACATATATTAATGACTTGGAGGAAGGAAATGAATATACTGTGGCTAAATTTGTAGATGACACAAAAATAGGTAAGAAGACAGATTATGAGAGCAACATAAACAATTTATATAGTGGTATTGATAGGTTAGATAAATGGGTAAAGGTTTGGTAAATGGAATATAATGTGGGAAAATGTTGAGTTTTTCATTTTGGAAGGGAGAACAACAGATTAATTAAATAGAGAAAAACTACAGAAAGCTACAAGACAAATGGACCTGGGAGTAGTTCGGCATGAAACACACAAAGGTAGCACACAGGGTGGCAGGTAATCAGGAAGGCTAATGGAATGTTGGCCTTTATTTCAAGGGATTTAGAGTATAAGAGAAGGAAAGTCTTACTGCAAATAGGCAAGGTGCTAATGAGACCATATCTGGAGCACTATGAGCAGTTTTGTTTCCTTATTTAAGGAAAAATATTATTTAATTGGATGCAGTTCAGCGAAGATTCAGTTTGATGATCCCCAATATAGATATATCGTATTAGCAAAGATTAAACAGTTTGAGTTTCTACTCATTGGATTTTATAAGAATAAAAGGTAATCTCATTGAAACAAAGAAGATTTTTACAGGGCTTGACAGGGTAAATACTGAGAGGATGTTTCCCCTCATGGGAAATCTAAATCCACAGGGCATCGACTCAGACTTAAAGGGTGCTAATTTAAGATGGAAAACAGGAGGAATTACTTCTCTCAGAGGGTTGTGAGAGAACTCATTGACACAGAGAGTTGTGGGGGCAGAGTCCTTGTGTATATTTAAGGCTGAGATAAATAGATAATAGATGAACAGTAAGGGAATCAACAGTTATGGGGGAAATGCGGGAAAGTGGATCTGAGGAGTGTCAGATCATCCAAGATCCTATTGAATGGTGGAACAGACTTGAGGGGCCAAATGGCCTCCTCCTATTCCTATTTCATATGGTCTTATGGTTTGATTAAATGTTCATCTTTATCACAAGAAGGACTGAATACAGAAGGTACACAGTGTTGCATCAGTTGTTGTAGAAGCTCAGTTAGACCATAGCTGGAGGCTATGTGCAGTTTTCATCCATACCATAGAAAAGATAAAATTGCCATTGAGGGACTGCAAAAAATAATTCACCAGATTCGTTCCTGGAATTGGACGACTATCCTAAGAAGAGAGATTGGGGAAATTGTATCTGTATTCTCTAGAGTTTTAAAAAATGAGCAGTGATCTCATTGAAATTTACAAATACTTAAAGAGATAGACAGGGTACATTCAATAGGATTTTTCCCTTTTGTGGAGTTGACAACAATTTCAAAGTAAGGGGAAAGCCACTTAAGTACCATCAGACCATTATCTGCCCCAACAGGGGCCTGAACATTTTGGACCAGTGCTACACCACTGTGAAGGATGCTCCATCACCTCCCCCCCATTTCGGGAACTCTGACCACAAAGCCATGTTTCTTCTCCCGGCTGACAGGCAAAAGCTCCAGCAGGAGATCCCCTCACGGATACAGGTGCAGCGCTGGTCGGAGGAAGCAGAGGATCAACTCTGGTGCTGTCTGGTATTGGCTGATGTTCAAACAGTCTGCAGGTACCTTGGATGAGTACGCCACCACCGTCACAGACTTTATCAGCAAGTGTGTGGAGGACTGCATACCGAGGAAGTCAATCTGGGTGTCCCCCAACCAAGAACCCTTGATGAATTAGGACATACAGAACCTGCTAAAAGCCAGGTGTAAGGCCTTCAGATCAGAAGACCCACTCAAATGTAAGGAATCCAAGTATGACCTTCGCAGAGCCATTAAGAAAGTCAATGATCAATACCGATCCAAACTAGAGACCCAGACAGGTACCCCTCAACTATGGCAAGGACTGAATGACATCACAAGGTCAAAAAAACGACAGTGCAAGATAGTAGGCGATGACACATCCCTCCTAGATGGTCTCAACGCCTGCTATGCTGCTTTGAGCAGAATTTCGGCGGAGAGGTAACATGTATTCTGACAGGTCCTGACAAACCTATCCCAACAATCACTGCATCAGAGGTCAGATCAGTTTTTTAGATTAGATTAGATTACTTACAGTGTGGAATAAGGCCCTTCGGCCCATCAAGTCCACACCGCCCCGCCGAAGCGCAACCAACCCATACCCCTAACCTAACACTACGGGCAATTTAGCATGGCCAATTCACCTGACATGCACATCTTTGGACTGTGGGAGGAAACCGGAGCACTTGGAGGAAACCCACGCAGACACGGGGAGAACGTGCAAACTCCACACAGTCAGTCGCCTGAGGTGGGAATTGAACCCGGGTCTCTGGCGCTGTGAGGCAGCAGTGCTAACCACTGTGCCACCGTGCCGCCCTCATGAAAGTGATGGGACCAGACAGAGTACCAAGCCGTGCACTCAGAGCATGCGCAGATCAACTGGCAGAGGTCTTCTCAGACATCTTCAACCTCTCTCTGCAGCAGGCCACTGTCCCTGCCTGTTGCAAGAGGGCCAACATCATCCCTGTGCCTAAAAAAGCTTATACAGCATGTCTCAATGACTAACACCCAGTGGCCCTAACTTTGGTGGCCATGAAGTGCTTTGAAAGGCTGATCATGGCATTAATCAACTCCAGCCTCCGCACTACTCTTGACCCACTCCAGTTTGCCTATCGGACCAACAGATCCGTGTCAGATGCCATATCACTTGCCCTTCACTCCTCCCTCGAACATCTTGACACCAAGAACAGCTACGTAAGAATCCTACTCATTGACTACAGTTCAGCCTTCAACACTATTATTCCCTCGAGACTGATTACTAAACTTAGTGATCTTGGACTAAACCCTCTGCAACTGGATCCTCAGTTTCCTGACCCACAGGCCACAATCAGTGAAGACTGGGGACAATATTTCATCCTCACTAAACTCTACACTGGAGCCCCCTAGGGGTACATACTCAGCTCCCTGCTGTAATCACTGTATACCCATGACTGCGTCACGAAATACCAGACTAATGCTATTTACAAGTTCACTGATGACACCACAATAGTCGGTCGAATCTCAGATGGTGACGAAACAGACTATAGATGTGACGTGGAAGACCTGGAAAAATGGTGCACTGAAAACAACCAGCTCTCAATGCCGGCCAAACTAAGGAACTCATTATTGACTTTTGGCAGGATGTTCCTCATGCCCTCCTACACATTAACAGCACAGAGGTGGAACAAGTGGAGAGTGTCAAGATCCTGGGAGTGGTCATCAACAACAAGCTTTCTTGGACTCTTCACGTGGACGCACTGGTTACAAAAGCCCAACAATGTCTCTTCTTCCTTAGGCAGCTGAGAAAATTTGGCATGATGGCGAATACCCTTGCTAACGTTTTTAGGTGTGCCGTCAAGAGCATTCTGTCTGGATGTATCACTACCTGGTATGGCAACTGTACCATTCAAGATCGAAGATGGTTACAGAGAGTAGTGAACTCGGCCCGGACAATCACAAAGGTCAAACTCCCATCTGTGGAATCCATCTAACAAACCCACTATCAAGGAAAGGCCACCAGCATTGTCAAAAATCCATCCCGCCCCCTGGCAATGCTTTTCTACAACCTCTACTATGGGGGAGAAGGTACAGAAGCGTGAACGCATGCACCAGCCGGTTTCGAAACGGTTTCTACCCTACTGTTGTTAGAATACTGAACGGACTCACAAACTCTTAGCATTTGCCTGTACCTGTGTTTTGTTTTTTGCTGTTGTTTACCTATTATTTACTTATTTATGCTACTTAACTCTGTGATCTGCCTGTATTGCTCGCTAGACAAAGCTTTTCACTGTGCCTTGGTTTATGTGACAATAAATTCAATTCAATTACGACCGAGCTGAGGACAAATCTGTTACTCAGAAGCTTGGGAAACTTTAGAATTCTCTACTTCAGGTAATTTGTAAGGATGGAGTGATAGTTGCCTCAGTGGGCTCTTCAGATACAGAGCTGTAGAAAGGATGACCATGGGTTTTTACAAGAAGAACCCAAGTTTTGAATAATGAGACAGCAGGACAGTTTGAATGGGAGGAGTGATATTGGTTTGAGGTGAAGAATAGAGAGATGTGCAAAATGCTCAAGAAAAGAAATGAAAGTTGGCATGATGTGATGACACAACAGGTAGAAGGAGATAAAGTCTAAAAGAAATCCAAGTAACATGCCCTCTTCCACAGCATAGGTGCAAGTCTGTGCCTCTGACCATTCCACATCAAAGAATAGCCAGACCCTCCCTCTCTCCTGTGGTTTCCTGGAATATGCTTGGGAATTGAAGGTACTCTGTGCAATGTTCTCAGCAAATGGGTGAATGGGTGATGGATCAAGATTAAATTCTTATTTATAATTCAATTTATTCTGGATTAACAATTCAGAAAAAATAGCAGATGGAATGTTGTTTCAAGTATTATTCCATTTATAAAAAATAATAATTAATGTGAATAATTAAATGTGAAAAATTGCTCAGAACAAAATCATAAAATTGAAACTGGAAATAGTTTGGAAAAAGGAAAAAGGTTGCTGCGCTAGGTATTGCTTCTTTTATAAACTTCAATTGGAAAAGGAAATGTGATTCTATAATATAATAAAGGTACATTACTTCTTGACAATACAACTAAACAGCTTACAGTTGACTGAAGCATACCTATGAAACATACATATCGAAATATTTAGTATTTTCTCGATATGGTCATATTAGCTGCAAGACTCAACTTGTATGAAGTATTGCACGCAGTGCTGGATCCATACCAGTGAGCTATGACCAGTTTTGTTCCTGATTCATTGCTGACAAGTTCAGATCATAAATATTTTATAGTCTATGCTTTCCTATTAACCATTTACTCAACTTATTACTATGGGCAAAACAATTCATAAATTCATGTTAAAGTTCTCTCCTCAACACTTACAGACTTGCATATTGCTAACAAATTTCTGCAAATGGTTTTTTGTATTCAGTTGATTTGATTCGTGAAATAGAATTGCTGCACATGTTCAATGCACTGCCTGTCAGATCTAACAACACTAAATATTAAAATTGATCATCAGTCTAAACGTCTGCAAAGCAAAATAAGAAGAGAGTGAAGAGGAACTCAACAGGTCTGGCAGCATATTTGGAGAGAGAAGTGGAGTTAATGTTTTGAGACCAATCTTCTTTGGAACTGAAGGGGTCTGGAAAAGTGTGCTCACCTTTGTGTAAAAAGGGAGTAGTGTAAAAAGGAGCAAGTGGAACAGATGGTAAGGGTAGGACTTTTGCGAAGCAGAGGCAATGTCCACGTCTCTGAGTCACAAGATTCTAGGTTCACATCCCATTTGATTCAGAGGTGAGTAATTACTTCTCTGAACAAGTTGACCACAGTGAGGGGAGTCCTCAGATGAAAAAAAAAGAGACATAATGAAGCATCCCCGTTGAAGGAGGCATCATTGGAACAGATGCAATGACGACTGAGGAACCAGGAGAATGGAGTTGAATCCTTGCAAGAAACAGGGTCTGAACAAGTGTAGTGAAGGTGGCTGTGACAGACAGTGGTTTGTAATGTTGACAAAAAGTTGACAAAACTATTTATAGAATGCGTTTTTGTTTCTTCAGATGTGAACTGGAAAAGATTTCACTGCTTTGGTTAAGCTTGACAGGTCAGTCTATGTGCTGTGACACTGTTACAATATAGGTTCTGGAGTTGTGGACCTTTTTATAGCACTTCCTACCCTTATAGTCAACAATCAAATCTTTGCTGTCCCTATTTCAACCAGCAATATCTTCATCAATGCATCCGTGAAACTGGACATCTTTTACTACATTTCATTTTTGAAAAACAATTATGAGAAAAGATCCTCTAAAAGATTTAAAGTGGAACTCCTGGCTGGGGTAACCACATAACCAAAGCTCTAATCTGGATAAAACCAGGCAGGTTCAATGGAGTAGTGCCTGTCTGAAATATATTCTTCCTTGTAGCTGCAGTACATATGCAGCATGAGATAAAAAGAAGGTAACTCCTATCCATTTGATTTTTTGCCCTCAATACTCAGTTTTAGCGAGTTGGTAAACCTGAGCTGAGATATTAATGCAGATGCAAGAGTTAGTTTCTGTTTCTTTGGGCCACAGATGGAAACAAAATCAATAAAACATGCATGTCGAAAAGCACATGTGGATATTGGGTGAACACAAGATCAGGTGATGCCCTCATGTTTGAATAACCTAGCAACGATAATGATGTCTAGGTTGATAAACTAACAGTCATGTGAGTGAATATCGGAGGGATGCCAATAACATTAGTCAGTGATAGGGAGAAAAAAGATAATAAGCAGAAAGGAAATCAGATATTTTAATTTGGTTTGGCAGAGTGAACAAATGAAATAGATTTGAATGAAGATATTAAGACAGGTAAGAGAAATGAGAATTGGTGTTTGAGGCAAGGAATACTACAATGTGAAGCTCCAACAGGTGGAGGAATGGCTGTAACAGTGATGTACCATTCGCCAAAGTCAGAGAAACACATTTTGGGGAGAAGAAATATTTCAGGACTGAGGGTAGTTCCAGAGATAGGGGAGACAAGACCATAGAAGAAGGTAAGCACAAAGAGAAGAGTAAAGTTCAGGTTAAAACTGCTAATCCTTTAAAAGTTTGACTGCACAATTAATTAGTTGACTCAGGATCATACGCAACAGTCCTGAAGCTATGCCAATAAGCTATTTGATCTTCAATTCTGTTTAGTGTGCATTTTATACTGTTTATACTTATGACATTCAAAATTCTTTACTCCAAAGGATTATGGTGTGTTGAAAGTGGAGTATATGATTATTTAATATTAATATACTAAGTGTTAACAATTGGTATATTGATGGGAATACCTGGCCTGCCGTAGTTTTTCTTACAAGTAGAGAAATGCTGACTGTTACCACACCCTAATACATGAGAATGACCTTACAATTGTTCAATAAAAATGTTTAGTCAGAAGGAAGTTTGGTTAGGTTAGGACTTATTTAGTGGTGGGATACTGCTTGATGACAGTCTGGTGTATATCCCACATTATGCCTGCAGTGAACTTGCTTTTCAAACAGGAATAATGTTGCAGCTTGTTATGGGTCTGACTGAATCAGGGTGGAGTAGCTAAGTCTGCTGCTAGGCAATGTTATGGAATTTATTTGCTATTCATGTTAAAACCAGTACAATCAAAGCACAATTGTTAAAAAAAAATCTATTTCTAATTGACATATTCAAGTTTCTACTGGACAGATATATCTGACCAATTCCAGCTAGAAAAGACAACATTTTAGTTACGGGGCAAAGATATTCATATGATCATCTTATTTGAATTGACTTGACTGCTATAATATCCCAAGTTAGATCTTTTCAAATTAGAATGTTCAGGCTTTCACTTGTGCGAAGTCTGAATCATGAGGATGTCACTTATCCGCCTCTATCCATAGCATTATTCTTTAATTATCTGGAAATGGCTTACACCAAACAATATTTCCCTGTAAGCAATTATACTACACTGCACAATACATCAGACATGGGACAGTACTTTCTTCACTTGCATTTGATAATCTGTTGATTGATAAAAGTGAAATGGGTGTTGATTGCCTGTGATTTGCTCAGTTGTGAAAGAACTTTATGGTGTCTTCTATGTTTGATTTTGATTCGTCTTCTGAGGTTTTATCTAATTCCAATCAAGTTCCATTCTTTCACCACTGACCAGGTAGATGCTGAGTGTTGGATATGTACCACTCAGAATCTATTTAAAAGGCCTCAACTGCTCTTCAACGTTACCACAGTTCGACTGGAAACCATACACATTAGATTTTCTTTTGTTTCTCTGCAAAGTCTGCAGAAGGTAATACAACACAGAGCTCCAGGGTTTCAGGCACAGCAGTCAAACCGATGTCACAAGGGGGAGAAATGAGAGATAACCTGAATGACACTTGGGAACAACAAAAAAAAATCATTCCTTGAAAATATGTCAGAAAATAAAACACCAAGAAGTCTCTAGATTGTGGCTCCAGAGGAAAGATCGTCTAATGTGGTGCATAATGTTTTTAACTTTTAGGCCTGAATCATCCGAGATTTAGAGTGAGAAAATCTGAATTTAAGTCCTATTCATAATAGCACATTGAGAAGGTGCTGATGTTCACATGGGTGCTGTTATTGCCCAGGAAGTTTAAACTTCCAGTGGGAAGATTTGTGTTACCCCGGATTCTCCAAACATTGCTTTCACTGAATTCCATGTTGGAAGTTTCAGTCTGATATGCGATACTTAACAAAATACTTAACCTAGAAATATTGCACAAGTTAATCTCTGGTGTAACTCAATCCTGATTTATAGCAAATTTCCATCCACAATCACCCCACCAATCCAATCTATTTCCCCAACACAACACAATCTCACTGACCAAACAAAGCTGGCTAAAGCTATTTGTAAAGTTCCTATGAGTAAATATCACCAATAATCTATCCTGGTCAATCCACACCACAGACAAGAAAGCATACCAATGTCTCTACATCTTCAGAAGGCTAAGGAAATTTAGCATGGCCACAATGACTCATACCAATTTTTATAGATGCAGTAGAGAAAGCATCTTATCCGGATGCATCAGAGCTTGGTATGGCAACTGGTCTGCCCAGAGACCACAAGAAATTACAGAGAGTTGGGAATACAGCTCAGCTCGTTAACAAAACCAGCCTTCCTTCCATTGACTCTGTCGACACTTCCTGCTGCCTCAGGAAAGCAGCCAACAAAATCAAAGATGCCTCCCACTAGTTACACTCTCTTCCACCCTCTTCCATCAGACAGAAGATACAAAAGTTTGAAAACACATAACAACAGATTCAAGAACAGCTTCTGCCCTGTAGTTATCAGACTTATAAACAGACCTCTCATATATTAGAACTGATCTTTCTTTGTATCTTCTCTGTAGCTGTGACACTATATTCTGCATTCTGTTCTATTGCCCTAATGTACTTATGTAAGATGTGGTTTGTCTGGTTAGCACGCAAAACAATGCTTTTCACTGTATCTCAGTACATGTGACAATAATAAATCAAATCAAACCAAATCAAATCCAATCAAAAGGCTAAAATGGAAAGAATGGTTCTGAGTTTTTACAAACTTTGAAGAAAAAGTGTTGATGTAGAATTTGCTCCAAATGATAATATTGTGACACTGAGAATGCGGAGAGTCGAGATCCTACAGTAAGAATTTTGAATCTAATTAACTCGAGTCAAGCCAAGTTAAATAAAGAATATGGAAAATATATTCATTGTGAAAATAAATATTTTTTGTCAAAAGTAATTATGTTACGTGAAGTTAAATATTTACTAACATGTGAATATACGAATTCAGAGCAGGAGCAAGCTACTCGGCTCTGCTAGACTGCTGCACCATTCAATAAAATGATGGCTGATCTAAATTTCAGCTCAACTCCACATTCCTACCTATATCACATAACATTTCATTCCTTTGCTTATCAAAGCTCTGTCTATCACTGCCCTAAAAATATTCAAACCTTCATCGCTTTTTGATGAAGCAAGTTCCAAAGGATCACAACCCTCTGAGAGAAAACAATTCTCCCAATCTCTGTTTTAAATGGCCAACCTTCTATTTTTAAAGAATGACTCCTACTTCTAAGTTCTCTCATCCCTGAGGCAATATGATCTCAAGGGGATGTGTTCTCACCCATGACCTGTTTAACTGAAGCTTGACCTCCTGACTTTTGTATTCAATTCCCTTTGCAATTATATTTTATTAACTTTCTTAATTACTTGCTGTACCTGCATAGTAACATTTTATAATTCATGCATTAGGACACTGGGCGCTCTCTGCATCTTAGAGCTCTGCAATCTCTCACCACTGAGATAATGCATTTACTTTTCATATTCATGGACTTAATTAATAAGTATATTTGAAAGAAGTTAAAAATCTCACAACACCAGGTTATAGTCCAACAGGTTTAATTGGAAGCGCTAGCTTTCCAATTAAACCTGTTGGACTATAACCTGGTGTTGTGTGATTTTTAACTTTGTAAACCCCAGTCCAACACCGGCATCTCCAAATCATGTTTGAAAGATAATGAAGTGAGTTGTTGAATGGAATCAGTGGGCTAATCAGGCCATAGGTCCTTTGGACAAATATCTCAGCTTATAACTTGATAACAATACTTTCTTTATTTTAAAAAAAATATGCTTTTTAACTTTCATCCTTTATTTCCCAGACATAGGACAGATGGTAAATAATAAGTAAACAATAAGAATTTGCAGCTGCAAGGAATATTGTTATGATGGTGGAACTATCTAAAGTGTACATAGTATTCAATGTTAATAAATGCAAGTTGCTGCATTAGGTTAAAGTGATACTTTGAGAAAAATCTGGCTGGTGTAGAAGTGCACAACTAGACATATTAGTTTCAAGTTTATGAGACATTAAAAACACCATCTTAAGTACATAAGGCCTTTACAAATCTAATACAATATGATATTTTATAGTAAAGAGTTGATTTTTTTAAAACAGGACGTAAGGTGAATTGCTAATATAGCAAAGTATAAACTGTCAGCAACAAAAGAGAGGCACTGAAAGAAATAATGAGACATGATGAAACAGATGTAACAGGTAATAGCAATGTTTGTGTAGACAGGACAGAGTTGCCAGTTAAATTATTTCAGGCTATAATGGATCTGCTGAAGATACAAGCCCTGGATAACAGGGCTGTTGCAATTCTTTTACGGCTCAGCAGCTGTGTAAAGATGGTCACACCTATTCAATGAAACTCACATAAGAATGGAACAGGCTTCTGCATCTCAGACATAAGTCTGAAATGATATCTAAAAGATTGAGAATCAGGCTACACAGACGCTGGAGTTGGTCAATTCAATTGATTCATTGAATTTGTTTTTTGTTTACATTTCATGAACACCATATAAAATGGAATTGATAATGTTAATAATAGTTGTATTCCACTTTTTGACTTGGATTATCTTGTTGGATATTTTATAAAATTAGAAAATCATTCACTCCATGCATTATGATTATTTCAACGTTCACATTGAGTTGTTTTGTTTGCACAGGAAATAAAGCAAAATGTTTCTAGTACATATTTTCTTACATAACCTTGAAGCCACAGAGCATTTTTTATCTTTGATTCTACAAATCCAAACTTGTCATCACCTATTGCCAACTTTGCTTGCATTCAGACTCACTTCTGTATTCAGTAACAGTGGGAATGTGCACTGTGGACCTTGATTCTTCACCTGACTTACACAAAAGAACTAATTCCAGGAGATGAATTTAGATTATTGATGATCTGGGTGATACCACTGTAACACAGATTTATACAGGTAACCGATGCTGTGCTTTTGCATTGACTGTAAAAACAAAATGATCTCCAAAATTGCAAATGATGTGCAGTATATGGAACAACAATGATTTCTCTGTTACTGATGAATGTGTGGCATGTGACAGCAATAAGAAAAGCATCATGTTATCTGCTTTCCACACGTTCTATATTTTTCAGAAAAAATCAGATACAAGGGCATGCAATATGTTAGTTTGAATGATTTGGCAGCAGTATCACTTTTGAAATCACCGAAAACAAGGATTTATTTGTGAGATAAAAATGGCTTCCAAACACCTCATCTAAGTTCAATATATAAAATGTTGACTTATACCTCTGTTCTTATAGCATTCTGCAGCAAGTGAATACAAATAGAAAGTAGGTTTATTGTTTATTTAAATATCTTATTCAATGGGCCAGTGCTGTTTTGCAGAGAGTGCAATAAAAACTGAAAGTAAGAATCCTACTTGGCCCAAGTTCATCATGCATGCCCCAACCAGTGTAGTAATGTACTTCAAACAGGCAGAAAATGACTGCTTAGTTGGCTTCAGGCAGGTCAAAATGATTGTGAATACAGGCTGCTGACTGAACCAAGACAAATTGTCGGATGACACTGAAAATGTTTTCCATGTGAGCTGGGAGGCATGGACAGCATAGGTTCAAGAGCCTGCTTGTTATTTTGTGAACACTTGTTTTTCGGTGCACACTTTTAATCTAAAGCTACAAAACCGATGGATGTGAATAGTGCGGGACAATGCAGAACAAAGCTTGCTCGCCACTCAAGTTTGCATGGGAGACAATGAACACAAAAGACCTGCTTCTCAACAAGCATTTTAATTCAGAAAATGAGTAGGCCATGTAGTCTCTCAAATTTCCTCCTCCATTTAATACGGTCATGGTTGATTTGATGTGATATCAACTCTACTTTCCAGTCTACACTATATCCTTTTTACAGACCCACCGGCTCCCACAGCTACCTGGATTACACCTCGTCCTACCCTACCTCCTGCAAAAGTGCTATCCCGTTTTCCCAATTCCTCCGCCTCTGCCATACCTGTTCCCAACCCACCCTCCCCTCCTGGCACCTTCCCCTGCCACCGCAGGAATTGCAAAACCTGTGCCCACATCCCCCCCCCTCATCTCCATCCAAGGCCCCAAAGGAGCCTTCCACATCCATCAAAGTTTTACCTGCATATCCACCAATATCATTTATTGTATCCATTGCTCCCGATGCGGACTCCTCTACATTGGGGAGACTGGACGCCTCCTTGCAGAGTGCTTTAGGGAACATCTCTGGGACACCCGCACCAATCAACCACAGCGCCCTGTGGCCAAACATTTCAACTCCCCCTCCCACTCTGCTGAGGACATGGAGGTTCTGGACCTCGTCCACCGCCACTCCCTCACCACCCGATGCTTGGAGGACGATTGCCTCATCTTCCGCCTCAGAACACTTCAACCCCAGGACATCAATGTGGATTTCACCAGTTTCCTAATTTCCCCTCCCCCCACCTTTCCCCAGTTCCAACTTTCCAGCTCAGCACCGCCCTCATGACCTGTCCTATCTGCCTATCTTCCTTCCCCCCTATCTGCTCCACCCTCCTCTCTGACCTATCCCCACCTCCATCCACCTATTGTACTCTTGGCTACCTTCTCCCCAGCCCCAACCCCCTCCCATTTATCTCTCCACCCTAGATAGATTGTTAATCATTGAAGGGATTAAGGGTTATCAGAATAAGGTAGCAAAGTGGAGTTGAGAGGTGTCCGATCAGCCATGATCAGCCATAGCCTACTTCTGCTGCTACATCTTATGGTCTTATGCATCCAATATGTGTCTTAAATAGGTTATGTGAACCTTAGTGAACTCAATCTTTGTGAGGCGGATTATTTGGTCAGCTGACTGTATTTTCCACAATTAGTTTCCAGTTTCTCTAATGCCTTTCCCAGGTACATTCCACAATTAGATGAGCTGCCACTATCTGATTCATCAAAAGACTAGACCATTTCAGAATCTAAATGGCACGACTGCATTCTGGAATAACTCATCCAGAGTTACAAAGTTAGAGATTTCACACATGCAGGTAGTTGAGGGAAGCTGCAGGTAGTCTTTTAGTAAATGTGTCTTGTTAGTAAGGGCTGCTTTGCTTAGCCTATCTATACAATCTTCCAAAGAGGGTATTGATTAAGAGTTGGCTCTCGTCACCGCATTAACATTTCAGTCGTCAATCCAGAGCCTTCTTTCACATCCACATCAAAGTGAGTCAGTGTGATGCAGCCTGACCTGTCTCTGCATTAGCCCCTAAATGCAGTGAGCAGCCTTGTTAATCTAGTCACTGTTCTGCTAGATGGGTGAATAAGGAGTCTAGGTTTGCTGGCATTTCTGTATCAATTAGCTGCTTGGTAGAGGATTCAATATGGCCTTAAAAATGTCTCCTTGCGATTCATCCCCGTTGTTATGCTCATTTCTCTAACCTGGTGGCAATGTGACAGCCTGGTAACTTCCTGTTCCTTTTTAGTGGTCTTATTGCTTTCTCATGCTACTACGACACCGTCTTTGTCTTTATCTCCAATCTGGGGTCTCAGTCAGATAACTCACTTCCCTAAGCTTCCTGGCAATGCTATAAGGGTTAGTGACTCAGGTCATTATGAGTTTACCTGATACTGTTCGTGACACTAACATGTAATCTCCTGGCTGAAAGGCTTGGACCCTGGCAGATTTGTCTGTCTGTTTGGAAGATTGACTTGGGCCACTTCACAGACTCAAGAAAGCTATGGAGTCTAATATGGATTCTTCACCCTCCTGTTCTGAAAACCTCTCCTTTCAGGGGTATCAGAGGTCCTCGCACTTGGTGTCAATGAACTCACTCAAATAGAGTAAAACCAATGGATTCATGAGGTGAGTCCCTGATAGTGAACAGAAATAAATCCACTCTTATTCCAGAAATGGGCATACATGTGGTAGTTTGCTTTATTGGTTTTTAGAGTCTGATGATACTGTTCTAGTGGTCCTGTGACTGGTTGGTACACCGAAGATATCCAGCAGGACATGCCTAGGTTAACTGTGACTTCCTGGAGTATTTTGGACATTAACTTTCAGGCCTGATCTGTCAGGAGCTTGATAGACAGATCATAAAGGGTGAAGAATTAGGTCAATTCCCTCATCTCTGTCCTGGCAGATGTGGGTCTCAAGGGAGTAATCTCTGGGAAACAGATAACTATGTCCATACTGTTAAGAATATACTGGTAGCTACCACACCTCAAGTTCTTAGACCTATGGGTTCTTGTGGTGCAGTGATAGTGTCCTTACCTCTGGTTCAGAAGGTCCAGCTCTGGAGATGTATCATAACATCCCAGAACAGATTGATTTAAATATCTGGACTGGTAGCAGCATTCCCTCTAAATTTGTTAATTCTCCAAGATCCGTGCACAGCAGTAACTTTAGAAATTAACAGTCAATGCTGTGATCCACGTTGGTATATCAGTCATTGTACAGGGAATGTCAGAGCAATTGCAAACACACACAGAGCTTAGAGGGAATTCTAAAGTAGTCCCCTTTGCTGTGAACAGGGGTCCACTAACACCCTTACTGAATGGTTCCCTAGAAGCTAGCACAGGAATCATAGGAGCAGGTTTGGGTTTTCTTGGTTGGTAGCAGCACAATTAGTTCTTATGGACGTGGATCACAGAATACTAGGTGCTGAAGTTGCTGCTGCCCATGGATCTCGGAGGTCTGTGCAGAGAAAAACAGTTCAGAGGGAATGCTGCTAGCAGGCCAGGTATTTAAAACAACCTGCTCAGGGATGTTATGACACACATCTCCTGAGTCTGGTGAGACTTGAACCTCGGATCTTCTGACGCAAGGAATTTATTACATCTTTGAGGTTTTTTTAGACTCCTGGTAAAGGTTTTGAATAACCAGACTGGAAGGTCTTCTACTTGTAGTCTGACCTTAGCCTCCATGGGCTGAGCTTGTCTGACCAGAAGCTGCAAGACCACAAAGTCAGGGAAAATATGAAGCACTCCAGTTGTTTTATCTTCTTGACCTCAGTGAGTTTCTCAGAGACTACAGTGAATGCAATTATCTTTGATCCCACCAGGTTATTGTTAAGGGATGGAGTTAATAGCCTTGTGGCATTACTCCAGAGGACCTGGTTCAAATCCTGCTGTGTAAATGGTGGAATTTGAATGCAATAAAAAATTGGAATGAACAGTCTAACAATAATCATGAAACTATTATGCTGATTATTATGAAAAAACCCCATCTAATTCACTAATGTTCTTTAGGGAAGGAAACTGTCATCCTTTCCTGATATTGCCTATATGTGATTCCAGACCGACAGCAATGTGGCTGACTCTTAACTACCCTTTGTAAATTAGGGATGGGCAATAAACACTAGCCAGGTCAGGTATGCCCATATCCTATGAAAGAATAAAATGAAAGGAGCAGCTCCACCACATCCATAGGCAGAATGGGAATTAATCTCCTGACCTAACTTCATACTCCACATTCATCAGGGATAGGGGAATGGCATGTGCCAACCTTCAATCCTTTTGACCAGCACCTTGGCATTTATTGCAGTCTGGTGGAAAGGTCAAGCTATTTTCTGAGCAATAGAGTTTGTCGGACCTCACTAGCCCTTAGTATCACTACAGGCTTGCCTCATCCTGGGGAAATCTTGGTAACTCTCAGGAATTTGTTTAACCTCAATTACACTCTCAGGAGTTCCTTTCTGGGATTTTCATACACAATCAGAGCCATAACTTGGTCTGGTATCCTGACTCCCATTTTCTTTCCACAGAATGTGCATGCCTCCATTAATCCAACCTTTTTTTTTCCCTGTAGCCTCTTGTAGTTGCCTGGCAATAACCTGCATTGTGGCAATTAACACAAACAAGCCTATTGAATACACATTTCGTCTTAGCCCCATCCTTTATCTCCTGAGGAGAGCTGCCAGCATTTCTCCCTCTCGCCAAGGTGTTCAGTTCCCTATCACTCTCCTGCATCTATCCTTTCTAATTGCTTGGAGGTTACTGGGTAAGGGTTTCTTTTGGTTCAACTCATAATTATCTGGTCATCAGCCAGTGTGGCAGCTTGCCTTGACCCAGTCACTTTCTGTTCCTCAAGGTGTGTTCTTATTGGAAAGGAGATGGAGTTTATAAACTCCTCAAAGAGATTTACTTCACAGAGAATGTTATTAGCAGCATCTGTCTTAAGTGTCCTTACCCCTGGTCAACAGCAAGCTGCTTAAGCCTTTCATATTCTAGGTGCATCTGATTTCCATTTCCTGAGGGTGTGGAATTTTTAATGATGTACACCTCTGTCAATAACTGATATGCAGTAAAGGCAACCATTTTTAAATGCTTGTAATCGGTGGCACTTTCTATAGGCAAGACCAAGTATAACTCATTTGCTTTCCCCAAAAGCTAACTCTGTGATAATAAGGACGAATGTGGGACAGGCCACTTCAACCAACATGCTACTTGCTCAAGAACGATAAAGAAAGTTCCTACCACTGTTCTGGCAAACCTGGGAATTAAATGAACAAATTAAATTGCCTCTGCCCTCAAGTCTGAGCCAGTTGTATCTTCTTGAGACACAGTGGTGGTCCTTATTCAAACTCTTTGTTTTATCACTTTTTCTGAAATTATCTCTTTTTTTTCTCTGTGCTCTACCCTCCCATTCCCATTTCTCACTCTCTTTCTGTTTCCTTGTCTTTCTTCTTCCTGAAATTCTAATTTTAACCTCTCTACCATTACTCAAACATTTCATTGTGTTCAATTTCGACCTCTGAACTCGTGGCTACCCCTTTAAAATTTCAGATTTTTTGGTTTCAGGTGAAATTCTAATCCCAAGCAACTCACTAACCCTTCAACTGTTTGATGGACAGAACTTTTCCATCTACAAAAGGAACTGCCCTTAATTCTGCAAACAACGCACTGGTAGTGAATGCAGACATTTCTCTACTGTAATGCAATCACAAGAAAGCCTTTTGGAATTTTCTCTGTTAAATGTTGGATTCATGGTGACAATTTACTAATTCTATTCCTTTTGTTTCATCTGATGGATCAAATCATAACACGAGTCCCCGGTTTGTTATGAGCAGACCATGGGTGATGTTCCCCAATTTGTTACGGTTGGAAACAGGATACCTCAATCTCCCAGGTGAGGTGCGATGAGACCACTCCCATTGGCTGTTCTCACACTTCCTCTGTTGAAAGTAGCATGGTTAATTTTGAATTTAAGTTTTAAAATGAGCCAATTTAACTAAGCTGTCATGAATTAACAAAAAGAGTGAGTTTATTAATTACTAAACGTGAGAAGAAATGGTCACACAGTGCAGATACACACAGTAGAAATAAGGAGTGATTATAGAAAGATAAAAGTAAAATAAAGATATATGGAACAGTCTCTGACTTGTTCATGAAGATCAGGTAAGGTGATGTTGAGGCTGAGTATTGAGTGATTCCATTGGAATTGATGTTGACAGTTGAGTAGTCAACTTCTAGATTGTTTGTTGATAGGTTGGCAGAAATGCTGTTCAGGAATTCCAGCATTAGTATCTATTAAAGTATTTCTCTTTGTTTTGCCTGCAGTACAGGAGTGTTTAAAATAACCATCTTCAAAGCTGTGGACATCACTGCACTCCAGCCCACACATTACAGCACCTGGCCAAAAACAGCACACACCGACCAGAGGAGAAGTCAGCTTTGCCCTTTTTTGTATATTCCAGGACCTTAAAACAGACATGTCTGCAACAAGTGGTTTTCTGCTGAGAGGGGGATAGTTAGCCCCCTCATGTCTCTTCTTGATTTACTCTCTCCCTTAGTTTCCCTGATTCTTTACAGATGCAACATTCTATGGGCTTCACACACGACTTTGCCAGGCAGTCACTGAATTTACATTCGCATTGTTTTTACTACAGTAGTCCTCTTTAAAAAAAACACATGTTTGAATTAAAAGTAAAAACTGTACATACATACTTTGGGTTTCTAATTCATCATTGTAATAGTATAAAAATTAATAAAATACAGCAAATGAACTTGCGACTAGGGAAATGGGTATGAGCAAGGGCTTTAGATACCTGTAACATTGGGACTTGGTCTAGGGCAAGTGAGGCCTTTACAAAGTGAATAGGCCACACCTTTGCAGGACCAGGATTAATATTCTCGTAGGGAGATTTTCTAGTGGTAGAGGGGACAGTTTAAGTTCACTTGTCAGAGGAGTAGGAATCTGAGAAAGAGTTCTGATAAGAGTGAAGCATAGCTGGTAATAGGAAGTAGTAAACAAAAGTGAAAGACAGCAGAAACAAATACCAGCACCAAATAAAGTAAAAAGACAGAATAATGTTAAAAAGAGAGAAGTAAAGTCATTCTATTGAAAAGCATGCAAAAATTATGGCAAAGATCAAAGTAAACATTGGGGAAATCTAGTTGCCATTGTACAGATATGACTGCAGACTGGCCAATGATATTCAAGGAAATTCTACATTTAGGAAGGACAGAGAGAAAGGAAAATGGAGTGGACTGGTGCTGATAATAATGGACTAGATAATTGCATTAGTCAAAGAGATTGGTTGGACAGTTGGTTTGTGATGCATAGCAATACCAATAATGTGGCTTCAATTCTCACACTAGTTGAGGTTAACATGAAGCACTCTTTGTGATCTCTCCCCTCACCTGTGGCGTGGTTACCCTCAGGTTAAACCTCCACCAGTCCTCTCTCTTTCTCTCTCTCTATAATGAGAGAGCAACTCTATGGTTTGGTAAGACTGTGACGACTTCAGCTTTTACTTTTAACAAAGTCTGGCTAAATCTAATGAGAAAGTGAGGACTGCAGATGCTGGAGATCAGAGTCAATAGTGTGTTGCTGGGAAAGCATAGCAGGTCAGCCAGCATCCGAGGAGCAGGAGAATCGACGTTTCCAACATAAGCCCTTCCCAAAACATCGATTCTCCTGCTCCTTGGATGCTGCTTGACCTCGAATGAGGACCAATACTGTGCCAGATAAAATCCTGGAATGAGTACCAGGTAGTTTACTAGAACGGTGTTGAGGAACCAACTAGGGAACAGGCTTGTTTAGATCTAGTATTGTGCTATGAGAAGAGGCTAATTAACAATCTTGTTATAAAAAACCTTTCAGAAGGAGCGACTATAGTATGACAGAATTTTCCATTAAGTTTGAAAACAAAGAAACATAGAAAATAGAAGCAGGAGAAGGCCCCTCAAGCCTGGTCTGTTATTTTATATGATCATGACTGATCATCCAACTCAGTACCCTGTTCCCACTTTCTTTTTGATCCCTTTATTCCTAAGAACATAGGAAGCGGCATAGTGGTTAGCATTTTTGGAGATTAGAAAAATTAGAGCATATGAAAGGGAGTAAGATATTAGAATGGATTGGATTTAGAGGTGGGTGGCAAATGTAACAGTTTCATGTTGAAGGATGACACAAAACTAGATGAGAATGTGAAAGGTAGAGATGATGCAAAGAGACTTGAAAGGGATTTAGGAAAAAGTGAGGACTGCAGATGTTGGAGATCAGAGTCAAAAGTGTGGTGCTGGAAAAGTATCCACGGAGCAGGAGAATCAACGTTTCGGGCATAAGCCCTTCATCAGGAATGAGGCTTGTGGGCCAGGGGTCTGAGAGATAAATGGGAGAGGGGTGGGGCTGGTGGAAAGGCAACAGAGAATGCAATAGGCAGATGGAGGTGGGGAAGAAGGTGATAGGTAGGAGAGGAGGGTGGAGTTGATGGATGGGAAGGATTATAGACAGGTCAAGAGAGCGGTGCTGAGTTGGAAGGTTGGGACTGGGATAATATGGGGGAAGGGGAAATGGGGAAACTGGTGAAGCAGAGGATTTAGATAGACTGAGTAGTGGGCCAAAGCATGGCAGGTGGAGTATATGATGTGGATGTGTGTGAGATTATTTACTTTGTTAGGAAGAACAGGAAGAGCAGGGTATTTCTTAAACTGTGAGAGATTGGGGAATATTGATGTCCGAAAGGATTTGAGTGTCTTGTTCAAAAGTCATTGAAAGCAAACATGCATTTACAGCAAGTAATTAGGAAGGGACATGATACGTTGTTTTTTTTAATCACAAGAACATAAGAGTTAGGAGCAGGAATAGGCCATCTGGCCGTTTGAGCCTGCTCTGCCAATCAATAAGATCATGGACGATCTTTTTCATGGACTCAGCTCCACTTACCTGCCTGCTTACCATCATTTTTAATTCCTCTGCTATTAAAAATCTATCTATCTTTGCCTTAAACTCATTCAACGAAGCAGCCTCAACTGCTTGACTGGGCAGGAAATTGCACAGATTCACAATCTCTGGGTGAAGGAGTTCCTCCTCAGCTCTCTTCAAGGTTTGTGTATTGGAGAAAAGATGTCTTGCTTCCATTGTGCAGATCCTCAGTGAGACAACACTTAGAACATTGTGTACAAATTTAGTCCCCTTGCCTAAGGGAGGATATACTTTTCAGAAAGAGCATACAGTGAAGGTTCACCAGACTAATTCCTGAAGTTGTGGGAATAGCCTATGAGGAGAAATTGAGGAGACTGGGCCAATGTAATGAAAGGTGAGTAAAGCTTACAAAATTCTCTCAGGACTGGAAAGGGTGAGTAACAGGAAACAGTAGCAGTGAAGATGAGAGCAGAAAATGCAGGAGAAACTCAGCCAGTCTGGCAGCATCTGTGGAGAGAGAAATAAGTTAACTTTTCAAGTCCAGTGTGACTCTTCATATTTTCAGTATCTGCATTATTTGCTTTCATTACAGTAATGGTGAATAGTTCCTTTTCTGACTGAGGAAGCTGTACAATGGGGTTCTGAGAGGTTGATACCAGTATCAGTGTGTTACTTTATACATACTTAATAATTTTGACTTGTGTATACAAAGGACAGTTTCAACGTTTGTAAATGGCACAGAACCTGGAAGAATTATGAACTTTGGGAAAATAATGAAAGACCTCAAAAGTCATAGATAGGCTGATGGAATGGTTGATCATGTGGTAGATAAAAAGTGAGGACAGGGGAACTTGATCATGCTGTTGTGACTGATGGGAAGTGACAAGGACGGATGCGGTTGAGGGCCATGTCAACCATAGTGGGTGGGAAACCACGGTTATGGAAGAAGCGAGCCATGTCAGCAGCGCTGTTTTGGAAGGTGGAATCGTCCGAACAGTACCTCCTGTACCCTTTCAAATTGCGCATTCCAGAACCTAACTATTTACTGTATAAAAATGCAAAGTGTGTAATGTTACTAGGTACAAGAGCAGTGAAATATGTACACAATTCATTGGAGGTGGCAGAGCACATCAATAAAGTCATTAAAAAGTCATAAGTGATTGTAGATTTTATAAAAAAGAAGCATGGAGTTTAAAAACAAGCATTAGTTTGACCTCAGTTGGATTATTGTGTCAAATGTTTTGCACCATAATTAAAGAAGGTTGTGAAATCATGAGAGAGAATGCATAAAAGATTCCCTAGCTTCCCTGGAATTCAAGGGTACACCTGATCAAGTCCCAGGGATTTATCCACCTTTGTGTTTTAAGACATCCAGCACTTCCTCCTCTGTAATATGGACATTTTTAAAGTTGTCATCATCTATTTCCCCACATTCTATATCTTCCATGTCCTTCTCCACAGTAAACACTGATGCAAAAAACTCATTTAGTATCTCCTCCATCTCCTGCGGTTCCACACATAGGCAGCTTTGCTGATCTTTGAGGGGTCCTATTCTCTCCCTAGTTACCCTTTTGTCTTTAATGTATTTATAAAAACCCTTTGTATTCTCCTTAACTCTATTTGCCAAAGCTACCTCATGTCCCCTTTTTGCCCTCCTAATTTCCCTCTTAAGTATACTCCTACTGCCATTATAGTCTTCTAAGGATTCAGTCAGTCTTTGCTGTCCATATTTGACATATGCTTCCTTCGTTTTCTTGACTAAAACCTCAATTTCTTTAGTCATCCAACATTCCCTACTCCGAACAGCCCTTCCTTTCACCCTAACAGGAACAAACTATCTCTGGATTCCCCTTATCTCATTTTTGAAGGCTTCCCATTTTCCAACTACCCTTTTACCTGCAAACATACGCCCCCAATTGTCTATGCAGATGACGATAAAATAAATTACTAGATTATGCAAAAAGGACTTTGTGGTGACTGGGTGAGCTGATCCTGTGTGGAACCAGCAGAGATTTAACAATTTGAATGGCCTTTTTCTGTGTGGTACACATTCTATGAATGTAGCAAAGAATTTCATATATGCATTTCTCATTTTGCCAGAACATGGTGATGTACATATGGATGCTAAACCTGACTAATATCTTGCAACAACAATTGGATTGTAATTCAAATCTAGGGGATATATCTGTTGTTCTTAGAAAATGGTTGGTACAGCAGACAAAATCACATACAGTACTTACATCTCCAATGGAGCAGATTTATTTGCCGCATTACAACAATAATATATATTCATATAATGTGCAGGTTTTATAAGGGAAGAGTCTTCTTCTGATATAAATTGAAAAAGTTCAGAAACGATTTACAAGGATGATGCAGGATTTGAGCTATGGGGAGACACTGAATAGGCTGAAGGTTTTTGCCCTGGAGTGTCAGAGGCCGAGGGGTGACCTTACAGAGATTTATAAAATCATGAGAGGCATGATAGGGTGAATAGCCAGTCTTTTTCCCAAAGTAGGGGAGTGCCAAACTAGAGGGCATAGGTTTTGGTTGAGAAGGGCAATAGTTAAAAGGGACCTGAGGGGCAACCTTTTCATGCAGAGAGTGGTGTGTGTATGGAATGGCTCACTAGAAGAAGTGGTGGCGGCTGGTACAATTAAAACACTTAAAAGGCATCCTACATGAATAGGAAGGGTTTAGAGGGATATGGGCTAAATGCTGGCAAATGGGACTAGATCAGTTTAGGATATCTGGTTGGCATGGATGGGTTGTACCAAACAGTCTGTTTCTGTGCTGTATAACTCTATAACATTGCTACAGGAAATCTATTTGTGGAAGTAGCTGTTACTTATTTGCATTTTCATTGTTGTACCTTCTTCAGATGGAGTCAGGTGCAACCATCAGAAAAGCCAATCAGGTAAGTGGCCATGAGGTGCCTCATGTGGTGCCACTCAATAATGGTTGTGCAGAGATGACCAAGAGGACATCATTACACATGGCTGCAAGGCTCTGATCAGGAGACATTAAACTTGAGCGCAAGTACAGAGGGATCTGGAACCAAATGTTTCCCTGTTACTGATCTATCTTTGGAGACCCTCAGCATCTCTGCATACCCATGATCATAATACATGAAGGCTTTCATCAAAACAGGTGCTCACAAGTCCCTCATTTTACAGACACTAACCTCATTAAATTTAACATTTGGCTAATGTCAGCAGTGGTATTGAAGTAAGTGGAGTTCATAGCATGTTCTTCTGCTAAGCATAAAAGGAAATTTGAATATGACAAATTAATATCATCCAGAGAATCCAAAGACATTATTGATGATCCTTTAGATCCGTTGATCCACAATGTTGATTACAGTTGTGAAGTCACCAAGTCTTTAGCCTGTCACTTATCTGAAGTAGCTTCCCTGTTTCTTGCTGGAGTCATAGAGATGTACAGCATGAAAACAGACCCTTCAGTCCAACTCGTCCATGCAGACCAGATATCCCAACTCAATCTAGTCCGACCTGCCAGCACCTGGCCCATATCCCTCCAAACCCTTCCTATTCATATACCCATCCAGATGCCTTTTAAATGTTGCAATTGTACCAGCCTCCACCACTTTCTCTGGCAGCTCATTCCATACACGTACCACCCTCTGTGTGAAAATGTTGCCCCTTAGGTCTCTTTTATATCTTTCCCCTCTCACCCTGTATGCCCTCTAGTTCTGGACTCCTTGACCCCAGGGAAGAAACTTTGTTTCTTTATCTTATCCATGCCCCTCATAATTTTGTAAACCTCTATAAGGTCACCCCTCAGCCTCCGATGCTCCAGGGAAAACAGCCCCAGCCAAATCAACCTCTCCCTCTAGCTCAAATCTTCCAACCCTGGCAACATCCTTGTAAATCGTTTCTGAATCCTTTCGAGTTTCACAACATCTTTCCGATAGGAAGGATACCAGAATTGCACACAATATTCCTACAGTGGCCTAACCAATGACCTGTACAGCCGCAACATGACCTCCCAACTCCTGTACTCAATATTGTGTCCAATAAAAGAAAGCATACCAAACGCCTACTTCACTATCCTATCTATCTGTGACTCCACTTTTAAGGAGCTATGAACCTGCACTCCAAGGTCTCTTTGTTCAGCAACACTCCCTTGGACCTTACCATTAAGTGTATAAGTCCTGCTAAGATTTGCTTTCCCAAAATGTAGCACCTCACATTTATCTAAATTAAACTCCATCTGCCACTTCTCAGCCCATTGGCCCATCTAATCAAGATCCTGTTGTAATCTGAGGTAACCTTCTTTGCTGTCTACTATTTTGGTGCCATCTGCAAACTTACTAACTATACCTCTTATGCACACATCCAAATCATCTTTATAAATGATAAAAAGTAGTGGACCCAGCAGATCCTTGTGGCACTCCACTGGTCACAGGCCTCAGTGGCACTCCACAGGTCACAGTCTGAAAAACAACCCTCCACCACCGCTCTCTATCTTCCACCTTTGCACCAGTTCTGTATCCAAATGGCTAGCTATATGTATTGTTAATTGTCTTCTCTCTCCCTAGAAACAGTTTGCTTATGTTGCTTTGACTCCTTCTTCCCAAGGATGGGTAATTGGCATATCACTTTTAATTGCTTTATAATGGATCCTTCTTGTCCCTTTTTTGTCAGGAAACAGTTTATTCCAGAAAGAGCTATTGCTGGTCCTTTCAATCCCTGAACAGTTATTAATGTTTTCACTGTCCCTATTCTTTGTTCATTACTTTAATATGATGAATAAACAATAGTATAACTAGCCATTTTCCACTGTATCTGTTCAGATCCAAGGTGAGTTTAGATTCCCCACAGTGTGGAAACAGGCCATTTGGACCAACAAGTCCACACCAACCCTCCAAAGAGTAACCCACTCAGACCCTTTTCCCTTTGACTAATGGACCTAATGCTACGGGCAATTTAGCATGGCCAATTCACCTGACCTGCACATCTTTGGACTGTGGGAGGAAACTGGAGCATCAGAAACCCACGCAGACATGGGAGAATGTGCAAACTCCACACAGACAGTCGCCTGAGGCTGGAATTGAATCTGGGTCCCTGGCGCTGTGAAGCAGCAGTGCTAACTACTGAGCCACCAACCCGCCCATAAAGTTGCTACACCATGTACAGTTTAAGCAAAATGCATCATTTCATTATGTAATACAGATATACTCAAACCAATAATCAATAAATAAATTGCAAAATAATGATCAAGAAATAAATTACAAAAGAAAATGGGGTAATAAGCATGCCAATAAAGGCAGTAACCTATTATTGTGAAATGACACTACACTATACCCATTGCAGTTTTAAGATTGGCATGTCTAAACTGATCTAATTCCATTTTCAGTTGCAGCTTTTGTTGCTGATACCAACAGCAAAACATAATCATAATAAAAACAAGATATATCCAAGTACATGGAACAATAATAGGACTGCATGGACCAGTTGGATTGAAGGGTTTCCTTCCATACTGTATCTCTCTATGACTAAGGTAAGAAATAATATGAACGCAGGTGAGCATGTGATTATACTTGCGCAATTCCAGGTATTGTCCCATCATATCATTACTCCATTCTTTTGTTAATCTCCTTAACTCACAAATAAAAAAGTTTTAAAGTTCCTGTCCCATCAGCTAAATCCCTCAAATTAGTGTCATCAATCCATGTAGGAATTTCTTCCTTCTTCATTTGATTTATATTTTCTCTGTGCTGACTTAACATTGCCATATACTGTAGAATACACTAAGTTACATTTATTCAACGTTGATCACTCTTGTTAACTTGTTAATCGCACCTGCATGTGATGTTAACGGTATGAAATGTTGCATTGTTAGCGGTGTTCCCTTCTTAATTATAAAGTCTAGTATCATCCTTTGCTGCACCTAATATGCGTTTAACTTGAGAAGTTAATTGATATGGTCAATCACTTAAAGCACTGATATCTCGGCCATTAACTGTAGAAACTGTAGAAACTGCACAAGCCATAAAAATACATTATTTTGAGCCCCAAATGTTTTTAATTGATTCACATGGTACTATCTTGTTTTACTAATATAAATATGCATTCTATCAGGATAAATGTCTGAGGAGGTCAGGAACTCTTGAGGATGACTAACTGTGTTGGCTGCAGCTGTTAATTCTGCTGCTTGTGTGCTCATAGTGCACTGCAAATGCCTGCAGCATCTCCTGCACTTCTTATTTTTCCTTGCAATTTTGTAACCCTCCTGATTAAACAATGCCTTGACCAACACCTTATAAATGCTGGGTAAAGGTCTTGGATACCATCATGGTAATGGAATTCCTGAGAGATTCAGAATTACCAGTACCAACTCATGGTGAACATTTTGATACAATGGTTTACCCATGCTTCACATAACTATCCCTCCTCTAGGTCTTTCTTTTCCTAATGACTCTCTACGTTAGCACAAATGGACTTGACTTCTATGTTACCACTGCACCAAAATTTAGTGCATGATGTTGGAGGCGGAGATGTCTCCATATGCTGTCAGTCTGTACACAACAATGTTTGATTATTTGTAGATTAGCACACAGTCATCATATTAACCAGTACAAAAACTGTAATAGGTCCAGCTGATGGACCAGTCAAATAGCCAGACTTTTACCGAGGAGACGACAACCGTATTAGCATCATGATCCCCACAGAGACATGGAGAGGTTCACATCGTACACACCATGCCCACTTCCACTGAGAGATGGATCCCAGCTGCTAATTCTGTACTTCATGTGCACAAGCCATAAAAATACATTATTTTGAGCCCCAAATGTTTTTAATTGATTCACATGGTACTATCTTGTTTTACTAATATAAATATGCATTCTATCAGGATAAACGTCTGAGGGGGTCAGGAACTCTTGAGGATGACTCACTGTGTCGGCTGCAGCTGCTAATTCTGCTGCTTGTGTGCTCATAGTGCTTGGTAATTTTAGGTCCCTTTAGGGTCAACTGCAGCACAAAACATGTGGTTCACCCTGATGCAGCAAATTGTCTGCCAGAAAAGTACTTTTTCTTTTCTCGGTTGTAATATGCAAGCCTTGTAAAATAGGTGTCCATTGGGCTATTCTGTTTTAATATTATCTTCCTTAAGGCATCCATCTGGCAGTAAATGGATAAGGGGATGTTCTATGAGAATGGTAAGAGGATTGAGGCTATTTATGTATGCCAAATGTTATATTGCCCAGAAAACAACAAGCACGTGTTTTTCTTTTACACAATGAGAAACTTTGTTCTATTGTTGTTAATAGCCTGGAGTTGTAAGAGATAGGACCGAAACACTGATGTCCATTTGTAACAGTACAGCTGCTAATGTGATGTAGGTGGCTTCTACTTCTAGCACAAAGGATAGCTCTGGGTCTTAAACCTGTATTGCTGGGGCTTGTTTCAACTCACTGACTGCTTATGTGTGTTGTTCCATCCATACCCATGGAGCACCCTTTTTCAACAGATCTGACAACAGGGACTGCTTTAGTGATTTTGACAGTACCCCACTAACTCTTAAGGTGCTCACCTCTTTGGGTAAAGGCAGATTACAGATAGCATCAATCTGTTCCCTGCCCATCTCCAATGGACCAAGTGCCAAATAAGAGATTTTCTGTTTCATGATCTGGGCTTTCTTAAGGTTAGCTTCATCCTTGGTTTGTGAGGAGAGTTAAAAATTAATGTAGCAGAACCAGATGATCGTGCTTGGCATCCATCTGTAGCAACAAGTTATCTCCAAAATGTACTAGACAGTTGGGGGTTGGAAAATCTTTCTAATTCCTTTGTTAATCTTTGATGGAATATGGTTGGAGAATTATGGAATCCTTGTAGCAAACAAATCTAAGTTACTGTTGTCCTTGAAAGGTAAACACAAATTGATACTGACATTCCTGCTTTAAAGGATTACAAAGTTAAAAATCACACAACACCAGGTTATAGTCTAACAGGTTTATTTGGAAGCACTAGCTTTCGGAGCGACACTCCTTCATCAGGCACAATCACCTGATGAAGGAGCGGCGCTCCGAAAGCTAGTGTGCTTCCAATTAAACCTGTTGGACTATAACCTGGTGTTGTGATTTTTAACTTTGTACACCCCAGTCCAACACCGGCATCTCCAAATCATGTGGACTATCAAGGAATTGACCAAAATTCATTACTATTATCCAGGACAGAGAAATATTTTGCCTGAGGTGTTTATTTCATCATAATCTTGGGACTGGTGGCTGCAGTGGATGCTGCGCAAGGAGTGGTTTTAATTAATGTTTTAAAGTCAATTGTCAGTCAGCAGGAGTTATCCAGCTTCTTAACTGGCCAAATAGTGGAATTGTTAGTAGCAGCTACTGGGTGCAAAATCCTATTAGGCTTAAGCAGACTATTGATTACCTTGGCTACCTCTCATTCCACTTGATTTGGAAAAAGAATATTGTCTCTAAAGCATAGAGTCTGGACCATACCTCACTACTTGCCTGTCATACATCCACAATCACGTTTGAGGGGAATGAACACTTCCGTACACTGTACAATAAGACTCTGAAGAGCTTGATCATCAGTTAGCTCAGAGGGGTTGACCCATCATGCTCCCACTGCACAGATTCGGTGGTTATACCGGTAGGAACCTCAAGGGGTTCCTGTTCCCCTGACTAGGGCATCTGCCAGGTACAGCTGTTTGCCAGATCAAAGGCTAGATCATAGTTTCTCATAAAATCTGAACTCAAAATATGTTCTGCTTCCCGGTCTAGTTCTACCAGGACAACTAAATGTTTACACTGTATATTACTATTCTGAATATGTAACGGTAGGTCTCAATCCCATCTTGCCTTTTACCTGTAAAGCCACTTTAATTATTTACACTGTGTCCGTTTAACTGTAAACCATTGGCTGTGTTAAGGATAGATTGGGACCCTCCAATATCACATTGGACAAAGAACAAGAACAAAGAAAATTACAGCACAGGAACAGGCCCTTCAGCCCTCCAAGCCTGCACCGATCCAGATCCTCTATTTAAACCTGTCGCCTATTTTCTAAGGATCTATATCCCTTTGTTCTCTGCTCATTCATGTCATTGTCTAGGTACATCTTAAATTATGCTATTGTGCCTGCCTCTACCACCTCCACTGGCAACGTGTTCAAGGTACCCACCACCCTCTGTGTAAAGAACTTTCCACGCATGCCTCCCTTAAACTTCTCCCCTCTCACTTTGAACTCGTGACCCCGAGTGATTCAGTCCCTGTCTCTGGGAAAACGTTTCTTGCTATCCACCCTGTCTATACCTCTCATGATTTTGTAGGCCACATTCAGGGCTCCCTCAGCCTCCGTCTTTCTAAGGAAAATAATCGTTATCTACTCAGCCTCTCTACATAGCTAGTGCCCTCCATACGAGGCAACATCCTGGTGAATCTCTTCTGCACCTTCTCCAAAGCATTCACATTCTTTTGGTAATGTGGAGACCAGAACTATACGCAGTATTCCAAATGGGGCCAAACTAAAGTGCTATATAATATAACATGACCTACCAACTCTTGTACTCAATACCCCATCTGATGAAGGAGGACATGTGTCAGCCTTCTTGAGCACTCTATCGACATGCATTGCCACCTTCAGGGTACAATGGACCTGAACACACAAATCTCTCCGCACATCAATATTCCCCAGGATTTTTCCATTTACCATATAGTTCACTCTTGAAGTGGATCTTCCAAAATGCATCACCTCGCATTTGTCCAGATTGAACTCCATCTGCCATTTCTCTGCCCAACTCTCCAATCTATCTGTATTCTGCTACATTCTCTGACAGTCCCCCTCACTATCTGATACTCCACCAATCTTAGCATCATCTGCAAACTTACTAATCAGACCACCTATACCTTCCTCCAGATCATTTATGTATATCAAAAACAACAGTGGCCCCAACAGGGATCCCTGTGGAACACCACTGGTCATAGTTCTCCATTGTTAGAAACTCCCTTCCACTCTCTGTCTCCTGCTGCCCTGCCAGCTCCCTATTCATCTAGCTAGTATACCCTGGACCCCATGTGACTTCACTTTCTCCATCAGCCTACCATGAGGAACCTTATCAAATGCCTTACTGAAGTCCATGTACATGACATCGACAGCCCTTCCCTCATCAATCAACTTTGTCACTTCCTCAAAGAATTCTATCACATTGTTAAGGTATGCTCTTCCCTGCACAAAACCACATTGCCGATCACTGATAAGCCCATTTTCTTCCAATGTAAATAGAACCTATTCCTCAGTATCTTCTCCAGTAGCTTCCCTACCACTGACATCAGGCTCACCAATCTATAATTACCTGGATTATCCACCAGGAATTTGACAAGGTAGCCTCCTACCTCACCCTTAGCGAGCGGTCATCCCATACTATTCCATTTGGCATTACGCAGCCATTATGTAGAGCCCTGACACTGACAATGTGGGGAGTTATACCCCTGCTCAGTGACTTCCAGTTGCAGTGGCCTGTCTATCAGATAACCTTGGGGAAGGACAATCTTCAGCAAAACGTCCTCTTTGTTCACACTGAATCCACAATGTGAGTGTTCAACCCCTTCCACTAGGGAGTGGAAAAGGTGAGTTACCTCTGCCTCAACTGGAAGCATGAGCTTCATTCCTCCAGACAGGTGGATCCCTCTGAGGCTCCTGTGATTTAACAAGGTTCATGCTTCCCATTTTTTTCTCTCCTTTCCCAAGACAGAGCCATTCATCTAAGGACTCCTGTTTCTGAGGAAGAGTTATTCTCAGGCTCAAAGATTTCAAGGCTTTTCTAGATGCCTCAGTTGAATAGTCAATGTAAGGTTGCAGCTGAGCACTGTGCTGTATATCATCAAAATTGTTTCTTTACTGGGTCCCAAAAATAGTTATAAACTGGGCCCGCAGAAAGGAACCAAATGCTGTTGGGTGCTCCCCTTTCCTTTATTTACATTTACTCAGCCCATCTATGTGGTCCTTTTCATCACATCCTATTGATGTCAGTATTGTCTTCTCTGTATCTGTCAGACATCACCTCCACTCCCTCCACCCCCATACCCTGCACTTTGTGAGAGAGTGTCTTGCATTGAATCACCTGAACTGCCAAGAAAAACTTCACCTCCTCCGTAACCCTGCCTGCTCATGAGTGTCATCACCTGGTGTCAACGGTAGGTACGTCTCTAGCAATATCTCACCTTTATGGTGTCGTGCTGCATGTTCCCATCGTGCAATTCTGTTTGGATATCAGGTTTTTTATTACATTAGATTCCCTATAGCGTGGAAACAGGCTCTTCGGCCAACAAATCCACACCGAACCTCCGAAGAGCAACCCACCAAGACCCAACTCCCTTTAAATAAAGCAATCAGCACTGGCACGGTGGTTCAGTGGTTAACGCTGCTGCCTCACAGCGCCAGGGACCCGGATTCGATTCCAGCCTTGGATGACTTTCTCCCCATGTCTGTGTGGGTTTCCTCCAGGTGCTCCGGTTTCCTCCCACAGTCCAGAGATGTGCAGGTTAGGTGAATTGGCCATGCTAAATTGCCCACTCAGAGGAAAATGGTTCTGGGTGGGTTACTCTTCGAAGGATTGGTGTGGACTTGTTGGGCCAAAGGGCCTATTTCCACACTGTAGGGAATCTATTCACTATAGACAATTTAGCTTGACCAATTCACCTGACCTGCACATCTTTGAGTTGTGGAAGGAAACCCACGGGAAGAATGTGCAAACTCCATACAGACATTCGCCCCAGGCTGTAATCAAACCTGGTCCCTGATGCTGTGAGGCTGCAGTGCTAACCACTGAACCATCATGCTGCCCCAAAAGGTTTACAAAAGGGATTCATTGGGTTTACTGAAGGAGGCTGCTGTAGTGCTTCAGCTTGTCCTCTGGTCCCGATGGGTTTTACAGGAGTCTATTGGGAATGCTCCTTCTTGTCCCCCTGTCCCAGACACTGAGGTGCCTCTGGGAACCAAAGTAAAAGCACATTAGGCAGGGGTGGGTGACTCGTGGTATAAATGCAATAAGCTATAAATTCTGTGTCTTAAGATCTTATACTCTACAACCACCTGATGAAGGAGCAGTGCTCTGAAAGCTAGTGCTTCTAAATAAATCTGTTGGACTATAACCTGGCGTTGTGTGATTTTTAAATATGTACACCCCAGTCTAACACCGGCATCTCCAAATCATGAATATCACTAGCATAGACAGACGCAGAGAACCTTTCTCTGTGTATGGCGGAGGGTCACAGGGGTCGGGATGATAATCACTATTCTCTACCCTGATCTGAATAGTGTATGGTTTTATCCTTAGCTAATCCCTAGTCAGATTCAGCACTTTCACCCCCCAATTTCTATACAGGTTTCTGTACGAACTCTCTGTGGCTGGAAATCTGTGACTTCAAGGCTTCTATTGGTGGAGAAACTAAAGAGTTACATCGAGTCTATCTTCACAGAAGAACATACAAAAAAATCTTCCAGAAATATAAGGTGCCCAAGGGACTTGTGTAACTAAAGATCAAAAAGGTATTAGTATTAATATAAAGGTAGTACTTGAAAAATTAACTGGATTAAGAGTTGATAAAACTCCTCTGCCAGATTAGTTTCATTTCAGATTATTGAAGGAAGCAACAATAGAGATAGTGCATGCATTAGTTGTTATTTTTCATACTTCTACAGATTCTGGAATGATTCCTGCCAATCGGAAGCTAGCAAATGTAAACATAATAGTTGAGAAAGAAGGAGGAATAGAGAACTACAGACTTGTTAGTTTGATGTCTATAGTAGGGAAAATGTTAGAATCTATTATACAGGATGTGATAACTGAACATTTAGAAATTAATGGCAAAATTAGGCAGAGTTAATGTGGATTTCTGAAAGGAAACTAATATTTGACAAAGTTGTTGGTGTTTTTTGAGGATGCTGCTTTTAGTACTATAAAGGAGAATCGGTGGACATGATATATTTGGATTTTCAGAACGCAGGAGGTTAGTAAATAACATTACAGTACATGGGAATATACTAACATGAATTAAAAATTGAATAATAAGACAGAAAGCAGAGAGTAGGAATAAATAGATCATTCTCTGGTCGGCAGGTTGTTGCTACTTGGGTAACGCAAGGATCTGTGCTCGGTGCACAACTCTTCAGAAGCCATACAAATGATTTGGATTTCAGGACCAATTGTAATATTTCCAAATTTGCTGATGAGATTGAGTGGTAACACAAATTGTGAGAAGGACACAAGGAGGCTTCAGGAAGACTTATACAGGCTGAGTGAATGAATTAGGTCATAGTTGATGGAATATGATATGAATTAGTGTGAAGTTATTCACTTCAGTTAAAAAAAAGAAAAGCAGAATATTTCTTAAATGACAACAAGTTGGGAAGTGTGGGTGCCTTAAAGGATTTGGTCCTGGTTCATGAGTCAGTAAAACTAGAAAAAATGTTGCAGCAAGCAATTAGAAAAACAAACAATATATTAGCATTAATTTCACAGGATTTGAGCACAGAAATAAAGATCTCTGGTTGCAATTGATTAGAGTCATGGTGAGATTTCACCTGCATCGTTTTGGTTTCCTTATCTAAGGAAAGGTATACATGCTATAGTGAAAATACAATACAAGATCACCATATTAATTCCTCGAATGCACAGTTGTGGAAGATCACTTGTAAAATAAATTGAAGGATATAGGAATGGTGCAGGAAGATGACATTGAGGGGATGATGAACCATGATCTTGAATGGTGAGGTTCAGTGGGTTGAATAGCCTCCTCCTGTTCCTATGCTCTTATGAGTCCATGCATGGTTGAAGCTCCTTTGTGCTTTACACTACACTCAAACCTGCGGCGATTTTTAAAAATCTGGCTCTTCATTTAGATAAAAGGTACTAAATATGATTATGACAACAAAACACACTTTGCATCTATTCTTCACTTTACACTTCTCAATTTTTCATTCAAGGATGTAATGGTTTGATAAGGTTTGAAGGGCAATTGAGGATGGACAATAAATAACACCCACATTCAATGCATAGATTTAAAGGAATTCTACCCTGTTCAGTGTAATGCTGTTATTCTATATAAATTGTTCATAAAGATCTTAACAGACAAAATGTTGTTTCTTCACTTTGTGATTTTTGTTCGTTTCTAGTGCTGAATAGAAACATCTGAACAATCTGAACAATGACAGATGAAGTGCAGAATGGCTGTCTGTGATGTTATTGAATATCATGTTAATGCAAGTTCTTATCTCCATTAATTGACAGACGTTAACTCAATTAAACTAAACAATGGAGAGAGAAAAGCATACCAAAGGATTGGAAATACTCAAAGTACCTGTTGAAAAAACAAGTTAGTCAACATTTTGGGTCTTAAGACTGTGCTACAGTATGTTGAGGGGAAAGAAGTTTGATTTGACTGTATTTATTCAAAAGTGGAAAAAAGAGCAAGATACATACAATTTTATTACACAGAAAGTATTTTTCTGCTGGTTTTATCTTCGCTGGTTACCGTCAACAAAGATGTATTAGTGGTGACGTTTCCATTAGTGTTTTATATTCAGAGCAATATGAATGCATACTGTAATTACTTTAGTATTCTGCAGACAAAAACCAATTTAATTATCAAATCCCAAGAGTAAACCTTTTAGAATAAATGGGCTATAAGACTCTCAAATCACATGTTATGTTATCCATCATGTATTCATAAACTGAATCCAGAACAATCCTCTTAAAAGCTTGCTGTAAAGACATGGAAATGCTGTACTGAAATATATCCCTGACTACAATATGGAGTGATGTAGAAAGGTTGTTTCAGAGCTAGGAAAAACCATTTGAAAACTAATCCTACCTCAAATTTGATTCATTATGAATCAAATGGAGCAGCTGGGGTTGAAAGGTGAAGATCATAGAAAAACTGGTCAATAAGCATTTGCAAAGAGGTACTAGCAAAATGTATGTTTACATAATTCCACAGAGGCCAGTATCTTGTCACCAAGTCACCCTTTATTTACATGTGGAGAGTCCTTGGCTCCCTCAGAGTGTCGGGATGTCTGGCACTCCTGTTCTTATCTGTCAGCCAGGGCTCCCTGATTGGACCACATTAACAGTCGCAATCAGGGAACGCATTTTCTTTGAGGTCCACCTAGTTGACATTGTTACAGAGACTATATATGGCTTTGCTTTACTTTATCTCCCAACATTCCATGGACTGAACTCAGATTGTACTTTTAGAGCAACATAAAAATAAAGAAATTATTCAATGGTTTTTGTTTTACATCTGCCTCAGTTGGTAGCACTCTCAGAGTCACATGGTTGGAGACTCAAATCTCACCCCAGGCCTCGAGTACAAAATCAAAGCTGACCTTAATACTGGTCTCAGGGAATGATGGAGGCAACATTTTGCTGATGATATGTTAAACTGACTCTCCAACTGACTGCTTGGATGGACAGAAAAAATCCCATGGAATTTACAGCATAGCTATTGTGTTTCAAGCAAGTCAAGGTTAAAGTCTTTGATGGTGAATAATTTCAGGAGCTGGCATTTTTGTACTGGACTTTGCTCTTTTGGTAGCATGGACATTTTTGTGCATGGTGAAGCTTCTGACACTCTGATGTGCTATCCTCTCTGTTCAGCAAGACAGCATCAAGGCCATGCTTGGCTGCTATCTGCCTTTGATGCTCATGTTCTGTAGGCATCTCACACCTTCTGGTTTGTGCTGGGGAGGAAGGTACTAATTAATAATTCAACTTGTTTCTGGACCAATCAGGGCCTTTACATGATCAGCTTCTCTCTTCGAAGCAACAAGTCACTGTATACAAAATGATAAATTTGTTTTGAAGTGAGCTTGGTACTAGGAATAGTCAATTGCAGAGTCGATGTTATTAAATTGTTTTAGACCTTTTTTGGGGGTTCAGGTTTCCTCCTCTTGCACCCACCATCACTGAAGTCGTTACCTCATGATGAGGTGAGATTGTTTCTCTGTATTATGTTAGAGGTTTAGTAAAGGTGTGACTCTGTTGGAAATTATCCTTCTTCTGAATCCAAATGTCAAGTGCTCCAGTCCCACTCCAGAGACTTCAATTTAAATTCTAAAATTAATCCTCAGTGAATAAGCATGAATAAGCATCGTACTGTCTGAGATCTACTTCCAGGTGAGACATTTAAAGAAGAATGCAAAAGTTCCCATTTTGAAGAAATGCAGGGTAATTACCCCATTTGTTTTGTAAAACATCAATTAACATGATAAAAACATATTATTAGATCATTATAGCATTGCAATCATCATCCCTGTCCCTAGGAAATCAACTCTTGATCCAATCATCATTGCAAACAATGCCCAATCTGAAACCTCCCTTTCCTTTCAAATGTCCTTAAAACTATGACTATACAGGAAAGCCACACACACAGACCAAGTCCTAAACTATGAAAGTAACCACCCCAACACACACAAACGAAGCTGCATCAGGACACTATTCAAAAGGGCCACAACACACTGCAGTATTCCAGCTCAGCGAACAGAACCACAGCAACGAGTACCCGAGCTACAAATCTTCGCACAAACTATGACTTCCCAAATCTGCTCTAAACTTTCTCAGAATTATGTGTTTGAAACCATTAAATTTTCTGCCCTTGCCACAGTACTGCAACAGCTCTTAACAATGTCAGAAATGACATTCCACCAATTAAATATTTGGAGGACTGAAGCCATTTTTCTTGGCCCACACTCCAAACTCCATTGTGCAGATACTGACTCCATTCCTCTCCCTGACATCAATCTAGACAAGTCTGCTTGCAACTTTGGTGTCATATTTGATCCTGAGTTGAGCCTCTGACCTCATGTATGCATCCTTACTATGTCTACCTATTTCCATCTCTGTAGCATTGTCCAACTTTGCTTCATGTCAGCTCGTCTGCAGCTGAAGCTCTGATTCATGTCTTTGCTACCTCTGGACTCAACCCCTTGCAGTCCTTGTTGAATTCTCTCATTCACCTGAGAACATTCAAAATCTCTGTTTCCCATGTCTTAAGTCTCTGTATCTCATTTCCCATTCATCTTTGTGTTCACTGACTTTGGCTCCCAGTAAAGCAATATTTGAAATTGTCATTGTTGTTTTCAATCTCTCCATGACCATAACCCTTTGTATCTTTTTAATCTTCTCAAGCACCCACTCCTTCCAAGATACCATGCTTATCTAATACACAGCTCTTCAGGATCTCAATTTTAATTGCTTTACCACCACCCCCGGTGACTTTATCTACAGTTCCATAGTCCACAAGCTCTGGAATATCTTCACCATACCTCTCCACATCTGAATCTCCCATTCCTCCTTTCGGATGCTGCTTTAAAACTTCCTCTTTAACCAAATTTTAGTGCCAGAGGAAGTGGTGGAGGCTAGTACAATTGCAACATTTAAAAGGCATCTGGATGGATATATGAATAGGAAGGTTTTGGAGGGATATGGGCTGGGTGTTGGCAGGTGGGATTAGATTCGGTTGGGATATCTGGTTGGCATGGACGGGTTGGACTGAAAGGTCTGTTTCCATGCTGTACATGTCTATGAATATCTATGACTATCTCAACTAATATCTCCTTAACTGCCTTAGTGTCATTTTTTGTTTTTTAATTTCTCATGAAGTGTCTTCAGACCTTTTATTACATTAAAGGCACTATATAAACATGAACTGTTGTTTTGCTGTTTATGGAAGCAATGTGCACATTTAAATCATATTTTGTCATTTAGAATACTCTGTGAATTGAGTCATGACTGGTGCTTAAAAAGACAAGCTAGCATTTCTTAATCTCCATCCTTTATTGGTGCAGTTTGTGGAACTCTAACTAAGCTATAAAGGGGCCATCATGCGCCCTTTTACCTAAAGTTTTATGCTCCACATATATTTATCAAAAACCAGTTTAAATATGTTAGCAAAGGGAATAATTGGTATGTTTTAATTACATTGAATACGATATATATATTTAAAAAGTATATATATACGATATATATATTCAATGGGTTAACAGGAGATTTGAAATACATTTTGCAAATATCATTGATTATCAAAAAATGTGTTATTTTTCTCAGCCCTAAATCCTACCAATGATGTAGGAGCAGATTTACTTAATAAAGAGGACACCAGATGAATCTGTTCTTGTGTAATTTTGAAGTAAGGATCAGACATAATCATATTTGTCATACATTAGAGTATGCTCAATTAGTACACTGCTATCTGCCATTAGAAAATATGTTACCATGATAGCAGGAAGAAAGCATGCATATGTGTAGAGAATGTAGTACTGTACCTGCTTAAACCAGACAATATCAGTTGTGAACTGAAGCAGAAATTGCTGGAAAAACTCAGCAGGTCTGGCAGCATCCGTGGAGAGAAATCAGAATTAACGTTTCAGGTCAAGTGACTCTTCCTCAGAACTGATGGTAGCTAAGAAAATGTCAGTTTATATGCAGAAGATAGGGTGGGGGGAGAAGATAAAGGTGAACAATAGGTGTGAATAGAGCCCAAAGACAGAGAAAAACAGTTGGACAGACAAGGGAGTGGATAACAATCTGGCTAGGTGGGTGAATAGCTGTTAATGGTGACTGTTAGTGGCTAAACACAAGATCATAAGACCATAAGACATAGGAGTGGAAGCAAGTCCACTCGGCCCATCGAGTACACTTTACCATTTAATCATGGCTGATGGGTATTTCAACTTCACTTACCTGCACTCCCGCTATAGCCCTTAATTCCTTGTGAGATCAAGAATTTATCAATCTCTGCCTTGAAGACATTTAACATCCCGGCTTCCACTGCACTCTGTGGCAATGAATTCCACAGGCCCACCACTCTCTGGCTGAAGAAATGTCTCCTCATTTCCGTTCTAAATTGACCCCCTCTAATTCTAAGGCTGTGCCCACGGGTCCTAGTCTCCCCGCCTGATGGAACAATTTCCCAGTGTCACTCTTTCTCATCCATGCATTGCCTTGTAAGTTTCTATTAGATCTCCCCTCAAGCTTCTAAACTCCAATAAATACAATCCCAGGATCCTCAGCCTACATTGTATATTAAGCCTACCATTCCAGGGATCAACCGTGTGAATCTCCGCTAGACACGCTCCAGTGCCAGTATGTCTTTCCTGAGGTGGGGGGTGGCCAAAATTGGTCACAATATAACTAGAGCTTTATAAAGTCTTAGAAGCACAATGCTACTTTTATATTCCAACCCACTTGAGATAAATGACAACATTACATTTGCTTTCTTAACCACGGACTCAACCTGCAAGTTAACCTTTAGAGAATCCTGGACTAGCACTCCCAATCCCTTTATACTTTGGCTTTATGAAGTTTCTCACCGTTTAGAAAATAGTCCATGCCTGTATTCTTTTTTCCAAAGTCCAAGACCTCGCATTTGCTCACATTAAATTTCATCAGCCATATCCTGGACCACTCTCCTAAACTGTCTAAATCTTTCTGCAGCCTCCCCACCTCCTCAATACTACCTGCCTGTCTGCCTAACTTTGTATCGTCGGCAAACTTCACCAGAATGCCCGCAGTCCTTCCATCCAGATCGTTAATATATAAAGTGAACAGCTACGGCCCCAACACTGAACCCTGTGGGACCCCACTTGTCTCTAGCTGCCATTCCGAAAAAGAATGGGTTTTGTGTAATAGGCCTTATTATCACATGGTCTGCTATTACACACAACCCACTATTAGCTACTAATAGTCCTCAATAATAGCCATTCATTCTCCTAGGCTGACTGTTATCCCGTTTTTTGTCTGTCCAACTGTTCTTCTCTATCTTTGGGCTCTACTCCACCTATTGTATACTTCTTGTCCCCTCCCCCCCACCTATCCTATGCATAAAAAACCTTTTTCCTAGCTACAAAAACAAACATTGCTGGAAAAGCACAGCAGGTCTGGCCTTTCTTCACCGGGCTCTGAAATGTTAATTCAGATTTATCATTATCAACAACACCCTTACGTAAATATCACAAAAGAGGAGGAGAGCAACAATGGACTCCCTTTCCTAGATGTCACGGTGAAATCGGCTGTTGATTGGGGAGCCGCAGATCAGTGTCTGCAGGAGGGCAGCACACAGACTGGATGCTTGATCATCCCAACTCCCATAGATGGAACTGTACCAGAACATTATTTGGATGGGCCACAACACTGCAGCGGCCGGGAACTACCAGTGGCAGAAGAAAAATACTTGTACTGCGTATTTAAGAACAGTGGGTACCCAATGAACACAGTCTGCCAATTCTTAAACAACAAACCCATACAAGTAGAGACAACTTCCCCAGAAACTAGCCACACTACCATATATCAAAGACATCTTGGAGATGGCTGCCGGACTGCAGCATCCCCTTGGCATCATGGTGGCCCACAAACCTATCAATACTGGGGCAGCTGCTGATGAACCTAAAGGGTCCTGTGCCAACAACCAGCAAAATGAGTGTCATTTACGGAGTGCCCTGCAAGGACTGTAACAAATACTACATTGGACAGACATGCAGAAAACTAGCCACCAGGATACACGAACACCAACTCGCCACCAAAAGGCATGACCAATAATATCCTTGCATACAGACTAAGAATGACAGCACTCTCTCAAGTTAATCCTAAATGAACAGGCAGCTAAGCAGATATCAGGCATGCTGTTGGAAGGACCAAGTGATAGTTGTTTTAGAATCACTCACCAATTCAAAATTTCTTGCCCTTGCCCCCATTGGAGTCATCTGGATATTTTGGTCCTCTTAGTTCCTGAGTGCCGATTCACAGGGTTACACCATACTGTTTATTTGACTGTCCTGAATACCTTTTTACCCCCAAAACCCCAATCCTTCAGTCATGGTGCCACCTCCTTTCTGTTGCCTTTCAGCCTTCATTTGACCCATTCTGTACTCCGCCTTCCCTTTCAGCATACCTGTTGGACCTAATCCCACTATCCTACTTTTGTGTTTCACTTATTACTTCCAGCACTGGATTGGCTTTCTCTATCCCGTTTCTCCTTTTAGAATGTCCTTTAACTCTGTGAGCAAGGCCTTAGTCCTCTTTGGGTTTGTGATTGATAGCATTAAGATTGTGGTCTTGACAGGAACACAGCTGAGGGGTGACAGCTTTTCTATTGATGAAGTTTTTCCATTTGTCTATTTGCAGTGCTAAAATTGGCATGATGTTCTGTCCTGCTCTAAATCTCATTAATCTGTCCATTCACCTGATTATATACCAAAGTTCCCTTTGATATTTTCTCTGCTTCTCCTTTGTACTAAATATTACTTAATATTCCATGGTAAATATAATTTCCATATCGATTGTCCAACCCATTTTATGACCATCTTGAATGGCCTAGCTGAGTTCATGGTAACTATCATTGATAAGATCATTTTGATGTTTTCTGCTTCACTTTCCACCCATATTTCGCAAAACCCACCCAACCACACTTGTTTCCCCCAGGTCCCTAACAAGTTGTTGACTCTGGTCATTTGCACAGCTAATGATCTGCTAAGTCACAGCTTCATCACCTTTGTTCTTTATTTATTAAAATCATTGTCTATTACTCGAGTAATTGTCTGCTATTGCTCTACATCCGGTCTCCCTTGAGACCAAGGGACGTTGATTTGAATGTGTAATGCAGCCAGCTAGTTTAAGAATTAATCACCAATTTGACAGGACCATGTCTTCTCCATTGGTCTTCATGAATCAGTTTATTCTGGAATGCAAAGATAATGAGGGTCTAGATTAGAATATTGCTGGAAAAGCACAGCAGGTCAGGCAGCATCCGAGGATCAGGAAAATCAACATTTCAGGTAAAAGCCATTCATCAGGATCATCCCTGATGAAGGGCTTTTGCCCGAAATGTCGATTTTCCTGCTCCTCGGATGCTGCTTGACTTACTGTGCTTTTTCAGCACCACTCTAATCTAGACTCTGGTTTCCATCATCTGCAGTCCTTGTTTTTACCCAATGCAAAGATAATGCCAACCCTTGTTCACAAACCATTTTCTTAACTAGCACCCCATGATATATTCATCCTCTGCTCAAGTGCAAACAGCTAATGGACTTTATTGTCACCCAGCCTTTGCTGCTTTCCTTTGCTCACTGGCTAACTGGACCACATTTTTTCCATGTTACCGGCTGTCCTAACCTGGAGTTCCAATCTTCCTCCATATTACATTCCCTCTCCTTTCTTTGAGCCAATGTTGCCCAGGAGATTCACTAAGTGACAACCATGAGCTGTGCCTGGTTTTATCATTTTGACTTTCTGATAGTCCAAGGGAGCTGCTGCATAACCAAAAGCTATCTGCTTCAGTCTCCATATTATTAACGGTATCTACCCAGCTAACTCTTCCAATGCTCTGTCAGCCCTCAATCATTCACCACACAAAGTTGTACTCAGTCAAGACAGCTATCTGAATCTTACTTTGTGCCATGACTTGTTCATCCACCACAGTTTTGTTTGCTGACTTACACGGACTTGCAACCTGGCAATGCCTGGATTTTGAAATTCTCATTGAGATCTATCCCTTTTATTTTGATGTCTGTTATAATTCCAGCTGCTCAAACTGTTGAGGTGTCTGCAACCTTTAATTACTCCACTGTTGACAGCTATGCTTTTGTTTGCCTGACCTCTACCTCTGGAGTTTCTTCATTATATCTTCACTGTCTATCTTGGTACTTACTTAGATTACTTACTTACAGTGTGGAAACAGGCCCTTCAGCCCAACAAGTCCACACCAACCCGCCGAAGCGCAACCCACCCATTCCCCTACATTTACCCCTTTTACCTAACACTACGGGCAATTTAGCATGGCCAATTCACCTGACCTGCACATCTTTGGACTGTGGGAGGAAACCGGAGCACCCGGAGGAAACCCACGCAGACACGGGGAGAATGTGCAAACTCCACACAGTCAGTCGCCTGATTCGGGAATTGAACCCGGGTCTCTGGCGCTGTGAGGCAGCAGTTTTCCCACTTTGATCAAACTTTCGCCATTAATCCAGATAGCAATCTGACTCTCATTGATTTGAAGTAAAGTAAAACGTTGAGTAAGTCAGCTGCACAAGGTGCATGTTGTCCACTAGGTTACCAGTTAAGTTGTGTATTGGTCTTGAATGAAGATTCCATGCTACAATTTTCACTATAAAATGCAAATTGAGCCATCTCAGCAATCTGACCACTGAGCTGCATTGTTCCCTTTCAGACAATGCATTTTTGTTTGGTGTTGCTATTTGGTGTTGCTCCACATCTAAGGGCAAGCAGTGAGCCAAATTATGCAAATAAATATGCAAGATTGTTGAATGGTGTTATCTGAAAATCAGGTCAGATAGTATAGCCATATGTTACCAATATTGGAAATATGTTGAATATTCTCAGTCAAAAACAATTGATCAAGTCTTTTCAAACTAATGTGCTGGATTAATTGGTTGACAAAGATGACTGGGGGGAGAAATGCATTAATGTAGAAATTCCATCCTTGGCTGAGCTGTCTCAAATTGTGTGGAACTGGATCAGATAGACCCGGAAGTCCTGAATTTGACCTTTTATGCAAGTTGTATTAGGAGATTTCATCTCAAGCAACAGGGGTGTTAAAATTTACTTGAATAGGTGAATAAGAGTGGGAAATCAGTTGGGTTTAAGTTCTTAATCACTTTGCAGTAATACTGTTATTGGTCTGCATGTGTTTAAGTGGAATTTATTTTGGGTTTTGTAATGCTCCACATGTATGAGTCAACTTTGGGGCTGTTTTCCCTGGAGCGTCAGAGACTGAGGGGTGACCTTATAGAGGTTTACAAAATCATGAGGGGCATGGATAGGATAAATAGACAGCCTTTTCCCTGGGGTGGGGGAGTCCAGAACTAGAGGGCATAGGTTGAGGGTGAGAGGGGAAAGATATAAAAGAGACCTAAGGGGCAACTTTTTCACACAGAGTGTGGTACGTGTATGGAATGAGCTGCCAGAGGAAGTGGTGGAGACTGGTACAATTGCAACATTTAAAAGGCATTTGGATGGGTATATCAATAGGAAGGGTTTGGAGGAATATTGGCCGAGTGCTGGCAGGTGGGACTTGATTGGGTTGGGATATCTGGTTGGCATGGACGGGTTGGACCGAAGGGTCTGTTTCCATGCTGTACATCTCTATAACTGTATGAGTCTATGATACTGCCAGACCAGCTGAGCTTTTCCAGCAACTTCTATTTTTGTTTCTGATTTCCAGCATCCACTGTTCTTTTGATTTTTTTTTAGCCTCAATTGTGAAAATAAAGTCTAATCTGACCATGTGCAAGAAATTAAAATTCAGTCTGGTTATGCTCTTGTGTCCATGATTTCCCAACAATTTTAAGGACGCAATTCTTTTTTTTAGATTGGATATTGCTTTCAAAAGAAGGTTACAGTATTTTGGTCAGTAGATCTATTTTGGAATACTGCTTTAAAATGCCCTAGAAAGCAGAATGATTTACTATCACACATTTCAATGTGAAATGAAATGTAAAAGGTTTCCTAAGACATGCTCATTACTGAAACCAATCACTTTGTCAGTAAGTTAACAATTATGTTTTTTTGTAAAAGAACAGATATTGATTTCAAGCAACAAAGTACAGGATTAACTAGCTATAAATTCTGTGACAGTACAAGATCAATAAGATAACTTGTATCTGAGCTCTTTCAATTTATGTGATGCAAGTCCTGGAGCAAATCCCACATACAAACAACACACATGAAAAGCATTAATGATTATGGCAAGGTCAATCATTTAGAGCGTAGAAAGTTGTTTTAAATATATTCCAGGCATTTGCCTTTTTAGGCACTATTGGAACTATGAATTGGTTTTTGGTAACGTTTTGCAGGTTTCAAAACCTTATCTTTTAAGACAAATGTTTTAAACAACAACAATTGCTGAATGTTTTGAAGGCAAGTAATCTGATATTTACTGTAAGCCTGTTTGAGAAATTGTTTATCTAAGGTTGCAAAATGACTGGAGCCAAGGAGGCATGTATAGCTGGAACTTTGGTTGGTACAAGTAGTTGATTGGTCCATTGGATAGTGACCAGTTATCCATGACAAAGGCACTCTGCTGGTCGACAACAATGTGATTGGCTCTCAAGCAGCTTGGGGCTGTAACCAAGATACAGAGAAGATAGCAGATCTCAACTTGCTCAGGAGCTCTCTCTGTTCTTTGAGCCTTAGGAAGACCATTCTACCTTTCCTTTAGCAGTTGTTGTAAACGGTGGCTCTTAATTGATGAGTCAGAATCATAGAATGCATACAGAGTGGAATTAGGCCATTTCGCCCATTGGTTCCACACTATCCCTCTGAAGAACATTCCACTTAGACCCACCCCTGTTCCTGTAACCCTGCATAATCCATCCAGCCTGCACACTATGGTCAATCCATTTAACCTGCCCATCTTTGGGCTGTGGGAGGAAACCCACACAGATACAATGTGCAAACTCCACACAGACAGTTGCCCAAGGCTGGAATTGAACCCAGGACTCTAGTGCTGTGAGGCAGTAGTGCTAACCACTGAGCCATCCTGACATCAGAGACCTTTTATTAGTGAATCAGCTGCCTTGTCTTTTTTGCATTCTGACCAGCACAAGAATCATGAGAACCCTCTCAGGAACCACTGAAATACCTTCCTAGTCTTTCCCTCCCTTCATAACACACTTTGTTTTAAGTGTGTGTTGTATGTGTAAGGGGGATTTTATAAGGGATTAGAGTTCTGATTTGGTGGAATTATATGCTGCTATTTCATAAGTGTTTACCTGTAGCTCTAGAGTTGAATTACTCATAACAAATAGTAATTTTGTTCAATTTATAAACCTGGTTGATGCTTTCTGGCAGCATGGGTCTACAAGACAGGTAAATTGAGGAATCTTTTGGAACTTTTTAAAATCTTTAACTTTTGAGTTAACTCTAGTAGTGCTGCCTTGTTTCCAGTATGTTATCTCAGAGAGATGTAACATTGTTTGAGCAGTGATCACTGTTGTTTTCCATCATGCTGTATATAACAAATGCCAAATGGAAATGAAAATTGCCGTAAACACACTCGAGTGAGGAGAGTAAGTGCTTCCTTATGTAAGAGAGGTGACTTGAGTTTGGAGCAACGTGAAGCCAATCAAAGGGCAATACTATTAGATAGGCACTTATACAGAGGAACCTCGATTATCCGAACGAGATGGGCAGGCTCTGTTTCATTCGGATAATTGATTACTTAGATAATTGATTTTACCTTAAACAAGGGAAGCCACACTGACCTAACGTTGTGTTCCCCCGGTGAATTTGTTTAAATCTGTAATTTTAATGAGTCTGCTATTTAAACAAACTAATCTTTTCATTCTACAAATTATAGATTAAACTGAGAAAAACTAAACCCTTACCATCACAAAAATATATGAAATCCCAGCATTAAACAAGGTCCTGTACAGCTTCTACAATCGCAAGAGCATTTGTCAGTTTCTGTAAACTCAGTATCACGACAGAAAGACAGAAGCACCGCCTCAGGCATGCGTTTATATTCTTGGTCTTTTTTTCATGAACAGCCCGGTAAAATGATGGGAATACTGTAAAACACTTATTTTTTCAAAGGGTTGTGTGACAACCTTTACCTAAAAACTATCCAATCACTGATGCTTGAGGTGTTAGTGTTTCTTTGTTTTTGCCACCGTTTTCACATGTTCTTCAGTACAGGTAAATCAAATACACTTACCTCTTTAATGTAACGTTTTTGCAGGATCTTGAGATCTTCTTTGGATAATCTGAAATTCAGATAATCAATATTCAGATAATCAAAGCTCCTCTGTACACTGAATCTGAAACATGCCCGTGAGTCATACATGCTCTGTGATGCTTAGCAACAACCTATTGTGTGCAGTTCAAATCCCTGTCCCAAACACTCCTGACCATATCATACAGCATTGGTTAGTCTTCGTACCAGGGCATTGAAAAAAATGGCTATAGAGATAGTCAATGCATTGGTGATTATTTTCCAAAATTCAATAGATCCTGGAATGATTCCTGTAGATTGAAGGTAGCAAATGCCATTCCACTATTTACGAAGGGAATGAGACAGAAAACAGGGAGCTACTGATCTGTCAGCTTTATATCAGTATTTGGGATAATGCTAGAATCTATCATAGCAGGCGGGAGAAACATTATCTGGTTGATAATGATCTGATTCAGCATAGTCAACATGGATTTCTGAATAGGAAAAATTGTTGATGAATTTGTTGGAGTTTTTGAAGATGTTACTAAAAAGATTGATAAAGATGGATGTGGTAGACTTCCAGATTGCGTTTTGCAAAATCCTTCAGTGGAGACTATTTGGAAAGATTTAAGCACATGGGATAGAAGTTGATATACTGGCATGGATTAATGATTGGCTAACAGGCAAAAAGCAGACAGTGGGAACGAAAGGGGCTTTCTTCTGTTGGCAGGCAACTGACTAGTGGGGTACTACAAGTACTTGGCCCCCAGCTGGGCACTAAAATAGAACAAAGAAATTCAGATACTGGAGATCTGAAACAAAAACAGAAGTTGCTGGTGAAACTCAACAGGCCTGGCAGCATCTGTTGGAAGACAGCAGATTTAATGTTAACTTTGATTTCTTCTGACAGTTGTTCTGACCTTCTGAGCTTTACCAGCAATTTCTGTCTTGGATAGACCACACCTGGAGTACTGTTTGCAGCTTTGATCTTCTTATTACAAGAAAGATCTTATTGCCTATGTGCAATGAAGATTCAACACTTGGCCCTGGAATGGCTGGGCTCTCCTATGAAGAGAAATTAAGCAAACTGGTCCTGTATTCTCTAGAGTTTGGAAGAATGAGAGATGATCTCATTGAAACCAACAACATGTCTAGATTAGATCCCCTACTGTGTGGAAACAGGCCCTTCGGCCCAACAAGTCCACACTGACCCTCCAAAGAGAAAACCACCCGGACCCATTCCTCTACATTTACCCCTGACTAATACAGCTAACACTATTGGCAATTTAGCATGGCCAATTCACCTAACCTGCACATCTTTGGACTGTGGGAGAAAACCCACATAGAGACGGGGAGAATGTGCAAACTCCACACAGACACTTGCCCAAGGTGGAGAATTGAACCCAGGTCCCTGGCATTGTGAGGCAGTGGTGCTAACTGCTGAGCCACCATGCTGCCCCAGTGAGTTAAAAGGAGATAAATGCAGAGAAGATGTCTCCACTGACTGGGGAGTCTTAAGACCAAGGGCACAATTTGAAAATGATAGGATGCCAATGCCATTTAGTTCTGAGATGAGAAGAAATTATTTTATTCAGAGGGTTGTGAGTCTTTGATATTGTCTACCACAGAGAGCTGTGGAGACTCTGTCTTTGAGTACGACATTTCTGATTCCCAGTGGCATATAGAGTTGAGATGGGTAACTAAAGGCATTGAAGTGTCTGATCAATGGTGGGACAGGCTTGATGGGCCAAATGTATGTTGAGAGTGTGGCACTGAAAAAACACAGAAGGCCAGGCAGCATCCGAGGAACAGGAGAATCGATGTTTCAGACAATCGGCCTACTCCTGTTCCTATGTTTCTGTGAATCCCACTAATGCCTGTATTGTAATAATAATATTTCCTCCTTGTGAGGAAGGGTCTTTCATTCTCAAGTAGCCTTGTCATTGATGCTGATGGCTAGACTGATGGAGTGCTTGTCAGTGTGTATATCTAACAGATAGTCTACAGTGCAGCTTCAAGCAAATGTTGCTTATGTGTTTTATTTAAATTACTTCATGGGATGTAGGCATCACTGGCTGGGCAAGCATTTATTGCCCATCCCCAATTACCTAAAGGCAGTTAAGCATCAACCACATTGCTGTGGATCTGGAGTCACACATAGATTAGCCCAGGCAAGGATAGCAGATTTCCTTTGTCTATCAGACATTAGTGGATAAGATGAGTTTTTAAAATATATGGCAATTGAAAATCATTACATGGCTGCCATTGCATTAGATTTTTATTGCAATGAATTCAAATTTCACCATTTGCCCTGGTGGGATTTGAACCCATGCCTCCAGAATCTGGGGTTCTGGATTATTAGTCCATTGCATTACAACTGTGGCATTACCTTTCCCTATTCTGCCCCAGTAATGAGAGAAACGGAGGGATTGAGCGAGATGCAAGTGGGTGATGTGGTTGTTGGTGTTGGTGCAGGTGGGGGAGAGGATGCCTTTAGTGAGTGAGGAGGGAACGCAGAGACTGTGCAGGGTTAGTCGTGTAGGAGGTTGGGTTGAGCAAGAGTGAGTGAGGGAAGACATTTCAGGCAACAACGAAAGAGATAAACATGAACCTTGGTGGGATGCGGATACCGTAGCAGAGACAGAGTCAGTGTGAGGTAGCTAAGGGAAGATGTTAGCACAGCGGGAAAGGTCCTTGACATTTTCTTTTCATTGCTAGACATTCCTCCAGATTGTGGACACCTCACTGATTCAGGAAACTATTTTCTACCAGTGACCAGGCCTCCTCTGCTGGTCCTGTGGGAAAAGGACATCCCTTCTCTGTACTACCTTACAAAGCGGGGCGTCAATTACCCCTGGTCTGGCATTTCTGGAGCAAATATGTGCAAATGTGCAGGGCAGATCCAGACTGAAAGCACTTGAACAGTAATGTGTCAGCCTTTTAACTGGGTGCCAATGGTGGGTACCTCCAGCTTCAGCAAGTGGGAGAATTGGGCCAGCATCAGAGGAGAAGGGCAACATAGAGCTGTGGTACTGAGTTAAAGAGGTGAGTTTGGGAGAATTCTCTGAGAAAGTTCACGAGGCCTCACAGTGCAAGGCCCTCTCTAAACCTCAACAAAAGGGACTCAGCCAAAATGTGGGGTGACTTAGCTCTAGGTCTCTACATTGCTTTAAACCTTAGACTCGTAAGTATTGACTTTAGTTCTGGATTCAACACCTTAATTCCAAACAGACTCTTCTCCAAACACCAAGACCTAAGACTCTGTTCACCCCTCTGCAACTGGATCCTCAACTTCCTGACCTGCAGAACACGGCCAGTAAGGATAGGTGACAACATCTCCTTCAGATTAATCCTTAACACCGGTGCCCCAGCAAGACTGCGTAGTCAGCCACCTACTATACTCTTGATACATTCACGACAGCGTGGCCAAATTCTGCTCTAACTTCATTTACAATTTGCTGATGACACCACCTTAGTGAGTTGGATCTCAAACAACAAGACAGATTCCAGGAAAGAGATATACAAGTTAGTGGCATGGTGTAAAGCCGACAATCTCTCTCTCAATGTCAGCAAAATGAAGGAGCTGGTCATCAACTTCAGGAAACAGAGAGCAGGACATACCCCTGTCTGTATCAATGATGCTGAGGTGAAGGTGGTCAAGAGCTTCAAGTTCTTAGAGTCATAGAGTCATAGAGATGTACAGCATGGAAACAGACCCTTCGGTCCAACCTGTCCATGCCAACCAGATATCCCAACCCAATCCAGTCCCACCTGCCAGCACCCGGTCCATATCCCTCCAAACACTTCCTATTGATATACCCATCCAAATGCCTTTTAAATGTTGCAATTGTACCAGCCTCCACCACATCCTCTGGCAGCTCATTCCATACACATACCACCCTCTGCGTTAAAAAGTAGCCCCTTAGGTCTTTTTTATATTGTTCCCCTCTCACCCTCAACCTATGCCCTCTAGTTCTGGACTCCCCCACCCCAGGGAAAAGGCTGTCTATTTATCCTATCCATGCCCCTCATAATTTTGTAAACCTATATAAGGTCAGCCCTCAGCCTCCGATGCTCCAGGAAAAACTGCCCCAGCTTGTTCAGCCTCTCCCTATAGCTCAGGTCCTCCAACCCTGGCAACATCCTTGCAAATCTTTTCTGAACCCTTTCAAGTTTCACAACATCTTTCCGATAGGATGGAGACCAGAATTGCATGCAATATTCCAACAGTGGCCTAACCAATGTGCTGTACAGCCTCAACGTGACCTCCCAAATCCTGTACTCGGTACTCTGACCAATAAAGGAAAGCATACCAAATGCCTTCTTCACTATCCTATCTATCTGCGACTCCACTTTCAAGGAGCTATGAACCATCAGCCAAGGTCTTTTTGTTCAGCAACACTCCCGAGGACCTTACCATTAAGTGTATACGTCCTGCTAAGAATTGCTTTCCCAAAGTGCAGCACCTTGTATTTATCTGAATTAAACTCCATCTGCCACTTCTCAGCCCATTGGCCCATCTGGTTCAGATCCTGTTGTAATCTGAGGTAACCCTCTTCGCTGTCCACAACACCTCCAATTTTTGTGTCATCTGCAAACTTACTAACTGTACCTCTTATGCTTGCATCCAAATCATTTATGTAAATGACAAAAAGTAGAGGGCCCAGCACCGATCCACTAGTCACAGGCCTCCAGTCTGAAAAACAACCCTCCACCACCACCCTCTGTCTTCTACCTTTGTGCCAGTTATGTATCCAAATGGTTAGTTCTCCCTGTATTCCATGAGACCTAACCTTGCTAATCAATCTCTCATGGGGAGCCTTGTCGAATTCCTTACTGAAGTCCATATAGATCACATCTACTGCTCTGCCCTCATCAATCTTCTTTGTTACTTCTTCAAAAAACTCAATCAAGTTTGTGAGACATGATTTCCCACGCACAAAGCCATGTTGACTATCCCGAATCAGTCCTTGCCTTTCCAAATGCATGTACATCCTGTCCCTCAGGATTCCCTCAAACAACTTGCTCACCACTGAGTCAGGCTCACCAGTCTATAGTTTCCTGGCTTGTCCTTACCGCCCCTTGTCCTGGCTTGTCCTTCTTAAACAGTGGCATCACGTTTGCCAATCTCCAGTCTTCCGGCACCTCACCTGTGACTATCGATGATACAAATATCTCAGCAAGAGGCCCAGCAATCATTTCTCTAGCTTTCCACAGAGTCCTCAGGTACACCTGATCAGGTCCTGGGGATTTATCCACCTTTAACCGTTTCATGACATCCAGCACTTCCTCCTCTGTAATCTGGACATTTTGCAAGATGTCACCATCTATTTCCCTACATTTTATATCTTCCATATCCTTTTCCACAGTAAATACTGATGCAAAATATTCATTTAGTATCTCCCCCATTTTCTGTGGCTCCACACAAAGGCCGCCTTGCTGATCTTTGAGGGTCCCTACTCTCTCCCTAGTTACCCTTTTGTCCTTAATATATTTGTAAAAACGCTTTGAATTCTCCTTAATTCTATTTGCCAAAGCTATCTCATGTCCCCATTTTGCCCTCCTGATTTCCTTCTTAAGTATACTCCTACTTCCTTTATACTCTTCTAAGGATTCACTCGATCTATCCTGTCTATACTTGACATATGCTTCCTTCTTTTTCTTAACCAAACCCTCAATTTCTTTAGTCATCCAGCATTCCCTATACCTACCAGCCTTCCCTTTCACCCTGACAGGAATATACTTTCTCTGGATTCTTGTTATCTTATTCCTGAAGGCTTCCCATTTTCCAGCCATCCTTTTACCTGCGAACATCTGCCTCCAATTAGCTTTCGAAGGTTCTTGCCTAATATCGTCAAAGTTGGACTTTCTCCCATTGAGAACTTCAACTTTTAGATCTGGTCTATCCTTTTCCATCACTATCTTAAAACTAATACAATTATGGTCACTGGCCCCAAAGTGCTCCCCCACTGACACCTCAGTCACCTGCCCTGCCTTATTTCCCAAGAGTAAATATCACCAACAATCTCTCCTGGTCACGTTGACTCTACAATCACAAAAACATACCAAAGCCTTAGAAGGCTCGGGAAATTTGGCATATGCACAGTGACGCTTACCAATTTTTATAGATGCAGTATAGAAAGCAGATGCTTCACAGCTTGGTATGGCAACTGCTCTGCCCAGAGACCACAAGAACTTACAGAGAGTTGTGAACACAGCCCAGTCTATCATGCAAAGCAGCCTTCCTTCCACTGAATCCATCTACATTTCCCACTACCTCCAGAAAACAGCCAACATAATCAAAGCCCTCTCTCACTCCGGTTATATTCCATCGGGTAGAAGATACAAAAGTCTGAAAACATATACCAGCAGATTCAAGAACAGCTTCATCCTCGCTGTTATCAGACTTATGAATGGACCTCTCATATGTTAGAACTTATCTTTCTCTGTATATTCTCTATAGCTGTAACTCTATGTTCTGCATTCTATTCTATTACCCCAAGGTACTGATGTAAGGTATGATTTACCTGGAAAGCACCCAAAACAATACTTTTCACTGTATCTTGGTATGTGACAATAATCAAATCAAATCAAGCACTCCTTAAAATCTAATCCAAAAGCAATCTTCTGCAGATGCTAGAAACCTGAAATCATAGAGCCATAGAGGTGTATAGCACAGAAACAGACCCTTTGGTCCAATTCGTCCCTGCCGACCGGATATCTTAAATTAATCTTGTCCCATTTGTCAGCACTTGACCCATGTCCCTCTAAAGGCAAAAGTGAGGACTGCAGATGCTGGAAATCAGAGTTTAGATTAGAGTGGTGCTGAAAAGACACAGCAGGTCAGGCAGCATCCGAGAAGCAGGAAGATCGACATTTCGGGCAAAAGCCCTTCATCAGGAATGGAGGTAGAGAGCCTCCAGGGTGTCCCTCTAAGCCCCTCCTATTCATATACTCATCCAGATGCCTTTCTTAAATGTTGTAATTGTACCAGCCTCCACCACTTCCTCTGGCATCTCATTCCATACATGCACTGCCCTCTGCATGAAAACATTGCCTCTTAGGTCCCTTTTAAATCTTTCCCTGCTCAACCTGGACCTATGCCCGCTAGTTTTGGATTCCCCCACCCCAGGGAAAAGAGCTTGTCTATTTTTCCTATCCATGCCCCTCATGAATTTATAAATCTCTATAAGGTCACTACTCAGCCTCTGACGCTCCAGGGAAAACAGCCCCAGGCTGTTCAGCCTCTCCCTTTGGTTCGAACCTTCCAATCCTGGCAACATCCTTGTAAATCTTTTCTGAATCCTTTCAAGGTTCATATCTTTCCTACAGGGCAGCAGGGTGGCTCAGTGGTTAGCACTGCTTTGACCCGGGTTCAATCCTAGCCTCAGGCAACTGTCTGTGTGGAGTTTGCACATTCTCCTCGTGTCTGCATGGGTTTTCACCCACAGTCCAAAGATGTGCAGATTAGGCGAATTGGCCATGCTAAATTGCCCATAGTGTTCAGGGATGCGTAGGTCAGGGGCATTAGTCAGGGGAAATGTAGAATACTATGGTAGGGGTGCAGATCTGGGTGGGATAGTCTTCGGAGGGTTGGTGTGGACTTGTTGGGCCGAATGACCTGTTTCCACACTGTAGGAATGTGATGATTTGACTACGGAGAGCAGAATTGCACACAATATTCCAAAGGTGGCCTAACCAATGTCCTGTATAGCCACAACATGAGCTCCCAATTTCTATATCAATGCTCTGACCAAAGGATAGCATGCTAAACACCTTCTTCAATATCCTATCAACCTTCGACTCCACTTTCAAGGAATTATGAACCTGCACTGTAAGGTCAATAAAAGCAGAACATGTTAACAGACCAGGCTGCCACTACAAAGAGAAAAATAATTTCAGCTTTTATGTTTCAGCTCACAAAGCCCTTGGACCTTTAGTTAACCTGCTTCAACCAGGCTGGCTATCTCTAGATTCACTCCTTATGATTGTCAAACCTCTCCCAGCGGATTCCAAATTTCCAAACCCTTCACTCTAACCTTGAAATCTGATCACCAGGTCCCCATGATCTGATCTCTAGATTCCTCCTTTATCTGATAATCTAGAAACTTCCTGTGTTCTAATTACCAGATCCCCCACACCCCGATCTCCATACTCCCCCACGATCTGAGCTCTGGACTCCTGGCTATCAGATTTATAGACCCCTCCTTCCTAAGCCACACTTCCTCCTTCTTGTACAACAGGCTTTCTTATCCTGTAGCTAGATGTGACTGCCTGCCAGATAGTAAGTTGAATGGAACATTACTAATGGACTCCTGACATTACATTTAACCGTGCATCAACCTTACCCTTAATTCCAGATTTCCTGTCTCCTGAGAGTTATTCTCATTCTCTACTTCCCTGTAATATCGGGATCAATGTGATTCCATGTAAATCAATAGTTACTGATCTGCTTTCCACAGAACCAGACCCAATTGGAGATTTACATGTATGTCCAAAGCAAGTAACAAACCCAGATTCACAGCAAAGGTGGTGTGTTCAGCTGTATATGCTGGCCCTGTATTAATCAGAACTTTCATAGCTATCTCAAATACATGCACTAGCAGGAATGTCAAAGATGAATTGCATATTTTCTGAACAGATACTTCAAGTGTAACTGAATATTGCACAAGACTATGTCAAGTGCAAAGGAAAACCAAGGGTAAGTTACACACACACATACACACACTTACTCACTCACTCTCTGCTGGTGGGGATTTACGAATGATCTTCATGACCATCATTGTTTTATTTTATGGTATTTTTCTGATGCACATGTTACTTACCATTGCCAGTTAACTAGGTCTTGTTACTTGCAGACATGTTATGTTTCATTATGCATTAATTTACCTATGCAACTGAATACTATGCAATCTTTCTTAACCTATAATGGAGGGAAGGTATTGAGGAAGCAGCTAAAGATGATTTGGTCTCAGAACTGAGGGACTCCTGCAGCAATGTCTTGAAATAAACATATTGGCCTCCAAAGACCATCACCTTCAGTTGTGCTAGGTATGACTTTAAATCAGAAGAGAACTTTATTGTTTCCCCTTGAATTCAATTTGCTGGGGATCCTTGGTGCCACACTTGATCAAATGCTGCCATAATATCAAAGGCAACACTCTCACCTCACTTCAGGATTTCCGTTCTTTTATCCTTTTTTGGAGAAAGGCTGTAATAGGATCAGGAGCCAAATGGTCCTGGTGGAACCCAAATGGAACAATAGTTCTGGTAAGTGATTGTTAACACTGTTAATAACATCTTCTATCACTCTGCTGATGATTGAAAATATGTTCTTGGGATGATCATTGTCAAGATTAGATCTATCTGGTTAGATCTAGGCAATTTTCTGCTTTTGTCAAGTGGTAGCTGTACTGCAACAGATTGGCTCGAGGCACAACTAGTTCTGGAGTGCAGGTTTTCAGCACCATTAGCAGGATGCTATCAGGGTCCATCACCTTTGCTGAATCAAGCACATTAAACTATTTCTTGATGCCAGGTGGAGTGAACTGAGTTGACTAAAGTCTCATATCCATGCTGCAGAGGAGGAGGCTGAAATTAAATACTTGGGGCTTTGGAATGAAAAGGGTCACAAATGCTTCAGTCTCATGTTTGCATTCATACATTGGGGAAGGGGTTTCCATGAGATCTTTTCCTTTGAATTATTTAATTCAGCACATTCATGACTAGATGTAACAGTTTTGTGGAACTCGTATCTGATCTATAGGTTGTGGGATTGCTTATCTGAGACTATTGCATACTGTTTCTGGTATTGTCCTTTTTATAGCTTAGTGAGCTTGGCACTTCATTTTCAGGTAAGTCTGACATAGATTCCTACAATGCTCATTGAAGCAGGGTCAGTCCTCAGGCTTGAAAACAAAGTAAAGAATAAGCCAGGTCTGATGTTCTACATTAAAGTACAATCCTGCTGCTGCTGGTTGTCATAACAGTGCATGTATCTATGATCAGGCAAGCATGTATCTCCAAGAGAACTAAGTGATGATATCCCTGTACCATGTGACATTCTTGCATGAAGGTACCAGCTCCATCTTGATTAACTGCTATTGAACTTTGTGAACCAAATTGAAACCAAATTGTCAATCAAGTGAGCCAAGTCAGGTTACCCATGATAGAGCTCAGACCAGACCAATATTTGCAATGGAGTTGCAATGTATACAGTTGCTTTGTGAATAAACCTTCGGATATTTGATTTCCTGAAAGAGCCCGTTCTTCATATTCATGCTACAGGAGATAACATGATATAAAGAGCACATTATTCATGGTCCACAGAGCTTTACAGATACTGAGTTTTCAGCTATTAAATCTCAACTTATCCTATTGAACTTGGTGGGAATGCCGTCCGTGTGAAGACTGGAATTTGCCTTGAAAAGAATTGTGCATTCCTACCAATTCTACCTTGGGGTTTTGCATCTGTGACAGTTACGCTTTTTCACTTTGCAAGTTTATGAGGCCACAGGTTCCTCCAGGGAGCAGTCAGAGCCACGTTTATGGTACCTTAAATAGCCCAGCTGCGCAGGAGGGGAAGAAGAAGGAAGATCAATAGTGATAGCTAGGTCATTAGATAGGGGACAGATCGATGTTTCTGTCGCCATCGATATGACTCCAGGATGGTGTGTCGTCTCCCTGGTGCCAGGGTCAATTATGTCACAGACATAGGACACTCAAATGTAGAAATCTTGGGATTATTACTGTATTGATGAGTATTAAATAATGCAACAACCAGAAAGGGGAGCCAAGGAAGTATGAAAGAGAGTTGTATCTCTCACAGCAAGAAATGGCTGTCTTCAAATTTACGTTCCACAAGTTGCAGCTACAAGGAATAGTAAAAGAGCCGGAAATGAAATTTAGACCAGGCTGACAGGGAAGACTCAATTGATGTAAGCTGAAAACAAACAGATTTAAAGAAATATAGAGAAAGAATCGAACAGAAAAAAGAAAAGTCAAGAAAAATGAAAGGATATTAAGGTCTGAGACTAATTAAGTTGAATTTCAGTGGAAGGATTTATAAAGCCTGCAGTCGGAAACCATCATTTAAAAACATAATTGAAAGAGCTTGGTACTTCAGACTATGAAAGGTGGTAAAAAGACCATCTTACTGAGGATGAAGTGAGAAATCTCCATCTTGGCTGCAGAAGAGGGAAACCCTCAGAAGACAAGGATAGCCACCATTTTAATCAATTAAAAAAATGGAAAAACCCAGTACAGAGTTACAGTATTACAAAGAAACAGATTTTAAAGACTTGAATGCAATACTTTACTACAGTAATATAATTTAGAGTTTTCTTGAAGAACTGAATACAGTATCAGAGAACTAGAGTTAGCAAGTCTAGCAAACAAAGGGAATACTGCAATATTACCCATGGTACAGAGTCTAGCCAACTCTACGCGCATTCAATTTGAAAATAACAAGATGAATACTAGCTTAAATACCAGCATATTTAAAACAAAATTGAAATGGTACAGATTTAAAATACATGGGAACATAGGAACAGCAGTGGACTATTCAGCCCTTCAAGCCTGTTCTACCATTCAATGAAAATCATGTATGATCTGTGGCCTAACTCCATACACCTTTATAGTAATAAGACTAATCAGCATATTGAGAAGAAATGGAAAAGGAAATAATACACCTCAGCAAATTCAAGGTCACAGAAGGACCAGACAGATCACAAGATTAAACTTCATGGAATTCTTAAGATATAGCATAACTTCAAAATTAAACACTAAGACTGAATCTGGTCAAATAAATACCATATTATATTCAGTGCAGATGAATGTTATGAACAAACAGAAAGAGTATAGATACTTTTGCATACATCCTAAAATCTTTTGATAATTACTCTATTTATGAACAATGACATTCTTGGATGAGTAGTATTGAACAGAAGTGTTAGTTTACAGAGGAATCTGTAGGAAATGTCATTAATGACCTCAGAAGATTTGTAGAAAAACTGAGAATATGGAGCTTTGAAATCAGAATTCATAAGAGATTGAATTGTTGTTGGAATTCTTGATGAAATTTTATCAGATTTGTTATGTCTGAGGACAATTCAGTAATTCAAATTATGTTGGGATGAAGATCCCCAGAAAGGCTCATTGACAGATCCTGAAAGAAGCTGAATCATACCAAGGCAGCACGGTGGCTTTGTGGTTAGCACTGCAGCCTCACAGCATCAGGGACTTGGGTTCAATTCCAACCTCGGGTGACTGTGTGGAGTTTGCACGTTCACCAAGAGTTTCATCTTGGTGCTCTGGTTGCTTGCTTCCTCCCACAGTCTGAAAGATGTGCAGATTAGGATCATTAGTTGGGGTAAATGTAGAGTAGAAGGGGAATGGGTCAGTGTGGACTTGTTGGGCTGAATGGCCTGTTTCCATACTGTAGGGATTCTATGAATACCTCAAGTGGGCAACAGAGTTTGTTAATGGTGTGAGGCGTTGACACTCATGATCTCATTGAAATGGATTCTTAAGGGGCTTGACAGGATTAATGCTGACAGACCATGTCCCCTCATGGGAGAGTCTAAGGCCAGAGGGTGCAGTTACAAAATTAAGGGGTGTGAATTTAATACTGGAATGAGAGCTGTGGGGGCAGAGTCCTTGCGTATATATAAAGTTGAGATAGATTCTTAATCAATAGAGGAATCAAGGGTTACTGGAAAATGTAGGAAAGTGAATGTGAGGAGTGTTGGATTAGCCATGATCCTATTGAAAGGTGGTGCACACTCAAGGGTTCAAATGGCCTACTGCAGTTCCGCTATCTTGCAGTCTTATGGCGACTGCTCATCATGTTTGATGCTTGGTGAAATTTTGCATTATCTAATTCACAAAAGAATGGGTATTTATTGCCAGAAAATATCTGATTCAGGTGACATAAAAATCTACAATTCAAAGACTGAACTTCTCTGAACATATGTAAAAGAGCTAAATACTGAGAATTAGAACCACTTTATCTAAACCATCTGATGGGTTTATAGATTTGAAAGACAATCAATGTGTTAGTCATAAAGAGCTTGTATCCAAGAGCTATTTGCAGTTGCAATTTAAAATATTGATTTCTATCCTTTATACTAAAAAGCAATCTGCTTTAGTCGTCATAACAGAACATCATTATTGTCACTGCTGATCAATTCTTTAAGTCAATCTTCTAACACTTATGGAACAATCCAACCATGCAGTGCCTGAGACCATGCCTGAGTTCAGACTTGCACTGTACAACCAGACTGTATACAAATAAAGATGCTGGAGGACTGGTGGAAATCAGACATCATTGGTATACATTTAGTTGGCATGAGATATCGATCTGAAATGTGCCTTCAGGCAGCTCATCCAATTAGAGATGTCAATATCATGCTTGCTTGGTCCTGGAAAGCCCTCACTGTCAGATTATTCTCCTACACCTGGAGTCTCACTGCCTCCTCACATTGCTCTCAAGCTGGTTGAAGTGTGGCATCATCTGCCTATTTCTGGAATGTGCCTTTGCAAAGGAAGCCTGAAAAAAGTTGCAACAGTTCTTATCCAAGCTTGTTGCAGCAACTCCATGATGCAGGTCTCCCAGCTTTGTGAGCTGTTTCCCGAATGCACAGTGACATTAACATCAATTGTTGCTGGAGGAACCTCAATTTGGCAAGTAACATTCTTTGGTCTGCCCAAACATGCCAATCTTTTTTATATTTGCTCATGGGATGTGGCTATCACTGGCTAGGCAAATATCCCCTTCCCCCACCTCATCCTAGTTTCAAACTTCCAGCTCCGCACTGTCCCCTTGACTTGTCCGGACTTGTCCGAAAAAATTACCTCGATGTTTTTGTTGCCCATCCCTAATTTCTGAGAGAAGGGGGAAAGAGCTGCCCATTGCTAAATATTGCTTTCTGACACAGGCTCAATAATGGTCACCCTGAAACTGGCAGCAGCAGCAGTATAAGTGCAATGAGGGAAGGCTGCCTGCTAAGGCCTTACAGTGATAGTTCACGGAGAGGCTGGAAACTGGGTAAAACCCCTCCAGGTGTGTGTTACACAGCGAAGGAATATTGGAAATATTAATTGCAATTGTAAACTTAGTGAGTAATATATAGTATTGGTTGTCAACAATTTAGAATGCGAGTTATCTCTTGTCAACTTCGAACAATTATGTCATATATATCTAATAATCAGCTTGTACTATGAAGGTTCAGTATTGCTGAAAGAAGATACATTTTATCATATTTTGTTTGCTTTGCATTCATCAGGACATTTTGCAAGAAGATCAATTCAAGGGAAAGCCAACATTTGTACCACATGAGAGGAGAGTGCTGATTAGTTGGTCATTGTTTACTCCTGAAAGCCTACTCCTGAAATGGGTACATGAAAGCCATCCTGCTGGATAATGGCGAGTCTGATCTGATCAATTCTCACGATATATTGCACAAACTCGGGAAAGGGCCTAAGGTGATCTTTAACTCTTGATTCTGGAAAGAAACTAGTCTGTGTCAGATTACCCTGAACAGGTGCAGCATCTCAAATGTTTGAGCAACCGATAAATGGAGCTGTTTCACACTGCTACAATGCAGCAGAAACACATGTGGTGTTCACCACTGATACGGTGCTACCATCAAACCAACAGCCATTCTACTATCACACAATAGAGTAATGTGGTATATGAATTTCAGTGCCTGTGTAATGCCAGGTATGTAAATCACAATGTCACAGTCTGATAGGATGAATGCCCATCAACTGCATCTTCTCAGCTCCATGTCAAACTACAATTAAAATTCTAAAGGCTATTGGGAAGGAACTTTTCAATCCATGGCACCTGGTGCCATCTTAGCTCACAAATGTATAAAATCCAGCAAATCTAAAGGTTGTTTGCCTTAGTATAATCAATGAATGAACACCACACATTCCACTTTTGACATTCAAGTTTGCACATTCTCTTCAATATAGCAATCTTTAATTTTTCCCTGTTTATATTTTTTAAAATTATATGTAGCTTTTATAGTGTAATCTATACAGCAACAGGTCAGGTCAGAAAGCATTTCCTTTGGCAGATCGCAACAAGCAAGGTTCTGACCTGACACAACCTGTCCATACTTGCGAGCCTTGCAGCACAGTGTCCAACATTAGATGTGATTCTGTAATTCAACAGCATTTGCTTGATAATCTTGACTGCATGAAGAATTACACCATCGACCATTTTAGGATTTTCAATTGGCCCTTTGGTGTGAGGCAATTACATGTATCGGGCCAGGGGAGGGGGCCTACATATATTAATTCATGTGCCTCACTTCTTTGCAGACATATAGAGGATATACACACACGCATTTCTCAAGGAAATGATCAATCAAAATCAACCTGTGCAGCTTAAAACTTAAACAAAGCTTAGAAGTTAACTGCCAATCAGCATTAATGGATATATCCTCCATAGCAATTGCCTCTACCAATTCGAGTTCACTTGAAAATCAATCAACATTCTCTTCTCATGGAGCATAAAAGTTGGTTTACTCCCTTTGAATTGACATTCTTGTGTAATGTCCTGATGTGTACATGGCAAAAACTGAAATATCATTATCTCTACAAATTTCATAAATAAGATATATTTTGGTAGAAAAAAAATCAATATTAGACTAACTAACTCCCTGACAAGAATCCCGGGTGTGTCTCAGTAAGTGGGGTTGGGTGGTGGGGAGAGTTGAGCAGAGTTGGGGTTGGTGTGGGAAGGGGGTCATCTGACTTCTATGCAGTCTGATGAATATCCCTGTTGCTCCTGGATTTTTAAAGAAACACTTTTATTGGTGTTCACAGGAGTGTTTTAAAATCTTAAATGGGTCTACCACCTGTCCTACTGATTACCGACTTCAGGGTAGGATCCATCAACAGCCAATTGTCCCCTACTTTAAATATTTAAGGGGCCTATATTTAAGGTCTGTCTGGAATGCCTAAAATAAAGCTCAATGAATTTAGGTATAGAACTAACTTCAATACAGTTTTGGTGTAGCTGTCCCATTACTGAATTAGTGTGTTTTGGGCTTGTTTTACCACCCAAATATGGGAGCAATGCACTTCAATTTTTACTTCTAAGGTAGATTTCACTTTCAGCCAGAAATATTAGTATCCATAGTTACAGCAGCCTCTTCCCCAAGGGTCAGCTTAGGGAATGCATTATTCACATAGTTTATTCACACACAGCTATATGGCTCTCTATAAGATCAGGATTTCACCGACAATAAAAGTTGTGGGAGTAATACCACTACAATCCCTACAGACTGGCTCTATCATCTTTACTAGATTGATTCAAGGTCAGACCTTTGCATACTAACCATACAGGGTGACAAAAAAGGCTATAGATTCATAAAATGCTACAAGTGACTTTGATTTGTTTAACCACTTTTTGGTGAAAACAACATGCTTGAACTATGCACTCTGATTTCAAGTTCATTTCTTTATGAAATTATACTGCATCAATCACCTTCTCTCCATCATAAGGTTGGGAAGTGGGGATTTTCACTGATGATTGCATATGTCCACCATTTTGCAACTCATCAGATACTGAAGCAGTCTATGTTCAAACACAACAAGCGATCTGGACAAATCCACACTTGAGATGACAAAGTACCATGTGCACCGCACAAATGGTAGGCACTGTTCAGCTCCAAAAAGAGACCATCTAACACTGCCCCTTGACATTCAATAGTGTTACTACCACTGCATCCCCTGCTATCAACATCCTGGAGGTTACCATTTACGAGAAACAACTGAACTCACCACATAAACACAATGGCCACAGCAGCAAATCAGAGCTTAAGAATACTGTAGCGATAACTCCCTAAAGCCTGTCCACCATCTACAAGGCACAAGTCAAGGATGTGATGGAATACTCCCGACATGCCTGGATGGGTGCAGCTCCAACAACTGTTAAGAAGTTTTTCACCATTCAGGACAAAAAAAACCCAGCTTAATTGGCATCGCATCCAAAAATATCCACTCTCTCCACCACTGACGCTCAGCAGCAGCAGTCCGTACTATCTACAAGATGCACTGCAGAAATACACCAAAAATCCTTAGACAGCATCTTCCAAACCCACAACCACTTCCATCTAAAAGGCAAGGGCAGCAAATACATGGGAACACCATCACCTTCAAGTTCCCCTCCAAGCTAGTCACCAAGCTCCCTTGAAAATATATTGGTTTTCCTTTACTGTCGAGCTGAAAATGTGTTGCTGGAAAAGTGCAGCAGGTCAGGCAGCATCCAAGGAGCAGGAGAATCGACATTTCAGGCATGAGCCCTTCTTCAGAAGAAGGGCTCATGCCCGAAACGTCGATTCTCCTGCTCTTTGGATGCTGCCTGACCTGCTGCGCTTTTCCAGTAACACATTTTCAGCTCTGATCTCCAGCATCTGCAGTCCTCACTTTCTCCTTTCCTTTACTGTCGTTGGATTAGAAGCCTGGAATTCTCTCCTTAACAGCATTGTGAGTCTACTTATAGCACATGGACTGCAAGAAGACAGCCCACCAACATCATCTCAAGGACAACTAATGATGGGCAATAAATGCTGGCCCAGATAAAGACACACAAATCCCACAAAAGAATAAAAAAAGACTTTTAGATGTACGGTGCAGAGTGTTTCCAGTATTTTCAATGCTGAAAATTGATTTTTTTAAATCATATACCCCACTGTTATGGCAACTATACAAAATATATTATCAGTACAAATTAGAGCTATGTGCTTTCTTCATGCATCAAACACTTTCAGCAATGAAAAAGTGATCTGTAGAACAACGCTGAAGTTCACAGATTGGGAATTGAACAAATAAAATATTTTCTTCTAGTTCTAATTACCAACATCTCACTTGTCATAAAGGGCTGAATTAATTGTTACTTTCTCTTTAAACCTGCTATTGTATATTTGTTTAATATTATTCTATAACAATTACTTTTGTCACTTGAACATCCAGTGTCCCCTTTAAATTTCTCACATATTTTGCATTTATATGATACCTCAGCACATCTTCAGGCCATCTTAAAGTGTTTTCTAATCAACTGATTGATGTTAAGGTTCTTTCATGTATCTGTTCAAGTGCGAGCCAATTACTTAAAAGGTCCCACAGAAGGAAAGTCATATTTTACGTCTGCTGAAGAGTAGCGCTTGAACTGTGCCATGATTTGTTTTACTGCAGTTGGAACCTGTGAATTCTTCAAGGGAAAAAGAACAATGTGGCAGCTAGGGCAAGTGGCAGCCAAGGTCATAGGTTCAGATCTTGGAGAGAGGCTTTGAACCCACAATCTTCTGGTAAAATCTTCCCAAATAAGGCATGCACGGATGTAATGCTCTGGAATTTCATTAAAAAAAATATAGGTGTACATAACACCAAAGATCACTGTGGAGATGCACACAAACATCAGAAAGCAACCACACTCCATCACAAAAACACACATTGAAAATAATCATTTCCAATAAGAATTATGATGATATTTTGAATCCATTTGCCTAAGGTTATATTCTTCTCAATCACATAAATCTCTTCGAACTGACAAGTGGGAGATGTCAAAACTGTGATAATGAGAGTTCAGAAGAATTATGTTGCTCTTAGTGTGAAAGGTAAGGCTGGTAAGATTAGGGGAGAATGGATAAATAAAGATATTGAAGTTCTAATCAGGAATACAAAAAAATTTGATATAAACGACTGGGATCAACTGAATCTCTTGAAGAGTATATAAAGAGTGTAGGGGCACTCTTAAGAAGGAAATCAGGAAGGCAAAAAGGGATTACGAGATAGCCTTGACAGATAAGGTTAAAGATAATCCAAAAGGATGCTACAAATTAATTAAGAGCAAGAGAGCAACTAGAGAGAGAATAGAGCCCCTTAAAGAGCAATTAGGTTATCTTTGTGCGGAACCTCAGGAGATGGGAGAGATATTAAAGAAATATTTCGAGTCCATTTTGAGAGACAAATAGAAACTAAAGATCTCAGGGAAATAAAATATTGAAGTTTAGAAAACAGTTCACATTACAGAAGAAAAAGTGCTGGAGACCTCAGAAAACATAAAGGTAGATAAATCTCCAGAACTTGATCAAGTGGGACATTGTGGGCAATTAGGGAGGAAATTGTGGGGTCCCTAGCAAAAATATGAGTATCATCTTTAAACACAAGTGAGGTACCAGAGGACTGGATGGTGGCTAATGTTATGCCATTGTTTAAAAGAGGCTGTAAGGAGATGCCTGGAAACTGACATTGGTGGTGGGTACTGGATTGGTGGTGCTGGAAGAGCACAGCAGTTCAGGCAGCATCCGAGGAGCAGTAAAATCTGGGTAAATTGTTGGAGGTGATTCTGAAAGTTAGGATTTACATGATTTTGGAGAGGTAAGGATTAGTTAGGGATAATCAGTATAGTTTTGTGCTAGTAAAATTGTGTCTCCTAGATTTGATTGAAATTTTAAATGAAGTAATCAAAAAGATTGATGAGGGCAGAGTGGTCTACGTTGTTAACTTGAACTTTATAAAGCCTTTGACAAGTTTCTACGTGGGAGACTGATTAGCGACATTAGATCACATAAGATTCAGGGTGAGATTGCCAATTGGATACAAAATTGGGAAGGTTTTTCAGACTGGAGGCCTGTCACCAGCAGTTCTTCAGGGATCTGTACCTGGTCCACTTTTGTTTGTCATTTATATGAATAATTTGGATGAGAATATAGAAGGCATGGTTAGTAAGTTTGCAAATGACACCAAAATTAATGGTAGAATAGACAATGAAGAAGGTTATCTAAGATTACAAAGAGCTTTTGATCAATAGGGTCAATGGACTGAGGAGTGGCAGATGAAGTTTAATTTGTATAAATGTAAGGTATTGCATTTTGGTAATACAAACAAGGACAGGACTTATACAATTAATGGTAGGGCATGGGTAATGTTGTCAAACAGAGAGACCTTGGGGTTCAGAGACATAATTCTTTGAAATTTGTGTCACAGGTAGACAGGTTGGTTAAGAAGGCATTTAGCACAGTTGCCTTCATTGCTCAGACCTTTGCGTATCGGAGTTGGGATGTCATGTTGAAGTTGTTCAGTAGTTGATGAGGCCTCTTCTGTAGTACTGTGTGCAGTTCTGTTTGTCCTGTTATAGGAAGGATATTAGTAAACTGGAGAGAGTTCAGAAAAGATTGACCAGGATGTTGCCGAGAATGGAAGGTTTGTGATATAAAAATAGACTGGATAGGCTGGAGCATGTTCACTGGAACTTGAAGGGTGACCTTTACGAGGTTTATAAAATCATGAGGGGTATTGATAAGGCAAATGACAAGGGTTTTCTTCTTGGAGTGGGTGAGTTCGAAACTAGTGGACATAGTTTTAAGGTGAGAGGAGAAAGATTTTAAAATGACATGAAGGGCAACATATTTACAGAAAGAGTGATTTGCATATGGAATGAACTGCCAGAGGATGTGGTAGGTGCAGGTACAGTTACAATGTTTAAAAGACATTTGGATAAAATCATGAATAGAAAAGGTTTGGAAGGATATGGGCCAGGCCCTTGCAGGTGGGACTAGATTAGTTTGGAAACATGGTCAGTGTGGACTGGGAGGGCTGAAGGGTCTGTTTCCATGCTGTATGATTCTATGACTCTAAATCAATAAGCAAAATAGTACTCGCCACTTGTCCATATTGAGGGGGCTAGTGGCACTTGTACTTAGCAAAGGTGTTGGCTCTAGCCTGTTGAAAGTATTCAAGTTAGACCGAAATACTACAGATGCTGGAAATTTAAACAAGGAGAAAGCTGAAGAAACTCTGCAAGTCTGGCAGCAGCTGTGGAGAGAGAAACAGAGTTAATGTTTCAATCTGATATGATAAGCACATGAGATCATTGTCTAGACATCTTGAGTTCTTTGAAAAAAATACTTTTCAGAGCAGAGGACACTGGTTACAACATCAAAAATGTTGCATTTACAAAGAACTTAAGATGTTTGAATGGATCACAGAGTATGGTACTGTTTAGAAACATGTCACATGAGCCAATTCGTGGATGTAAAATAGCTGGTTTTGAATATAGGTAATCATGGAATATCTTGCGCAGGGTAAATAAGCCCTTGCCTCTCTTTCTTCCTCTGAAATCCGCCTCATCAAAGTTTGAGAGTTCAAACCCCCCAACAAAATCTCATCACCATAAATGGAGGGTTCTTAAAAGTGAATTTTGAATTGACACTACTGTCTCCAGAGAAAGAGAATTCACACAGGGTTAATGATTGAAGGAGAACTGCCAGGACTAAGAACTTGTCTGGAAAGTGACTTCAGTTCCAGACCAGGATTTGAACAACCTTTGCACTTGTTTTCTGAATTTAACATTTCTTTGGCCAAATAAGATAATGCACTGTAGAGTTTTATATTTTTCAAGCTTGGAAGGGTTTTTCACCTGCATGTTATTTTTCTCATGAAGGGCAGTTGGACACATTTGCAGATTTTAAGCATTTTGTTCATTATAATTGTTTATTTGCTAGGTTAATCTTTTTGTAATAAAAAGTGATTCTTTATTTGTTACCTGAAGGAAACTGATAGAGTTGCTTCTGATAATGAGCTATATATATAAAATCTAATCTATACACTGACAATATCACCTCCCTTTTACATTCAAACTTTGTTGTGATTATTGAGGAGTGGGATGAGGAACAGAATTCGTTCATCCCTAAAAATTTGGTTGAAACAGGGTACAGGATCAGAGAAATATGTGTGCATAAGGATGATGGCAGACAGTATCACAGAATGGTTACAGCACAGAATGAGGTTGTTCAACCTTTAGTAACCATAGCATTTCAATGCTTGAGCAACTCTGTAAAAATCTGATTGTTAAAATAAAAATTTTAGAGCTGAGGTTTGCAATTTTCTGACCCATAAAAATATTTCAGTCCACAATTCTCAGGACTGGTTTCTACTCCCTATCCTCCAAACTCACTTGCATAAGGTGATGCAGGCTGGTTGGCTCTGTGACAAAGTTTAAAGCTGTCTGAACATGTGTGGCACCAAAATGGCAAGCTACAATGGAGCAACAATTTGACACTTGCTGCTTGCCAAGTAAAGCTTAAGAGTGGTTACCCCTTACTCGAACCTTTGGCAGGCATTATCAGTCCTAATTTGGACCTAACCCAAAATTCTCAGCCAATTGCAGTTGGTTGAGGAGAGTTCTGAAGTCAGAGTTTAAATCTACCAGAACTAGAAAACATTTTAGAGTCAAATGTCTATCCTTATTTTCGTATCCTCTCATATGTTCTATTGTTATTTATAATTAAGCAGCGAGTTGGGAATCAGGGCTACGATGTTGTGTGGAAACATTTTTTTGCAGGACGGCTGAGGAACCAGGACATGCAAAAGCAAGAAGCACTGTGGCAATACAGACAGAAGACTGTAATACCGTGCAAACAGGTTATGGAGATTAACCTCTTCATAAATGTAAATTTAGAAAGCTTTGGAAATTAGTTGATCTAAAGTATCACAAAATTGTGATGACATAAAATAAAATTTTGTGAAGTGAATGCAAACAAAATGGGTTAGATTTTTATGGACACTTGCATTGCTCCGATAGTCCATCCAGAGTACCAAAACCCTAGGTCAGTTCAAATCAAAGAGGAAATTACTGAGTAAGTGACTTTAAGAAAGACCATCATGGGATTTAAGCATATCTGCAAAGTTTGTTGCCTATCCCTAATTACCTAGCGAAGATGATAGTTATCTGCTCTCTTGAAACATCAGAAACTTTAAAATCTTTCCAATGATGATCACCATTTTCCTGCATTTTAAGTTAATTTCATTCCACAGTCACTTAGACTTACAGGTAACAGTGTTCGTGGCAGTTCCATAACACTAAAATCTATCACTATTTATTGGTGACAGTGTTTTGATTTGTTATTGTGGTATACTCAAACCAATTTTGCAACAAAATTTGATGTTAATTCTTTACTGCAGGTTTGGGCATGCAATGACCTAACTTATGGCACTCACAACAAAAGCATGTTTGTGAAAACATCTTGGCCAACCCTTCTAATTGTTGCATCTATTCAAAGTTTTGCTTTTGATTTTTCAGGAAACATTTGGGATCACCCCAAGACATGGACAATTGTCATGAGGGAATGTGCATAAGATTTGTCCACTTTCATCCCCTACTGATTACACTGATAATACTGAGTTCCCCATCATGTCTGCTCTTCTAATCCCTCTGTCCCTCCCTTCCCCAAGATGACCTACACCAACCCAAACCACTGAAATTTACTTATTGCCCACCCATCGCACCCTCACCTGCATCAACAACTACACCACTCCACTAATTAACATTTACATTAGTTATACATGGCAGAGTTAAAGCAGAGCTCAGATCTTAGGGCAAAAAGAAAATCATAATGTCAATGTAGGGTGGCTTTTCCTGCAATTTTATGCTTGCCAATATTTTTGTAATATTGCATTAGATGGCGAGGGTGAGTTGTAGCCAACCTGAACTCTGCAAAACTGAATGATGAATGGGTACAGAGCTGTTGCCTTTTACCCTTACCTTTTCAGCAATAGTAAGCAGGCCATAATACAATAAACTTTGACAAAATACCACAAATAATCACTGCAGAGTGTCAAGTATCCAGAAGCCATCCAGTCTTTTGATTTTTGTTGCACAATAAAAAAAATGCATGAATAACTTGATACTGCCTTTGCATTAATTCTATGTTTTTTGGAATTTGATATCATTCCAGCTCACTCAGCCCTCCAGGGCTGGCTCTATTCAGATCTGTAGTGTTTAGGATACCCAGAGGATTTGGTTTTCACACGACTATTTTTGATCTTTCCATTTGTGTAATAGAACTTGCTGACTAATTAAATTCGACAGCTGTGTCTTCCCTTCCACCCACATTGCCAGTTACAGCAAACAGATGGAGAATAAAATCGCACTGTAATTGCTTTTCCAAACTTAAAATGAAATTTGTTTTATCTAAATAACAAAAACATTTCTGTAATTCAAGTTGGCTTTTTTATTATTTAAGACAAGGATAATGGGGTTTGTGGTTTTACATATCTTGGTACACATAAGATATAACACAGATATTCAAATTGTTGTTGAGATAGACACCTTGAAGCTAATCAGCAATATTAACTATTTACATTGCTGTGATATTACAGACCTATCCACATAGCCTGGGTTCTGTGCTTAGTAGTGTAACTGTACATTCTATTGCTAACTGACTGAAGATACTACACTGGCTCAATGAAACAGAGAGTGATTAAAAGCAGCACAGGCTTAGGGATGAACTGGTCTCGTGGCATTATCACTAGACTATTAATGCAGGAAATCAAAGTGGGGTCTTAGGTTCAAAACCCACCATGGTAGATTTTTTAATTTTAAAAAAATCTGGAATTAAGAGCCTAATGATAACCATGAATCCATGGATAATTTTTGGAGGTGATGATTCCCATGAGGAAAATAACTCAACTGTCATTGGAATTTTGCGCAATACACTTTGTCTGGAGAGGTTTTTTTAGATTAGATTAGATTACTTACAGTGTGGAAACAGGCCCTTCGGCCCAACAAGTCCACACCGACCCGCCGAAGCGCAACCCACCCATACCCCTACCTTTACCCCTTTAACCTATCACTACGGGCAATTTAGCATGGCCAATTCACCTGACCCGCACATCTTTGGACTGTGGGAGGAAACCGGAGCACCCGGAGGAAACCCACGCAGACACGGGGAGAATGTGCAAACTCCACACAGTCAGTCGCCTGAGTCGGGAATTGAACCCGGGTCTACAGGCGCTGTGAGGCAGCAGTGCTAACCACTGGGCCACCGTGCCAGTGGTGACAGGATGCAAGAGATACTTTAGGCTAAAAAGAGTCCAGGATGTCTAAATGTAACCCACATTTAATGTTAGATGCCATTTTGATAAAGTGGAAGCTTGTGGTAGGAACAGATGCCCAGAGGAACATTAAGGAACTGGCCATCACTTAAATTGCCTGCTAGCATTCATTATAGATTCTGTATGACATAACGGGAATAATACCTGAACCAACATATTCTCCTAACAGCAACCAGCTGACTGGTAGCTTGTGCCCTTCTTAAAGGTAAATCACATTACAATGTTCAATTGCTGCTATATATTTTAACAGGACCCTGGCGGGAATATTCGCTGACATCTTTAACCTCTCTTTACTCTGATCTGAAGTCCCCAAGTGCTTCAAAAAGACCATCATTATCCCTGTACCAAAGAAAAATCATGCAGCATGCCTGCATGACTACCACCCAATAGCTCTGATGTCCATAATTGTGAAGCGCTTTGAGAGGTTAGTCATGGCTCACATCAACTCCAGCTGATCTGAGAGCCTTGATCCTTTTCGATTTGTCTACTAGTGCAACAGGTCCACAGTAGATGGCATCTCCCTGGCCTTGCATTCATCCCTATAACCTCTGGATTACAAGGATACCCATGTCAGGATCCTACTTGTTGGCTACAGCTCTGCCTTCAACACCAAAATTTCAAATAGACTCATCTCTTCAGTAACTGGATTCTTGACTTCCTGACCCACAGTTGGCAATCAGTAAGAATAGGTGACAAAATTTCCTCCACAATAATCCCCAAAATCAGTGCCTTGCAAGGCTGCGTACTCAATCCTCTACTGTACTCCTTACACACTCACAAATGTGGCCAAATTCTGCCCCAACCCCATTTATGGGTTTGCTGATGACACCACTGTTGAACTTGGATCTCAGACAATGATGAGACAGAATACAAGAAAGAGATAGAGAGCTTAGTGGCATGGTGTAAAGAAAACAATCTCTTCATTGATGTCAGCAAATCTCTTCCTGGTCGTTGACTTCAGAAAGCGGAGTGAAGGGCAGGCCCCTGTCTCCATCAATAGTGTTGAGGTGGAAATAGTTGAGTGTGTCAAGCTCCTGGTTGCGATGATCACCTAGAATCTGTCCTGGACTACCCACATTGATGCAACGGTCAACAGTGCACCATGTTTCTACTTCCTCAGGAAGCTAAGGAAATTTGACATGTTCACAAAGACTCTTACCAATTTTTGTAGATGGAGCAAATAAATCATCCTATCTGAATGAATCACAGCATGGTTTGGCAAGTGCTCTTCAGAAGGCTGCAAGAAACTACAGAGTTGTAAGCATAGCCCAGTCCACCAGCCTTCCATCTATTGACTTCATCCATACTTTCTCCTGCCTTAGGAAAGCAGCCAACTTAATCAAAAACCCCTCCCGTCCCAGAAATACTCTCTTCCACCCTCTTCCATCACATAGAAGACATAGAAATTTGAATACACATATGAACAGGTTAACAGCTTCTTCCCTGCTGTTATCAGACTTCTGAACAGACCTCTCAGATGTTAATGTTGATTTCTCGCTCTGTGCCTTCTCTGTGGCTGTAATACTGTATTCTGCCCTCTGTTCTGCTACCTTGATGCACTTTGTATGGTATGATCTGCCTCTATAGCATGCAAAACAACACTTGCATTGTATCTCGGTACATGTGACAATAATAAATCAAATCAAATCAAAGACTTTCTGGGAAACTCTGCTTAGTGAATATTTCACCTCAGCACTCAAAAGATATGGTGAGTTACATCTAATATTAAAATAGTCCTCTCTGGACTTCTCGCATGTTTCTGCTACATTTCTCACCATAGGCCATGTCGTTCAGCCATTGTAAGATATTACTTATTGTGTATATTTCATTTATTTAAAACTGTATTAGTTTTCAACATTTTACTAAGCTACTCAAAGGTAGGCAGTAGTTATGGTGATAAAGACATTTTGTTATGACACTAAGTTTAATTTCTAGGACATTTATCTTAACACTCAAAATGCTAATGACTTCTCCAAAATGTAAAGTTTTAATTATCCTGTCAAGATAGTTTCACCAAAATAGGAAGTAACAATCTGCTTCATGTTAAACGATGCCATTTGTTTGACGATGCAAAAGGCAATTAACTAAAATCCTCAATTATTAATTCTGAGTGCTGTGAAACTTGGGAAGTAGTTCTTGTCACATTGCCCAGTGCTAGTCAGTCCTGTTAATTTTGCAAGTCAAAACTTATAGTGAGACCACATGCAAAAGCCTATCAACCATATTTTATTGTTAAATTAATTTATAGATCATAATTAATTTGCTTACTGCATCCTTGTCCATTGCGATATAGGACTTGCTAACATTACAGTCATGTTTTTGATGTTTTGTTTCAGATTGCAGAATAAAACCGCAAGTGTACTTGGCAGTTTCATTTTTTTCAAAGTTAACTTTATTCCAAGATCTTATGCAAGGTTTATTATTGGTTCTAATGTAATAAATAAAAGTTAATTAAAGGACAATCATTATTTGGATATTTTGAAAATTCCATGACACTTAAAAATTAGTGTTAATTGTTCAACGTCTGATAACGTGAAAGCTTTTTATTCCTTGGTTTCTTTGAATATATTTTATACTATTTTAATATTATAGTTTTGGAATCACTGAACTTCCATCATGGACATTGCATTAATTTGGTTTAAGGAGTTAAATTCTTATTAATACATCAATAATCAGCATCTGGGAGAAGTGCTGTTCATATCAGTAATCATGCATCAGTGACAGAATTAACAAGCACCTAACTTGGGATCAGTTCCAGCAGTCACCTACCTTTGTACAGCATCTTGTAAAAATAGAAAACTGATTTAAGTATTAATCTTCGTCACCCTGAAATAAGAAATGAAATGTGGATCGTACAAATGCACATTGTCTACTTGAACACCACTGAAAGTGATATCCTCTGACATTGACAAGGCTTGAAGCCTTGAACTCATTTTTGAGTAACTGCAGGCACCAAATTCCAGCTCTTTCTTACTTCATGCCCACCTGGCCTTCGAGAAAGAGCGTTTTATCTTGCTAACACTGACATGTTTAGACAAATCTTGGGCCTGTTCTTGGTATTCCAAAGACATGAGGATGATGTACTTTTAAAAAAATATGTTGCGATCTGTTTTAAAGTGCCACAGGATTCCTAAAGGTTACCAAACAAAAATTAAATTGTTCCCCATTCATGAGCCTTTCATGCAATTCATGCTGCTTTGGCGTCCCAGCAGCTCAATGCTTTTAATCAATCTGTTGGGACAGGTGGGACCTAAACCTGGACCTTGTGTTATAGAGAATGAGGATCTGCTACAGTGCCACAAGCACTCCTCACTTTCATTTTAACTTCTGTTCCAAGTACTTTCATTCACCCCACAGAAGAGGATCCTGTCGCAAGATGATTATTGCTATATTTGTATGTGGCTCAGGTTTCACAGAGTAAGCTAGTTGTCCTGCCCTCCTCCCCTTGAAGTCCCCTCTCCTCACAAAACATGTCGTTGCTCCCCAAACAGCATCTTTAACGGCTCCAAAAAAATTGGGTTCTTTGGTCAACAATTTTAAATATGTCTGGAGTTTATCTCATGCTACTACTGCTCCTGGGATTTTCTGTATAGCAGTCAATGGGCAAAAATCAACATAACAACTGAATTGTGGTAACGTAAGAACATCAGAACAGGAGTAGGCAATTCAGCCCCTTGATCTTATTCCATCATTCAATGATGTCTAACCTGTGATTAAACTCCATTTACCTGCCTTTGGTCCATATTCCTAGACCAATGCCTAACAAAAATTTATAAATCTCAGATTCAAAATTAACATTTGATTCACCATCCACTGCCATTTATGAAAGAGATATCTACCACTCTTCGTGCATAGATATGCTTCCTAAAATCTTTCCTGAGCAATCTGGCCCTATTCTCAGACTATGCCCCCTCGTTCTAGAATCCCCAACTACTGGAAATAGTTTATCTTTATCTATCCTGTCTGTTTACATTAATATTTTAAAGACTTGTTCAGATCACCCCTAGAGAAAACAGATCTAATTTATATATTCCCTCCTCATAATTTAATCCCTGAATTCCAGGTGTCATTCTTGCAAACCTACATTGTAATCCCACTGCAGCCAATATATGCTTCCTAATGTGTGGTGCCCAGATATTTTCACTTTCCTCCAAGTCGGGTTAATCAGGGCTTTGTATAACAACAGCATAACTTCTTCATCCTTTTACTCCAGTTCTCCGGTTATAATGGCCAGCGTTCTATTCGTTTTCTTGATTACTTTCTGCACCTGTCTGAGATATTTTAAGATTTATGCATTTGAACTCCCAAATCTGTTGGGTGATTTGGCCGACTGTCATGTGGCCTGCTAAAATAGCCTGGAGGTGCATGTACTACCTGAAAAGCATTTTATGTTATGTGTGGGGAACTAATTCTATGTTATGTCCTCTGTTGACTATGTTTGTGGTTCTAAGGTGGATTTCCTGTTGATTTGATCAAATTTAAACCCGAAACAGCTTATTATTATTCATTTATTATTGTTTTCTATGCTGAATATTGCCTAAGCAGATTCCCAGCATGCTGTATTACAGTTACAAAATCATAATGGTTATTAAATGATAATGGAAGTTAATTAAATATATGCTTTTATTTAGTATTGAATCATTTGCAATGAACTTTGCAAATAAATTAGGGATAAGGATCTATATTCATCCTTAATTATTATGGAATACTGGAAATGTTCAAACATAAGTCAAGACTAAGCTGGAATGGAAATATATACACCCAAAAATTACAGCAGCTGTTCAGGATTAACTTACATTCTGCTGTTCTCCTTTTGCAAGAATTCTATCAGATAAGGCTTTGGTTCTGTTTATATATAGTGATGGCTAGCAACATGGGCAAGGGAGGGGTAATTAAATGAGAATGGAAGGTTATGTGCTTTCATTTAGGATTGAATCATTTGCAATGAGCTTTGCATGCATTGGATTTATAATTAGGGATAAGGATCTATATTCATCCTGGAAAATCACTAATGTAACTCCCCTGTTTAAAAAGGGAACAAGGCAAAATATGGGAATTTATAGACCGATTAGCCTGACCTCAGTTGTTGGTAAGATTTTGGAGTCCATTGTGAAGGACGAAATTTCTGAATATTCGCAAGTGCATGGTAAAATAGGGCAAAGTCAGCAAGGTTTCATCAAGGGGAGGTCATGCCTGACAAATCTGCTAGAACTCTTTGAGGAGGTAATAAGCAAGTTAGACAAAGTAGAGCCAATGGTTGTTACCTACCTGGACTTCCAAGAGGCCTTTGATAAAGTGACGCACAGGAGGCCGCTGAGTCAGATAAGGGTCCATGATGTTAGAGGCATGGTGCTGGCACGGATGGAAGATTGGCTGTCTGGCAGAAAGCAGAGTGTGGGGATAAAAGGGACCTTTTCAGGGTGGCAGCTGGTGACTAATGGCGTTCCATAAAGGTCGGTGTTGGGACTGTAACTTTTCACTTTATACATTAATGATCTGGATGAAGAAACTGAGGGCATTCTGGTTAAATTTGCAGATGATACAAAGATAGGTGGAGTAGCAGGTAGTATTGAGGAGGTGGTGAGGCTGCAGAAAGATTTGGGCAGGTTAGGAGAGTGGGCAAAGAAGTGGCAGATGGTGTACAATGTGGGAAAGTGTGAGGTACTTTGGTAGGAAGAATAGAGGCATGGACTGTTTTCTAAATGGGAGAAAATTCAGAAAGGAGAAGTACAAAGGGACTTGGGAGTCTTAGTCCAAGTTTCTCTTAAGGTAAACTTGCAGGTTGTGCTGGTAGTTAGGAAGACAAATACATCTCGAGAGGACAAGAATATAAAAGCCGGGAAGTACTTCTGAGGCTTTATAAGGCTCTGGTCAGATGACATTTCGAGTATTGTGAGCAATCTTGGATCCCGTACCTCAGGAAACATCTATTGGCCGTGGGCGGGTCCAGAAGAGGTTCACGGGAATGATCCCAGGAATGAAAGGCTTAACGTATGAGGAACTTTTGAGGACTATACTCAATGGAGTTCAGAAGGATGAGGGTGGATCTGATTGAAACTTTCACAATACTGAAGGCTTGGATAAGGTGATAGTTGGGAACCATTAGCAGGAGAGATGAGGGCACAGTCTTAAAGAGAAAACCTTTTAGAAACAGAGATAATGAGAAACCTCTTTAGCCAGAGAGTAGTGAATCTGTGGAATTCATTGCTACAGAAGGCTGGGAGGCCAGGTCTCTGAGTATATTTCAAACGGAGATAGATGCTTTCTTGATTGCCAAGAGGATCAAAGGTTATGGGTACAAAGTGGGAAAATGGGGTTGAAAATCCTATCAGCCATGATTGAATGGCAGACCAAAGTCAATAGGCCAAACGTCCCAATTTCTGCTCCGGTGTAATTTGGTCTTATGGGTGGAGATATTGATGTGGTCCTCAGCGCATCTGTCTCATTTAGAGATCACAATATGTAATCTTCCTTATAATAGCAAAAATTATGATGTTAGCTAAGCAAACATAGGCCTTCAGACCACTTGCATGGGTGACTGGGAAGACCAGTGCTGTAGGCTTTGGGTTCTTGTGATAGGTAAAGTCACCATTGTCCTCCCAGAGCAGAGGGCGGCTTTCTCATTAGAGAGAGATGACTCATGGTGGTTTTACCTAAGGGTCACCACACCTCAGACAAGCGGATAGGTTGAAAAGGGAAGTTCTTGATTATCTCTACCGTTGCAAGAATTGAACCCATGCTGTTGGCATCACTTTGCATCACAAATCAGCCAACGGAGCTAACTGACCAGTTTACATTCAGCCTTGAATATTAACACTGCTGCCTCCTACCACTTCTGCCCACCAGGAATCCTGTGACCTCTATTGTTGAGTGGTAATTGTGGAAAAACGTGGCAATGATAAAGTATAAAGTGACCGTGATCCTCCATCAATGCTGTTTTCCTGATTGTGAATCAATTAAATCTTCTAACTTGAAGTTCTATTTATTGAATTCTTCTCTCTCTTTGGGCTCTATCCCCACCTATTGTTTACTCCTTCCCCCTTCCCCCCACCATATGTTCTGCACATAAACCAACATTTTCCTAGCTACCATCAGTTCTGAGGAAGGGTCATTACTAACTCTGATTAACTCTGATTTCTCTTCACAGTTGCTGCCAGACCTGCTGAGCTTTTCCACCAATTTCTGTTTTTGACTCTGGAACAACAACAGATTATATTTTCAAAGTTGCTTGGTAGTATATAACTTCAGAATTTCTGAAAAACAGGACATGCTGGATGAAGCTTTTCCTCTTGTACTGACTAAAAATCTCAAAACTTTGAACAGCAGATGAAGCTAGTCATTTCACATTGCAACTAGACAATAGCAAGTTGAATGATATTCTCCACTCAAGAGATGCTGTTGTCAAACTAAATGGACCTTTTACCATATACACAATAAGTGGTGAGGTATATGAAGTCCAGTTCCAGTGTGATGCCAGGTATAGGCCATGCTTTGCCACAAACATATCAAAGAGCACAGCTGTTCGCAATAGTCAGAGTACTGATTATATTCAACCAGCCAATGGTAACAAAAGCCAGAAGATAAACATATAAAAATGAGATTGCTAGATTGTTAGATACTCAGATAATATATCTAATAATGTAATTCTGTGGTTGAACAACTCTTGTTGAATAATTAGAAGTGTGTTAAGAATTACACTAACAACTAATTTAAAATCTTCTATAGAGATCACAATACGACTCACTTATGCTGACCAGAAGCTATTTAACCAATCAGAATCTATTCACCAACCAATCAACATCCTATTGTCATGCAGTGTGAATTGCTGCTTCCTTTGAAATTTGGCATTCTTGCAATTGTCCTGACGAAGGCAAGATGAAAGGATTTAAAACTATTGTAAACCATACACCAGAATGTATTTATATGGTGCCCTTAATGTAATAAGATATCCCAAAGTATTTCACAGCAGCATTATAAAACAAAATATATAACTGAGCCACATCAGGAGTTATCAGGTCAGATTATCAAAAACTTAGTCAAAAATGTATGTTTTACGGCTGTTTTAAGGGAGGAAAACAATTTAGTGAGGGGGAAATGTGTAGGAAGAGAATTGCAGAGCTTGGGCTTAGGCAGATGTTGGTATTCCAATAATGATCAATCAATTTAAATCAGGAATGGCAACAGGTCAAAGTTAGATTAGCTCAAATAATTGGGAACACTATTAAACTTGGAGATATTACTAAAACACCAAGGGATGAGACCAAGGACGGTTTTGGAAACAAGGATGAAAATTTTAAGTCAAGTAGTTAAAGAGCATGAAGATGATAGGTGAAAGGGACTTGATGTGAGTTAAGAAACAGAAGGTAGCAGAGCTTTGGGTGTTTTGAGGTTCTAGGAAGATTGAATGTAAGGGTCCAGCTAGAAGTATGTTGGAATAGTCTAGTCTAGAGGAAACAAAGGCATGGCTGAAGCTTTCAGCAGCAGATGAGCTGGGTCAAGAAGACAGTTGGACATTGTTACAGAAATGGAAATAAATGGTCTTAGTGGAATTGTGAATATGTAGTTGAAGGTCTTCGAGTGGCCAATGTCACACTAAGGTGTTGCCAGGGAGAGGGAAGGAGCCTATAGCTAGGCATTGTGTTTACAGCATGGATTGAAATCAATGGTTTCAGTATTCCCAACATTTAATTGGAGGACAATCTGCTTATCCCATCTTAGATGTTAGGTAGACTGTCTGCTAATTTAGAGACTTTAAAGGGAATCAGAGAAATGACAGTGACCTTAAGATGGATGTATTAAGCATAGCGTGTAACCTGACATTCTCTTTTTCAGCTATGATGCGGTGCCCTTTCTCTCCCTAAGCTCCAACATTTACAAAGCTCCGTTGCACTGATGTTGGGCCTTGATTCCACCTTGAATTTATTTTTAACCTGTGCCTCTTGAACAGCATCTATATATAGGTTCCTCAGAAACCTTCTCAAAACCCTTCTGTGACCAAGTTGCCAATTACACAATCTATTCTGTCCAACCCTTGTTCAGTAACAATTCTCCTTTTGTTTATCCAGTAAACCTCATGTGCCTAGTTTTAACATTAAAGGTGGAATTTGGTCTTGCTGCTAATTGACCTTGTTTCACAGATTGTCATGCGATCTTATCTAAACTTGAATCATTCTAAACATATCGATTAAGATCGGACCTGCTCACTTTGAATTTCTTAAAGTGCCACAAATAATCAAAACGATCTCCTCTTAGCAATTATCAGGAATCAAATAACACAACATTTAAAAACACATCTGTGGATAGTAAAAGCTTTTTTAGATATGTGAAAAGCAAAAAAAGGTGAAGACTAAAATTGGGCCCTTGAAGACAGAAACAGAGGAATATATTACGGGGAACAAAGAAATGGCAGAAGAGTTGAATTGGTACTTCAGATCTGTGTTCACTGGGGAAGACACAAGCAATCCCCCAGAGGTAACAGTGGCTGAAGGACCTGAACTGAAGGGAATTTATATTTGCCAGGAATTGGTGTTGGAGAGACTGTTAGGTCTGAAGGTTGATAAGTCACCGGGGCCAGATGGTCTACATCCCAGGATACTGAAGGAGGTGGCTGGAGAAATCGTGGATGTGTTGGTGATTATTTTCCAGCGTTCAATAGATTCGGGATCAGTTCCTGTGGATTGGAGGGTGGCTAATGTTATACCACTTTTTAAGAAAGGTGGGAGAGAGAAAGCAGGAAATTATAGACCAGTTAGTCTGACCTCAGTGGTGGGAAAGATGCTGGAGTCTATTATAAAGGATGAAATTACAACACATCTGGATAGTAGTAACAGGATTGGTCAGAGTCAGCATGGATTT